>NC_058130.1:661165432-661365407 GCF_016433145.1 Gracilinanus agilis
ATATTAAGAAAATTGGGAAAACAAACAAAATAGAGTAAATTTATATTCCATAAAGAAGTGCGTGAGGTGAACAGGGAAGAATAACAATACACTGAAAGGGTAAAGAGGTTGGAGAGAGGAAATATTTAATACTTAAGTCAATTGAAATTAACTTAAAGAGGGACAAACAATCAGATCCGTTTGGGCAGAGAATTGATTCATGCCCCTTAGAGAAGTAGAAGGGTAACAAAAGGACTGGTGGAGAGAGAAGCAACACTAGGAAGGAAGAGGGCAGGGGGGAGGGTAGTTTAAAAAGACCCTAGAGAAGAATAAGGGGGGAATAAGAAGAGAGAAGGGAGAAAGGGAAGTACAATAAGGGAGGGGATTTGGGGAATGTATTAAAAACAAATCACTGATATAAAAGTAAATAGTGAAAGAAGAAAGGGCAGAACAAGGAGAGAGAATCAAAATGTCTGGGAATAGTTGATAATTATAACTCTGAATGTGAAAGGGATGAATTTGTCCTCAGAACAGAAGCAAATAACAGAGTGGATTAGAAGCCAAAATCCTACCATATGTTGTCAATAAGAAACACAGGAGACAGGCAGACATATATAGAATAAAAATGAAAGAATGGAGCAAAATCTATTAGGATTCAAATGAGAAAGAGTAGGCAGGAGTTGCAATCATGATTTCTAATGGAGCCAAAGTAAAAATAGATCTGGTTAAAAGAGATAGGGAAGGTAATTACATCCTTATAAAAGGCAGAATAAACAATTAAGAAATATCAGTACTCTACATGTATGCACCAAATAATTTAGCTTCCAAATTTCTAAAGGAGAAGCTAGTGGAGCTCAAGGATGAAATAGATAGCAAAACTATACTAGTGGGGGACCTCAACCTTCCTCTATCTGATCTAGACAAATCAAAACAAAAAATAAATAAGAAAGAGATAAGATGGGTGAATGAAATCCTAGAAATATTAGTTAATAAATATATGGAGAAAAATATGAAAAAAGGGAATACATCTTATCAGAAGCACATGGAACATTCACAAAGATAGACCATGTACTAGGGCATAGAAACATGGTAAACAAATGCAAAAAAGCAGAAATAAATGCAACCTTATCAGATCATAATGCAATAAAAATAATTATTAGTAAGAATACATGGAGAGGCAAAACAAAAACTAATTGGAAATTAAATAATGATTCGCCAAAATAATTTAGTGAAAGAACAAATCATAAAAACAATTAACAATTTCATTGAAGACAATGAAAATGATGAGACTTCTTACCAAAAGCTAGGCAGATCTGAGGGGAAAATTTATATCACATATAGGAACGGCAGAGATTAATGAATTGGGCATGCAACTTAAAATACTAGAAAATGAACAAATTAAAAATCTCCAGAAGAAAACTAAATTAGAAATACTAAAAATCAAAGGAAAAATTAATAAAATTGATAGTAAAAGAACTATTAAATTAATAAATAAGACTAGAAGCTATTATTTTGAAAAAACAGATAAAATAGAAAAATTACTGGTAAATCTAATTAAAAAAAGGAAAGAAGAAAACCAAATTAACAGTATCAAAGATGAAAAGGGAATCCTCACCTCTAATGAAGAGGAAATCAAGGCAATCATTAAAAACTATTTTGCCCAATTATATGGCAATAAATATAGCAATCTAGGTTATATGGATGAATATTTACAAAAATAAAAATTGCCTAAATTAACAGCAGAAGAAATAGAATACTTAAATAATCCCATATCAGAAAAAGAAATTGAATAAGCCATCGAAGAACTCCCTAAAAAACATCCCCAGGACCAGATGGATTCACAAGGGAATTCTATCAAACCTTCAAAGAACAACTAATTCCAATACTATACAAAGTATTTGACATAATAAGCAAAGAAGGAGTTCTATCAAACTCCTTCTATGACACAAATATGGTACTGATCCCAAAGCCAGGTAGATCAAAAACAGAGAAAGAAAATTACAGACCAATCTCCATAATGAACATAGATGCAAAAATGTTATACTAGCAAAAAGACTCTAGCAAGTGATCACGAGGGTAATTCATTATGATCAGGTGGGATTTATACCAGGAATGCAAGGATGGTTCAACATTAGGAAAACCAACCACATAATTGACCATAACAACAAGCAAACCAACAAAAACCACAGGATTATCTTGAGATGCTGAAAAAGCTTTTGACAAAATACAACACTCATTCCTACTGAAAACACTAGAAAGTTTAGGTATTGAAGGACTTTTCCTAAAAATAATAGTTTGCATATATATAAAACCAACAATAAACATCATCTGCAATGGCAATAATTTAGAAGCATTCCCAATAAGATTAAAAGTGAAACAAGGATGCCCATTGTCACTTCTATTATTTAACATTGTACTAGAAACACTAGCAGTAGCAATTAGAAAAGAAAAAGAAATTGAAGGTACTAAAATAGGCTATGAGGAGACCAGGCTATCACTCTTTGCAGATGATATGGTGGTCTGCTTAAAAAATCCTAGAGAATCAACTAAAAAGCTAGTAGAAATAATCAACAGTTTTAGCAAAGTTGCAGGATACAAAATAAATGCACATAAATCATCAGCATTTCTATATATTTCCAACACATCACAGTAGCAAGAGTTAGAAAGAGAAACACCATTTCAAATCACCCTAGACAATATAAAATACTTGGGAATCTATCTACCAAAAAAAACACAGGAATTATATGAACACAACTACAAAACACTTTCCAAACAATTAAAACTAGATCTAAACAATTGGAAAAACATTGATTGCTCATGGGTAGGATGAGCTAACATAATAAAAATAACCATTCCATCCAAATTAATTTACTCATTTAGTGCCATACCTATCAAACTACCAAGAAACTTCTTTACTGAATTAGAAAAAACTATTACAAAGTTCATTTGGAAGAACAAAAGATCAAGAATATCAAGAAAAATAATAAGAAAAACATGAAGGAAGGTGAACTAAGAGTACCAGATCTTAAACTGTACTATAAACAGTGGTCATCAAAACAATATGGTACTGGTGAAGAGACAGAAGGATCAGTGGATAGACTTGGGGTAAGTGACATCAGCAAGACAGTCTATGATAAACCCAAAGAGACAACTTTTGTGACAAAAAAATCCATTATTTGACAAAAACTGCTGGGAAAATTGGAAAACAATATGGGAGAGATTAGGTTTAGATCAACATCTCACACCATACACCAAGATAAATTTAGAGTGGGTGAGTGACTTGAATATAAAAAAAGAAACTATAAGAAAATTAGGGAAACACAGAATAGTATATTTGTCAGATCTCTGGGAAAGGAAAGATTTTAAAACCAAGCAAGAGTTAGAGTTAGAAAAAATTACAAAATATAAAATAAATAATTTTGATTACATTTAATTAAAAAGTTTGTACAAAAACAATGCAACTAAAATCAGAAGGGAAATAACACACTGGAAAAAATCTTTATAACAAAAAACTCTGACAAAGGTCTAATTACTCAAATATACAATGATCTAAATCAATTGTACAAAAATTCAAGCCATTCTCCAATTGATAAATGGGCAAGGGACATGAATAGGCAATTTTCAGATAAAGAAATCAAAACTTTTTCAGATAAATCAAAACTATGAATAAGCACATGAGAAAGTGTTCTAAATCTCTAAAAATTAGAGAAATGCAAATCAAAACAACTCTGAGGTATCATGTCATACCCAGCAGGTTGGCTAAAATGATAGCAGGGGAGAGTAATGAATGTTGGAGGTGATGTGGCAAAATTGAGACATTAATGCACTGTTGGTGAAGTTGTGAATTGATCCAACCATTCTGGATATTAATTTGGAACTATGCCCAAAGAGTGCTAAAAGAATGCCTGCCCTTTGATCCAGCCATACCATTCCTGGGTTTGTACCCCAAAGTGATCATAGGGAAAAAGACATGTACAAAATTATTGATAGCCCTGCTCTTTGTGGTGGCAAAAAAAAAAAAAAACTGGAAAATGAGGATAAGCCTGTCAATTGGGGAAAGGCTGAACAAATTGTGGTATATGCTGGTGATAGAATACTATTGTCTTCAAAGGAATAATAAATTAGAGGAATCCCATGTGTCCTGGAGTGACCTCCAGGAATTGATGCAGAGTGAAAGGAGCAGACCCAGAAGAACATTACACACAGAGACTGATACACTCTGGTAAAATTGAATGTAATGGACTTCTCTACAACAGTGCAATGACCCAGGATAATTCTGAGGGATTTATGGAAAAGAATGCTACCCACATTCAGAGGAAGAACTCCAGGAGTGGAAACAGAAGAAAAACAACTGCTTGAGCACTTGGGTTGATGCAGATACAATTTGGATGTAGACTCTTAATGACCACCCTAGAACAATTATCAATAATATGGAAATATGTCCTGACAGATGACACATGAAGAAATCAGTGGAAATGCGCTTATGCTACTGGGGGTGGGAGGGTGGGAGAGAGAGAGCAAGAACATGAATCATGTAACCATGGAAAATTTTTTTCTAAAAAAAAGTAAATAAAAAAATTATACTAGAATTAAATTATTATTTTTAAAGTGTAAATCATATTGTGAATTATGCAATAGAGATGGTAAATGTAAAAAAAAGTGAGCTAAAAATAAAATAAAATGTTTCACATGCCTCTTTATTATAGAATGTCTATTTTTTTTTCATTTATGGTTGTTCATGAATTTGCAGAAGTTATTCTGCTGTTTCACAAACTCCATTTCTCTTCATTATACAATATTGTCTTCCTATATTTTCTGGTGGGTTCAGAATAGTCTCAGTTTCTTTGAATTTCCTTGTATTATATTTGAAAGTCTTTCTCCTGATTGTAGAATTTGTTAGCTCTGAAATGAAATATTCAATTTAACTATCATTTTTTTTGAGTTTTCAGACTTAGATAATTTTCTGGAGGTGATCTATGAATTCTTTTAAATTGTACTTCATTTCGATGTCCAATTCCATGGAGTTTTCCCCTTATTATTTCCTGCACTATGGTGGAACAAGTTTTTTTTTTTTGTTTGTTTGTTTTTTGTCCTCATGTGTTCTTCCAGGAGACCTATGATCCCTATGTAATCTCTCTATAAAATAGCTGTACAAAGGATCCTGTCTTTGAGACTGATAGTACTTTTTTGTACAAATGAGCATATTTTCTTTAGATGCTTTTTCTTTATTTTATTTTTTAGATTTCCCTTTACATCTGCATATTTACATTTTAAAATTATTGTTCTATTTTTCGTTTCTTTGTTGAAACTTGCCATCACAGATTCCATATTTTTTTCTATTTTGACTACTGTTTTTGTTCAGGCCATACATTTTGGTCTCATAATTTTCCTTGGAGTCACTCAGCAGCACTGTTTTCTAGTTTTGAATTCTTCCCATTATTCCACAGGGTCTTCTATCTCATTAAATGTTGGATCATTTCCCTTAGTTTTGCAGCATTTATTCATAAATTACTGAACCTGTTCATTAGATCTAGAGACCATATTTCTTTCTGTTGTTAATATTTTCCTTTTTGATTTATCTGTTTATGTTCAGGTTCTTTAATTTTTCTTCTTCCTGAGATCTTCACTAATTTTAGTCTTTTCCCCCATGATTTTCCCCTTTTATTCACTTTCTGATTCTCTCCCTTCTGATGGTGAGTTCCTTGGGGCTGGATCTCAAAATGTCTTAGCCTCTTCCTATATTAAGAAATGTATAGTTCACTAGCCTAGACCTCTGCCTCAAATGACTTTGTGGGGGGAGTAGGAGGAGAAGGTGAGGGAAGAGCTGACCCCAGGATTTTTGAGTTATCCTCAGGCTTAGTGGAGTGTTGACTAGCATGCACACACACACACACACACATATACACCATAGACACACACACAGAGACACCACACACACACACACACACACACACACACACACACACACACACACACAGAGAGAGAGNCACACACACACACACACACACACACACACACACACACACACACACACTGTTCTGACCTACTGTCCTATTCCAATGCTTTTTTTGTGGAATTCTCTGACCCAGCATTGGCTGTTCAGAGAGCTACCACACGGGTGCTATGGCATTTCAACTATGTTCAGTGCTGTTGCCCTTGCTGTTTTTGCCCTGCCCCCTAGATGCTTTTGCTTTTAAAAGGTTTTCCACAGCTTGAAGTCAGGATCTCTATAACACAGGAAAAATGGAGAAGAGATGGGATGTGGGATTGGATTATGTTACAAACCCCCAATTTCTTGGACCTGTTAATACAGTGCTGATAACATGGAAGCTGGGGTATGGGTGATGAATAAGTTCAGGATCAATGAACTGCATTTATTTTTTTAAACCTTCTGGATTCTGTATATTTTGGACCATGGAGACAACTGAAATTATTTTATTTTTGGCACATTATTTTGGAGAGATGTGAGAAGTCTTGAAGCTTAGGGAAAATGTCTAGTCCTCTCTCTCGTTGCTTATGTGACTTATGAGAGATACTTAAATTCCAAATTTGATCATCTTCCTTAGTTCTAATCCTTCTCAAGGTATCCTATCTACTTCATTTCACATCATTAACTGCCTTCTCTTCTTTGGATACTCTGTCTGTATATTTCCTTGACATTACCATATCCTCATTATTATCTTATTGTGATTCTCCTTCTATTAGCCTGACCCCTACTTCTCAAGCTTATTTGCTTTCTTCTTCCCTATATTGTAGACCTGAACTGTGTATGTTACCTCTATATGTTCTGTCTTTTGACAGTAGCTTCAAAGCAATGGATTTAACTAACACCCTCAAAGATGACTCAAATAAGAGTATTTAAATAAATAAATAAAATGTGTATATGCCTAAACATTATCCATCTAACATATATGTATGTGTATCTATATCTATCTATCTATCTATCTATCTATCTATCTATCTATCTATCTATCTATCTATCTATCTATCATCTATCTATCTATATATCTGTCTTTCTGCCTATCTGTCTCTGGTCTCAGTTTCTTTTCTGGTGGTCCAGAAGAAATCTCAAAGTCAACATGTCCAAAACTAAACTCATTATTTTTTCTTCCCCAAATCTTCTTCCCCTCCAAATTTCCTATTTCTATCTGTTACCATTCTTCCATTCTCCCATATTTGTAAGCTGTTCTTGACTCCTGTAATGTAGAAAATGGCAGGATGGAATTCCTGCAAAATACAGGGTCAAGCCTCACCCAGAATTCCAGGTGAACCCCCCCTGGAGAACTTTGGGTGAGGGGAATTCTGGGTGAGGCTTGACCCTGTATTTTGCAGGAATTCCATCCTGCCATTTTCTACATTATACTCCACACTCCCTTTATCCTAAATATCTAATAATCTGACAGATCTTTCCACTTTACCTCCCAATACCCTACCCTTTCTCTCCGCTGTTGTGAGGAAGATTAGTTAGTAATTAATTAAGAATTAATGTTCATCTAGCAGGAAGGGCTGGAGCTGGAGAATTCCAAGATGGAATGAAGGAGCAGGAAGGAGTGGCTTGTGCTCTGAGAGAGACTCCATTAGGGGTTGGCACAAACTGTTGTTAGCCCTGGGAGATCTCAGAGTAAAGGACACCCTGCATCCTGATTTCCCTGGGATCCTGTGTGGTGGTGGCATCTAGAAAGGGGACAAGAACAACAGAGCAGCACCAAGGAAAGAGAAGTTTGGGATCTGGTGGACAGCATCTCAAGCACACCCTCTCTACTTGGATACCTTGGCTTTTGACTTCCAGACATCATTGGTGGATTACTGTGAGAAACCCCAAAGCCACCCTCAGCTCTTAGCTGTGCTGATAAAGCCTGGCAGGACCATTACTGCTCCTTTGGGCTCTGCCTGCTAGACTACTAAGATTAGAGAAGTCCTCCCCTTGCCCTGTGGTTTTGCCCTTTAGATTTTAAGTATAGAAATCCATTTTCCACCTTTTAGTTAAACATAATTAAACCTGTTAAATACTTTTACCTTGCCTGCTTGTTTCTGGACTCTGGCCTAGGGAAAGCTGGGTGACAGTTAAGACCAACTGCCACTCCTGTGTTAATCCAGTGAACTCTGGTTTTCCCATCCTGGTCCAGTCTCTCCTACAACCCAGTGTGTGTACCCACAACTATTTAGATTTATTGTAACATCCCTGGTGCCCTCCATTATCTATTTTCACATCACTCACATTGCTACCACCTTTTTTTGATCCTCATCATCTCTAATTTATTGCAAAAAAGCCTTCTAATAGTATCTCTGCCTGAAGTCTCTCATTTTTCTAGTCCCTCTTACACATTGGAGCCATGGTAGTTTTCTTTAAGAGAAAATCTAACTATTTGACTTCTTACTCCACCAACTTCAGTTTTGTTCTGTTGTTTCTATTATAAAATATGAACTCTCATTTATCTTCTAATATAGTTCACAACTTAACTGCAATCGGTCTTTCCAGCCTCATTGATCATATAACCCTTTTCATTTTGTGATCCAGCCAAAATGTTTTTCTTTTTTCTTCACATATGACATTGTTTCCCAAATTTCCACTGGCTATTTTAGATAATATTAGATGCACCCATTCTTTATTCCTGCCTTTGAGTCCATCTTTTCCTTCAAGATCCAGATTAAGTCCCCTCTTCTGCATGGAGTTATTCCTGATTCTTCCTTACTTGTAGTGTACTTCCTACCAAATTATCTAACCTATCTTCCTCCAAGTTCCTAATCTTAAGCTACTTTGTATGTGTTTGCATAATTCAATTTATACTTATATACACACTTATTGCCTTCATTATACTATAAACTCTTTATATATAAGAATTATTTCATTCTTCATTCTTGTATCTCCAGGACCTGAAACAGTATCTAATATATAGTAAGATCTTAATAATAAATGCTTGTTGGTGGTGATTGACTGATTGAATTAAATGTTAAATTGCTGCTGTCACACCAGACATCATAGCATATTATTGGAATGACTTGGTGATATAGTGTAGGCATACCAGGTTGCCCAGGCATGTCGTTCTTAAACTTCAGTAACAATAATGGTACTAATGACGGAAAGCCAAATGGATGTCAGAATACTGTGAAATTTGTGCCTAAATTCCGGGATGACAGTGGGCAAGGGTGGATATTAAAGAATATGGAAACTACAAAAAGAATCCCATTATCAGTACAAAACTTTCTTATGACCATAGAAAATCCATTTGACTGGGCCAACAAGAAGATATGACCATATGAATGAGTCTGCAATAGTTTTCATAATCCTAGGACTTCAGGAGAAGTAATGATTTAGAAAACAGTGGTATGAATCCCTGCATTTAAGATATGTCTACATACCTTCATAATGGTTACTGACACCAAACTAAAACAAAATTATTTACTCTGTTCTCACCTTGTCACCTATGTAAATGAGGAGTTTTATCCTTGCTTTAGTAAATATTTACTAAAAACTTGCTTCCTCACTCACTATATGATTGTGTCTATGTGTGTAGAAAGGTGAGCAGTAATCACTATGCTATCATACTTATTTTCCTGTGGGATATTTTGTTTCACTGTCTTAATTAAATACTTTGCTATTGATATTTCATTTCTGCGTGGTACTTGGAATCTAATAATGTGGGAAACAATGCACAGATGATTGTATAGAAACAAGATTATATTTAGAGTAAATTAGAAATAATCTCAGACCAAATGCACTAACATTAAGAAAATTTGAGAAGGCTTCTTGAAAAAGATGGAATTTTAGTTGAGATTTGAAGGAGGTCAGGTGGTAAAAAGAAATGGAGGGAGGGAATTGCAGGTATAACGAACCTCAAAATATAAACCTACTCAAATGTTTCATAAATAGCACAGTGAAAAAATCAGAGATATCAAGAATTTAAAACAGATAAATAGCACAGTGAAAAAGTCAGAGATATCAAGAATTTAAAACAGATGAACAGAAAAATACCAATATTTAATCCTTAAGTTCATAGAAGAAAGTTTGTTTGATGTTCCTGGCTTCTATAGAATTCTCCTTTTATTCTCTTTGTATATTACTTACACAGGATGTCCTAAAAGTCTTAGTCCAGTTTTAAGTAGCTTTCTTGGCTATTATAGCTTAAAACTGCACTAAAACTTTTGAGACATCCTATATATATCCTGAATGTGTGATGAGAAGCTTACTCCTCCCCTATGATACCAATATTCCACTTCTATTCCTAACTATAAAGTATATCCCCCACTGTTAGGCTTCCAGCTCTATATCCTGTAGATGGAGGTTGGAGAGGGACAATAGAAAATATAACTGTTTAATCTGTTTCATTCTGGATCCTTTCTCATCTGTCCTGATAACAAAGTGAACTCAGGCTCAAGAAATTTTGCCATGTGGATGGAAGAGGAATTTTCGCTCAGGTGCTATAATCCCTTGATTGTAATATTAATTTGATGAACTCCTAAAACACAATACGAAATATGCCTACATCGGACTAATCAAGTGATTACAGAATTATGCAGAATTAATGCGCCTATCCTAGATTTATGGATTGCCCTTGGAGTGAGGAGAGAAGGGGAAGAATTCTGTCCAAACCTCAATATTCATGAAGTATAACAGCATGAAGTCTTAGTACTGTTGTGTTACTTATCCACATGTTCTGAATTTGCTTCAAGGCTACTATTTCTTCTCCTTTTACTTTTTTTTCCTCATATGTCCCTGTGAAGAAGCAATCAGACTAGGTGTGTGGAAAGGTTCCATGTTTTCTCATTAGAGGGCTACAGTGATATTTCCAGGGACTGTATTCCCTAGAAAAGGAAAGCAGTGTCTTGGTTCCCTTGGTTGCACCAGTACTGACAAAGACATACTGTAATTAAACAGCCTGTGTGCAGCTTCATAAAACATATGGGAAACAATCACTTGTTTTATTTAGGATAGGGAGCTGCTGTGCTGAGAATCTGTACTGGCTTTGTCTAAGGCTTTAGTCATGAATATAAATTCATGGGCAAATGTCAGGTGGCAAAGGAGGAAGAGTTAGTCACAGAATCAAAAACAGTGCAAATTTTAGGACATTCGCCATGGTAAATGTTGTTTCCTGAAGGTGAATTTCAAAATAACCAAACAGCTTCTTGTAGGCAGGGAAAAGGAATGGAGAAGGAAGAAGGGGCCATATGTAGCTCTCTTGCTGTAATAGAATGCAATTAACACCATCAATTAGTACTCTCTTCTATCAGTGGGAATTGATGCCTAACTTGGGAATGACTTCAAGGGCTCATCTTGCCATCTGATGCCTCAAAAAGAAAATGGCATTAGGTAAAAGGAGAAACTGGCTGTAAACATGACAGAAAATACTGGAGTTTTCCAATAGGATTTTACCAATACTAGTTCTTTAGCAGCTAGTCTTTGTAGCTGATAGAATTAATATTCACTGGAAGCAGTAGCTTTTCATAAGAAAACAATATGATTATAAAGAACAAAGACCTGGTTACATTTCTATATTATGGATAGTGTAAAAAGATGTTTTTTAAGTAAAAATCTTAGTTCTTGCTGAATCTCTTGGTGATAAGTATATGATACTTGCAGTATAATAAAAAAAGACAACAATGTTCAATGATCAATTGTGAATTAACTATTCACAGCAAAGCCAAGATCCAGGACAACCCCCAGGGACTCATGATGAAAAAGGCTATCCACCACCATAGACAGAACTGGCAGAGTCTAACTGCAGATTGAGGGATACCATTCTTCACTTTATTTTCTCTATGAATTTTGTTTCTAGTGTGATATGCTTTCTTTTACAATATGATATACATGGAAGTAATGTGTTGTATGATAACACATGTACAACCTGTATCATATTATTTATTGTCTTTGAGAGGGCGTAGATGTGGGAGAGAGAGAAAACATATATCACAAAGTTTCAGAAAATGATTATTAAAAAGTGTATCAACATGTAAAAAAATGTAATATAAAAATAAATAAGTAAATTTGTTATTTTATATATAGGTGTCTATCAATAAAAATGCTCCTGGACAATGAGCTTGGCCTAGAATTGAATGTGAAGAGGGAAATGGAATGAATGAATTTGCAATTGTATAGTACTTTTAATGACCCAAAGCTTCTCCCTGAAAGAAATGATTATTTTTCAACAATATTAATTTCCTTTAATTGTGTGACTACAAATCATGAAACATCATAGTTTCTGAAGAATTATAGTTGAGGGTTCACCCAAATATAATTAATAATGGAAAGGTTAATCATAGTTATGAATAGACAACAATGGATTGAAGGAGGCCCAAGGGCTCAGCAGGAACTTCAGTTATCCTTTCCTTTTTTCCTCCTTAATCCCATTCAACCTGTCTGAAACGACCAGATTCCAACATTCTCTGAAGTGCAAAACAGAAACAAGCCATGGAGAGATGATTCTTATTGTCTAATTCTCACAGGGTGCTAGATTTTCCCAAAGTATTGGATGATAATGCTCATATTTCCCCATATTTATCCCCGTCAGAGGCTTACTTCACTGTGACCTTCAGGACTACTATCCTCTTCCCAACACTTATTCCCCAGTAATATGACTTCTTACACAACTCGAATAAGATTAGAATAATCAAATACTTTTCTAGATTAAGAAAATAGACCATTGGACTTTGCCATTAGCTTTTGGCATTTTTTCCCTAATGTCCCTGAGGTGTTATTGAAATCAGTTACAAGCTACCCTTTGGAAAAGGGCTATTGACACACTAAATGGGAAAAATATAAAGGAATAGAAATTGATTTGGAATATCACCATTTCCCATGCAAATCCAACCAGTGTAAAGTAACTGGTTATAATGAGAAAAGCAGAAGAGCCTAGAAACCTCCTCAGCAAGCAAAATATTTGCCAAGAAGATAGAATAGCCAAAGCTAACATGGATCTAGAATGTAAATTCATTTGAGAAATCCTATGGAGAATGATGGTAGTTGATTATGGAAAAATCACTCCATATAATAGTAACCATGGTGAAAAGAAAAAAGAATGATTTTGCAGAAAACATGGCAGGAGATCCAGTTAAGTCAGATTCCCTTGAGTGCATTTAAAGATGAAGCTCAAAGGACAAGAGACAAAAATGGGAGTGGGAAGTTTAGTAAACATTTTTATAAAAATTTTTCTCCATCAGGATTCTTGCATCTCTAACATGTGCGCATTTATATGAAACATAGTGGTTTGCAATAATTTCTGACTTGCCAGTGGAAAATTTATAATATACCACCCAGTAACATTGGCAAATTGTCAGCACCTAAAATGGGTCTTACCAAAAAAATTCTAAGCTCTATATTTTTCACTGTGAGGGGTAAATACAAAGCAGGCACTTAGAGTTCATAAGTTATTAAGATTTACATTGAGTAAGGGCTTATTTCTCACGATAAATTAAAAAAAGAGAGTGGAGTAACTTTGCATTCATTCCCTTTAAAATCAAAAACTTTACTGAGAATGGTGCCATAGTTTTAAGAATCCCACATTCATTTTTGCTGAATTCATCCTTTAAGCATCAGTCCCCTCTATAATGACCCTGAGAAGTGGTCATGTAGCTTCTGCTTGAAGACCTCCATGTTGACGGATTGCCTATCTCCTGAGGCTGATCATTTGGCTTTTGGGTCATTTTAATTGCTAGGTAGTATTTCCTTATGGGAGCTGAAATTTTCCTTCTATTGATCTTGTCCCTTTGGAGCCAAGGAGAACAATTCTAATCCCTCTTCCACATAACAACCTTTCAAATATTTGAAAGGATCATTTCTCCATGTCCTCTTCTCCCCCATTTCTGATTGATTCTTTTCCTCTGCAGCCAAAACATCTCATTTTCCTTCAGTTTAGTTCCTTCACCACCCTAGTTGACTTCCTTTGAATGCACTCCAGGATGTTAATTTCCTTCCTAAACTGTGGCGCCCAGAAATAGACTCAATACTCTAGATGTGGTTGTACTTGAAACATAATTCTAAAAGCCCATTAATAACCTATAATTTCTGTTGAAAAGTAATTAACTATATTATTTTTTTCTGTTATAGCACTCAGTTGAAACCTAGTAGGGAAAACTGAGGAATCCAGACAGGGAAAAAAATTAATGGTCAGAGTGCTGAAGTTCTTTAGAAAAGAGAAATCTGGAGAAAATCACTAAACAATATTCAGGTACAAAGTTGTCTGAAATTTGCCATTTCTAACAAACAAACAAAAAAATCCCCATAGTGATAGAATAGAACAAGTGCTGTTTCTGAAGTTAGAGGATATGTTTCAAATCTTATATCTAATAAAATCGATATAACCTAAAGTAAAATATTTGTACTACTTAGGTCTCAGTTTCTTCACTTGTGTGGGTGTGTGGGAAAGAGAGAGAGAGAGAGAGAGAGAGAGAGAGAGAGAGAGAGAGAGAGAGAGAGAGAGAGAGAGAGAGAGAGAGAGGGTTTGATTAGATGGTATGTGAGATTCTATCCAAGTCATAAACTTCATGGAATCAGTACTTCACATTCAAATGAGATCACAAAGACATCATCAATCTGTGGGTAAAAAAGAAAGAAAGAAAGAAAGATTTTTGGCATAACTAGTAAGAATCCAGATTTTTAAATGATTCAGGTGACAGACAATGCACTACTATGTTTTCTGAGACTAGCATTTCACTTTGGAAAAGTTCTCTTTATTAGGAAGTTGTCCCTTACATCATGTCTAAAATTATATTTTTTTCCAATCAGTCCTAGTTTCACTCTCTAGGGTCAAGCATACCGACTCTTCTCAACAGTCTTTCAAATACTTGAAGATAGCTATGACATATCTTTCTCCCCTCCAAAAACAATTCTCTTGTCAAGGCTAACCATCCTGAGTTCCTTCTACCAATCTATATGATTGGCATGACCTCAAAGTCCTTCACCATCTTAGTCACTCTCTTCTTGATACTCTTAAACTTGTCAATCTATTCCTAAAATAGAATACCCAGTGCCCTTGATGTGGTCTAATGAAGACATAATATATCACTCTATCACTTCCCAAATTTTGTATACTGTGTTTCTCTCCTAATGAAAAATGAGTTCACAATACTTGATTCCTATTGAGTTTGAAATCTACTATAACCCTCAGATCATTTTTAGTCAAAACACTCCTTACCTATAAAATCCCATCTTGTATTTGTGGTGTTGATACTTTTTATAAATTTGAGTGCCAGATTCTACACATATTCCTCTTCACTTTCAAGCTATCCAGTATTACACTCACTCCAGGCTCAGTACCTTTCTTACCAAATACCCTGTATTTTACTGCTCGGTACATATTAGTATTTATTTATTGTCTATTAGTGCTGAATCTATTTATATATGTCCCTCTTGTTTCCTCCATCAGAACGTAAAGTCCTTGGGAAAGAAGGATTTTTTCATTCTTCATATATGTGCCCATAGCACCTAACATGGGACCTGGCACATAATGGGTGCTTAATACGTGTTATTGATTGGTTAGCTTTGCTGCACTTTTTGTTGTTGTTGTTACTTGGTACAAGACAGCTTTATTAGTAAGATATTGGATAAATATTGGGAAATGAAGTTGAATAAAAACAAAAGAGTTTAAAAATGTCACTTGAATTGGCCCAGTATTCTTGCCTATCAAGATCATTTTAAATATGACCATATCACTTTGTACAAGACATTGATGCATATGAACATGTTTACATGTATGTTGGTATATATTGTATCTACATCTATGTCTACATATATGTTGGTCCACTTGAAAGACATTACTGAAAAGAGATCTTTCTTAAGTCTAGATGCCAGGGGGTGGGGCAGCTGGGCAGTTCAGTGGAGTGAGAACCAGGCCTAGAGACAGGAGGTCCCAGGTTCAAATCTGGCCTCAGACACTTCCCAGCCATATGACCCTGGGCAAGTCACTTGACCCCCATTGCCTATCCTTACCACTCTTCTGCCTTGGAACCAATACAAAGTATTGGTTCCAAGGCAGAAGGTAAGGGTTTAAAAAAATTAAAAAAAAAAGACTAGATGCTGGTTAAAAATCTGGCCCATGAAATATCTTTCTAAGAATACTTCTATTCAGAAATGTAAGGACTATTTGAAAAAGGTCATGCATGGAAGGAAAGAACTAAATTTATTCACCCCATGCCTCTGTGAGTTGGAGAGCCTGATGATACTAGTAAACAATAAATATGGAAGAAAAACATTGTTATCATTAGAGTTATCTCAATGTGGAATCTGATATCTTGGTAGTGAGTTCCTAAACATTAGAGTTATCCAAGCAGAGGGTAAGTAATTGTTAGGGATTTTGTAAATATAGATTGCACAAACTTGCAAACATTCTTCTTTTAAAGTCTGGTGGCCCTCCACTGGTACCTGAAGGGCGCTCACTATCTTGGTGCTGAACTTAGTTCAGATTCCTCAAGAGCTTTAGCTCTATTGCAACTCAAAGTTCCTAAACTCAAGTGATTCACCAGCTTTCATCTCCCTAGCAGCAGGAACTAGAGCTCTTTGCAAACCTTAATATGAGTTATTATTATTTAATGACCCCTGAAGTCTATTCCTAACTTAAGTCTATTTTAATTTTATTACCATAAATAACTAATAGCTAGCTGATTTCATTTTATGCCTTTGTTTTAGCCACTTATTTTGGAGTTTGCAAATGTAAAAAAGTAAAATTTTGCTATTCAGGGCTTTAAAAATAACTAAAGAGTTTCCCTAGTATTTTGAAGAATTGAACCCATTTTTAAGTCAATAATATATTTCCATATTTAGAAGTTATTTACTACATATAGAACTAAGGTGATTACTACTCTTTTTCTAGGGACAGCTAAGTGGCAGAGTGGCTAGAGTGCTAGGCATGAAGTCAGGAAGACATCTTCCTGAGTTCAAATTTGATCTCAGACACTGACTTCCTGTGTGATTTGAGTAAGTCATTTCACCCTATTTGCTTCAGTTTCCTCATCTATAAAATGAGCTAGAAAAGAAGTGGCAATCCACACTTGTAACTTTGCCAAGAAAACCACAAATAGGGTCATGAAGAGTTGGACATGACTGAAAAGACTGCACAACAATGATGATTTTTTTTCTTTTTATCATCTCCTTTAATCAGAAAGAAGCAAGGTCCCTGTTAATGCTAATAAAATTGTGCTCTGGCTATCATTCTAATTACTGAAATCTTAGAATATGCCATGGGACTCAGGATTCTGACAGATGTGCTATCATCTTAGCTTGAAGTGTCCCATTTAAAAGTATTTTACAGACTTTCTGTGGACATGTGGGGGACTTTAAAACTACATTTTCTGTGATCCATTGGGTTTCCGGTTTTGGGCGTGGTGACGTCCAATGTATAGCGCAGCTGAAATTTGGAGGTCGGCCTTGAGATGACCTCTTTGGCTGCTGAGGGAAGATGGGAGGAGATGCAGATGGGCGGCATTTTTTAAAATAGTCAGGCGTGGTCGTATATATTTTTACCAACATGGCCATGGAAATTAAAATATAATTTTTCCTCATAATATCAGCCTTTATCATTTTTAATCCTTACAGAAGGTAAACCAGGACTTATTAATTTCCTTTCCAATCCTTTTGCTTCCTTTTGTGTGTTTTCTTCACCAATTTGAGTGTAAGCTTCTTTTGGACAGAAATAATCATAGTGGTTTTTTTTTTGTATCTGTACTTCCTAGCACAGAATAAATGCTTAGTAAATATTTAGTTTCCCTCTGCCCCTTTTCCCTCTCTGTCTCTCTGTCTTTCTCAATCTCTCTTTGTTTCTGTCTCTGTCTCTGTCTTTCTCTGTCTCTGTCTCTGTCTCTGTCTGTCTCTCTCTGTCTCTGTCTCTGTCTGTCTGTCTGTCTCTCTCTCAACCTCTCTCTCTCTTTCTCTCTCTCCTCTAGATATATTTCTGAGACAGTACAGAAACAATTCTCTTAAAAGTAATTTAGATACTTTAAATATTTTATATATTTGTCTAAATAATACAGCTATAAAGTACTGACAAGATATTATATTTTCTCAAGTCTAGTGTCATGCCAATTACTTGAAATACATTGACTAAGGGTGGGCAAGTGGCTCAGTGGATAGAGCAATAGGTCTACAGATAAAAGGTCCTGGGTTTAATTTTGACCTCAGACACTTCCCAGCTGTGTAACTCTGGGTGAATCACTTAACCCCAGTGCCTAGACTTTACCACTCTTCTGTCTTGGAACCAATATTTGTATCAATTCTAAGATAGGAGGTAAAGAAAATAAAATAATTGACTAGTAAGAAATTATTGAAATCTATTATTCTTTGGACTGGAAGGATGGCAAGCAATAAAATTCAGACTATGCCCACAGGATTAGAGTTTCCCTATTCTTGACTCCTTCCTCAGCACACATAGTAAAAACAATTCACTTTGAAATTGTCATAAATCTTTAGTTTCATTTTAGGAAGATGTGATAGGACAGAGATGGAGAGTATGTGATAACAAATACTTCCATAGCATATCTCTTGTCTGCTAAAATGACCTAGAATCTTGTTAGACACTCATGCCTAATGCATAAAAGAAAAAAAATTCTGTCAGCTGATCTTCAATGGCAATCAAACAGTTCTTTGGGCCACAAGTTGTATTGCCTCAGAAAACCTGGGAGGAGAAACAGAAGAAAATGCTCTTCTCCTCCATGACTCAGGAAGATACATTGTTTACCACTGCCAAAGTGGAAGATGAGAATAAAACGTACTCTTATCAATGTCTTTGGGCAAACAAGAAAAGATCTCGAGATAAAAAAAAATCGACTCTCCAGCCCTTCTGGAATTGTTTTGGTCTTCCAAATCAGGAAGGAAATCAAACCCACTAAACGGGTTCTCCCACCCAGAGTAGAAAATCTTTTCCAAATCTAGCTGGGTCAGAACACAATATGAGGTTCCTTACATTTCAGCAGTAATGCTCTCTGGTTTCCAGTTGAACCAGAAAACAGAGGACATCTATTTGGGGGTAATAGTGAGGGACAATAACAATTAAACAACAATAAGGTTAAAAAAAACACCTTTTCTTGACATTTCAAGGATGTGAAAGTAGTTTCAGAAATCAAAATTATATGCTTTCTTGAGCCATTTGAATTTTTAAAAGCCAAATCTTGCCTTCTAGCTCCCTTTCACTTACTTGTTCAGTTTGAAAGTTGGCCAGGACATTATTATTAATGTTTATATCATCATTACTATATTCCCTGAATGAGAGTGCATGAATTGCAATTGATCATGAAAACTCTGATACTTGGAGGTGATCTATCTTGTGTGGAATGTGCAATGTTCTTACCTTGGCCCCTTGTCATTCCTAGCTTTTTTCAAAGCACAACTCAGATGTCATATGATACACAAGACCTTTCTTGATTTTCTTCAGTTTTTAGTATTTTCTCCCTTTTGAACTTTTCTTATTTTTTGCATATTCTTGAAATTTATTTGTTAATATGTCTATTGTATCCACTATGGTAGACTATAATGTCCTTAAGGGCATGAATTATCTCACTTTTATCTTTGTAGCCTTACTAAAAAATAACCTATTTTTTAAGGAAAGAGAGAATAATTGTTGATTGACAAATCACATTTTTACCAGTTGTAAAATAACTCAGAACTGACCAGTGAGATGACATACTAAGTAATTATTGAGTTATCTTATTAAAAGTAAGTTCTTTTGCTCACACAAAGGCATAAGACACAAGTTTATGGGGGGTATTCTTAGGAATATTACATCAGACTTGATAACAAGGGTGTCCCTGTGTCTATGCAACCAAAACATCTTGAAGAAAATTGCATCACTTAGGGAATTGCCAGTAAGTTTGGTTTCCTTAAAATGGAGATGTGTATTTGAAATCACATGACATTTAATTTTGTAGTGTTTCCCTTTCTCTTCTTACTGTATATGGCTTTTCCCCTCCTTGCCTTCTATTAATCTTCCTCTTTGCTCTTTTGCTTTACCTTGGATTGCCTGTGTTCAGAGCTTGGGCAGAGCAGAGCTTATTTCTGAGTTTCTAGAAAAATAGATGGAAGAGAAATTGGTTTATTTTATGACCTCAGATGTACTTCTGCTCACTGAGAGGGATGGCTACTTTCATAGGTAGTGAAGGAAGCCTTTCAAATATAAATATAAATACATTGCTTGTAATGATGATGATAGTAATTATGTATTTTAGGCAGACAGTACATAGATGCACTACTTTCTACGTGCTCTCAAGAATCTTCTGATGAAACAGGAAAATCCCTACCTCCCACTCTGTAATATCATGAATCCCAATAGAACTGTCTAGTCAGAAATGATTATCATCTTCAGTCATGTCTACATATTATTAGTAGACAACAGTGCAAAACAGAAAATATATTCCTCAATCTTTGAAAATCATTCAAAAATAGCATTCTGAACATGGGGATGTGAACTAATTTTAAATTAATTACTATTTTAGTTTTGTTGATTTTCTTTGCAACCCAATGCATGTTATTTTATATATTTAAAAACATTATTCTGACAAAGTGCCCATAGACTTCATCAGACTGTCAAAAGGATACATAAGACAATAACAAAAAAAAGATAAAGAACACCTGGACTTGAGCCTATTTTGAAGGAATATATATATATGTATACATATATATATATACATATATATGCATATATTTAAATGTGTATATACATATACATATGTGTACATTTGCATTTATGTGTGTGATGAAATATTTGGTGAAGGAGAGAAGAGAAGAAGAAGAATCTTTACCTCCAATCCCTAAAATCTGAAGTGCTTCAAAGTTAACCTTTGTCCAAGTTCTGTTGAATGAGAGATGGGAGACATTAAGTCTTTTGATAAAAGAGTCATGGGGATCAATGCATCAGTTTCAGTGCAAAATTGAATTGATACCAAGTTTGTATCAATCTTAGAGGAGAGGGGCAGCTGGGTAGCTCAGTGGATTGAGAGTCAGGTTTAGAGACGGGAGGTCCTAGGTTCAAATTCGGCCTCAGCCACTTCCCAGCTGTGTGACCCTGGGCAAGTCACTTGACCCCCATTGCCTACCCTTACCACTCTTCCATCTAGGAGCCAATACACAGAAGTTAAGGGTTTAAAAAAATCTTAGAGGAGAAAGGAAGCGAATGCAGGGAAAAATAGATTTTGTATGAATCTTTTCATTTGAATTTATATGAATTCAAAGTATGAATCCTATTCAAACATTTAAATTATCTCCTCTGTGAAAGGACCAGTATTAGACATTAGGGATATGAATATGAAATAAGTTAATAATCTAGTCCTCAGGGAATTCAACATATCCTAAAAGGATACACATGCATATACATTTACACACACACACACACACACATATACACTTACTATATACATACATATATATACATACATTTATATAAAGAGGCAGAATTTGATAGACACAAAAGATATTCAGACAAATTTCAATGGAAAAGTGAGAGAGTGGGAGAAATGATGTTCAGCTGGATGGGTCACAGAAAATTTCATTGAAGAAGTGGCACAGGAAGGAAGAGATTTTTTTCAGTTGAGAGATGGGAAGTGGGATCCATTTCAAGAATGAGCAATTACATGAATAGAGGACTGAATGCAAGAACTGGACACTAATTAGATGGTAACAAGTAGTTCAATTTGGATAGAACTTTGTGGCTTCTGAAGGGAAGGAGGTAGAATGATATGAGGCCTGAAAGGCAGATTGGAATATGATTATGGAAACTTTTATATTTTCTTTAGAATGGAAGTTTTTGAAGAGAAGGTGATACAATAAGGACAATGGAATGACTGTGGGGAAGATAAATTGAATAGGAGTGTGACTAGAGGAATGATATCAGAGATTATAGATATGAAGCTTAAAAGGTGATGTTTGAGTTAATAGCTAGTACCTATATAATGCTTTAAGGTTTAAAAAGTATTTTACATGGGCTGCTTATTTAATTCTCACAACAAGACTGTGGGGTAGATACTATTATTATATGCATTTAATAGTTGAGAAAACTAAAGTTGGGGAAGTTTCAAGTGTTCTTTTCAGGGTCATATAGCTAGTAACTGCAGCAGGATTGAACTCAGATTTTCCTAACTCCACTATATTACCTAATATCCTTGAGGTTCAATAATGGGAATTGAAACAGAGGAATCCTCTAGTCAAACTCCCTTATTTTACAGACAAGTCAAGTAGGACCTAGAAATTTAATATCATGTTAACAAATATTTGACATTTTCATGGTCAAAAAAAGCAATAGATTTCAAAAGTGGGAATCAAACTTAATATTTCTGGCTACTCATTCTTTCCATTACTCAGCAGAGGTTAGGTAAGAAGATATGAAGAACTGAATTAGAAGTTGTCACATGAATGGAACGGAGGAGGAAAAGTAAAAGGGGTCAACAAAACATATCCAAATTATAAAAAATATGTTTTCTATCCTTAGCAATGGGCAAGTCACTTGACTCCCATTGCCCACCCTTACCACTCTTCCACCTAGGAACCAATACCCAGAAGTTAAGGGTTTAAAAAAAATAAAAATAAAATGCCATGAGTCAAGGAAATTTTGTCTTTATGGCCTGGATAGGTCCTGAAACAAAGTCAGATTTCTTTACTTCTTTGGCATTGTAATTAACCCTGGACAAATAGTGATTTGTTAAGGTCAGAATATTTTGTATATAGTCTCCCTCCAATATAATCTAAACTTCTAAAATATATGGTATGCCTTTTTGCCTCTATCAAAAGATTTCAAAAGTAGTAAACAAAGAACCCATTGTTGACCAAGCCAACTTTATATGTTAATGGTGAACTAGAACATTATTTTTAAAATACGTATAACATGCTGGAGAGAGTTCAGAAAACATGAACAAGAAGGGCTTGAGTTATTGTATGAGGAAAGATTAAAAGAGTATGTAGAACTTGGCTCAGCAGTGACTAAGTGGGAACATGGTAACTGCCTACAAATCTCTGAAGGGTGTGAACACAAAGGAGGGAGGAGTATTAAGTAGCCCTGGACAAAGAAGGGAGAAGAAAAATGGAAGAAAATATAGATTGTGATACAATTTGATAGCAATTTGGGCAATCTCAAATAATTTTGTTATGTTTGCATCTAGACAACAATTAACAGTCAAAAATCATATATAAATATGCATGCAAAAATATTGTTTGAAATAGAAAACCATCCATATAGTGGGTGGGAGAAAAGCAGAAGGTACAAATTGAAACTAAACTTTACAGAGAGAGGAATATAAATTATTTTTATCTAATTAGTGATATGTTAGAGTAATTAATAAATATAATTGAACAAATTTTAAGAATTTGGAAAAAAAGATCAGTAATAGGTATTAATAATTAAAAGAAAGTCAAATAACATTCCTGAAAGCAAAACAAATGGCAAAACAGATGAATAAAGTCGGAATTAGAAAAGAATGGCCAAAAAATTGTTTAATCTTTAAAAGTTAGCCTAAAACAAATCACTTGAGAAAGGCAAACAGTCATCTTGACCTAAAAGGTGATTTGATTAAAGAGACACTGCAGATAATAAAAAAAAATAATTTGAGATGTCCTATACTTCCCCTTTCACCTACTCCCCATGGTTTCAAACTGGAAGTAAAATGAAGTGCTACCATGGAAGCATCTAGAGAGGAGGATGTTGGGAACTGCATACTAGCTTTTCAACATGAATTTTAGAAATCTGTCAGTTCTCTTCTAATTAGTATCCCACTCTTCAGCACTGACAATACCCTATATAATCTTGAGTTTTTATAATCTAATTCAATACAACAAGCATCTATTAAAATCACTTAGTTCCTATATTTTGAGATTTTGAGAGGAGTTTTCACTACAATGGAAGATCTCTCTCTCTCCACACACACACACACACACACACACACACACACACACACACACACACATCCTTTACAAAATACTTAAAATTTTACAAAACATTTTAAATAAGTTAGCAAAAATACAGTATATTAGATTGGTAGTCAAACAATATGGTTTTGAATTTTGCGTTTGTCACTATCTCACCTTGATCAAGTAATTTAAACTGCTTGGGCTTTAGTTTCTCCATTTGAAAAATAATAATGACATAGAATTAGAAAAACTTGTGGTCCACTTGAGCCCTAATCTGTGACTTAATGGCATTAGAAATTATCTGGTCCAGTTTGCTTTTGTAGGATTTCCAGATAAAAAAAGCACAAGTAAACTGATCATTATTTTGAAACACAAAATGAAAAGAAGAAAACATTCTATGAACTATAAGCCCAGAGAAGTGAAGTGACATTTATTAGTCATATTTAGCTCCTTTATCTCTTGACTATCCATTTATATTAACAGAATAATGCATATTTTACCTTAATAACTACAAATAACTTACATTTATATAATTCTTTATGGTTCACGAATATTATCTCATTTTACTCTCACAATAATTTTGTAAACTAGGTGTTCTAGTTTACAAATGAGAAAATTAAGGCAGACAGAAATTAAATGACATGACCAGAGTTATGTTGCTGGAAAAATCTGAGGTTAGATTTGAACTTAATCTTCTATACTCCAAGTCCAATATTCCACCTCCATTATCACTACCTTAACAGAGAAGTTATAAAAATTCCCATGGGATGCTTTCTTACCATCATAGAATGTTTTCTTACTTTCACTTTGTGTTTCAAAATTAGACAACCACCTTACTTGTGCCTTTGTCATTTTGCAGTTCTGTTCTTGAAATAGTATATATCTAATTCAGATTCAAAATCTTCCTTGGAAAGGAATGATTTTAACTTGCAAAGAATAAATAACATTGGGCATAATTACTTTTAGCCGTAAGAGGTTGGCATGTCATCTACTGTAAAACTTATGCTGATGAATGCCAACCACACCTACAGACTAGATGGCTTTAAGAAAAGCACTCAATTCCAGCAGTTTGATAATCAGTAAAAATTAAGGATGAGAAAATGATAACAGTTTTTATGTCAGTAAATGAGAGAATTTTATCTACTTTTGTCTGGAAATTAGAGGAAAAAAAAGAAAATTTCAGTCTGCTCAAAAGGAACCATGACATTTGAAAGATGGGGAATATAGTATTCCCATATCTAATCACAATAGCTAAGACACAAAACCATAAAAAAATCATGATGGAAGATTCTCCAACACATGTGCAAATCCTTGTGAACTGTCAGACTATTTCAGCCAGGGGAATTTACAGAAAAGTATAATAACTTTTCTTATAGCAAGTGCTTCTAAATTAAGAAAAATAAGCCAACTTTTTTTCCTTGGAAAAGAAACCTCTTTTCCAGGAACAGAAACTGTGACTATAACTCATATCTAATCAATCAATAAGAATTTATTAATTGCCTACTATGTTCCAGGCACTCAGTGTGAGAGCATTTTTCTTTGCCTGTATTTACATTTGTTCTCTCCTAAGCTTTGTCCTTATGTTGCTATGTGCCTTGTTATTTATTCTTGTCTATTTTTCAGTGGGGTGCAAACTGTTTGAAGAAATGTGGTGCATCACTCCATTAAGTACTGGAAATTCCCATTTCATTATGTCATCTCTATATTTTCCTGTTTTCCACATATGCAGTTCCTTAGACTTTGCTGTGTATGTAAACCTTGGAGGATTTAATGTGGATAAATACCTGCCACCCAAAGTAGTACTGAAGAGGTGAATGTTTTCCTTGAAATAATCAAGACTTCCTACTGTAATAACCACTTGTATTCCTACTATCACATCACAACACAAAGATAGGTGGTTCCAAAGAACAAAACTGATTCACAAAGATTTATGCTCAACTAGATAAGAAAACTCTCGGGGAACTCAGGGTTTCCTAGTAGTTCAGTAGTCAGCCTACCTACAGTGATATTCCAAGCTCATGCCACTGCAACAAGAGATGAGAGAACATTGACGCTCAGCATCCTTACAATCCTGAAAGATTTCATTACCAGTTGTAGTCAGAATCTCTTTCCAAAATGACATTTCTAACACATGATTTCTCTCTAGCTTTCCTGACAACAACCATTAGCTGATTCAATTTGCCTCGACCTGTAAGAAAGTGGAGGCAGGCATCATCATGCCTTTGGCATCAAGTACAGAAGGAACAAAAATTAAACTAGATTTTTTTTGAAATTTCCTTAAAGATTTTAAAGGGATTGTTTGGAAGATTTTGACTTTCTTGTACCTGTGTGTAAATTTATTTTTTAGGAGACTAAAGAAAATGTTTATTCTGGGGGTGGGGTTGTGAAGCCTTTAATATGTTTCTGCAGGGTACACATAACAATAGACTGCATGATCTCTCTTTTTCTCTCTCTCTCATATGAGATGTAAGCTATTTATATTAAACTCTTTCTTTATGTGATTGGTCTTAAAAGCATCTGCTTTCAAGGAAGGAATGAATGAATGAATGAATGAATGAATGAATGAATGAATAAAGTTCTTTCTGGGGAAAAAGCACTGTGTTTGATGCTGGTGATACAAACAGAAAAGTGAGACAGCCTCTGATCTCACACAGTTTAATGGAGAGGGGCAATCACATATCTAAAACATTTCATCAGCAAGTGAGATGGAAAGTCCCATGGTTCTTAGTATGTAATGGCAAAGTAGAGATGGGCATATCTCTTTAAAGTTACTTCAATAGGTAAAATCATATCTGTTCCTAATGTTGAACTGTTTGGTAGTATCAAGCACTCTGATGTTAAGAGCTTTTCTAGATCTTCCTAAGCTGTAGCTATGGCACTCACAGATGCCAGACTGCATCTTCATGGGAGTTGCTTCATAAGGAATGAACCTAAATTTCTCTTGTCCTTTAGTGCTTTAATTTAAATGATATTCCAGAGATGATGATATGACTTTTGAAGATAAGGTCTATCCTTGTATATGTAACCATTGATGAATGCAGTGTCTTATACTATATTGTAGGCACTTAATGTATGTTTGCTGAATTGAATTTATTTTATAGGAAGGTCATTCTCATGAAGTGCTTTTATAAGTTTGGAAAAAAATCACAGTAACTTTAGACTGTATAGTTTTTGTAAAAAAAAAGTGTTATTTTTTCTTAAAAAAGAAATTACTATTCATATACCTGTTTTATTTCCAATGCCTCCCATCTATTGCCAAGTGTTAAATAAAGCAATTTTTTTTAATTTTAGAGAAACTATAAAAAATTTTCAGGGAATGTTCTCTTTCTGTCCCACAATGTTTTCTTACTTTCACTTTGTTTGAATACACACACAAACACACCAAACACTTATAGCATATAGTTAAACCACCAATACTTTGCAGTATTTAATATTATTTATTCAGGTTTCAGTATATATCCTACTCATATAGTATATGAACGTATAGGAAACTAAGTTTTCTCATATCCAAAAAGGATATGCAAGACTAATCTCATTAGTTTGTGAGTTTTTGTGCTGAACCCCATATAGCAAAGACAGAATGCTTTGGGGCTTTGTTCTATCATACAGAGGATCTCAGCCTTGTACTATTTCAGTACTCCAAGGACCTTTCATCTTTATGGTGGTGGTTTCTTCCACCAACAGATATTAGAAAAAATTATATGACTTCATAGATAGAATTCAAGAGGAACTCTCTAAAATATACAGTCATCGCCCTTCAGCCAACCTGATGATGAATCTCTCTGACTTACTCAGACTGCTCATGCTGTACAACATCAGGCTGACTCAAAGTCTTTCTTGCCATAGCTTGTGTTCTGCCGACACAGCCTATGATCACCCCAGGTTATATTGATGGCCAATAAGCATCAGGATAGATCTTTAGTTGAGAATTATGTGTTTATTAAGCAAAAATGAGTTTTTAAATGGTTTGTTGATTTTATAAATGCCCAAATCATTTTTCCTTCTCTAAAAGAATCCTCCTTTGGAAGAGAAAGTTAAATAGAATAGAAACATTGACCAAGTCTCATAGTGTATTAGAGAAATTATATTCATAGTTTACCATGAAGAGGAAAGGAATGCTTTATTGCCATTCTTCTATAATCAAGATTTGTCATTGAATTAATGAGCAAATATGAATTTTCCTTTACATGATTATGATTGGTATGGATATCATTCCCTTGGTCTTGCTTTTTCACTTCCCAATGTTTCACACATTTCCAAAATTTCTTTTTATTTCTTCATACTCATTTCCTAAATTCCAATATTTCATGATATTTATGTACCACAGTATGTTCTACATTCCTTGGTCAATGGCCATTCACTTTTAGGGGTTTTTAGACATCAATGACAAAAATATTTTTGAATTTATTGAAATTTTTTCTTTGTCTTTGACCTCTTGAATTATACATGTCTGGATGGTGATAATGCTGGGTCTATGGCAAAGAATGTATCAGTAATATTTTTTGAATATTTCCAAATTATTTCTAAGAATTACTGGCCTGGTTCACAGTGTCAAAACCATGGTTTAGTATGCCAATTTAAACATGAAAATTCATATGCCTCCTATGAATGAAGAATGTCAAAAAGTATATTATTAAAAAGACCAAGACAATATTTTCACATCAGATGAATATTTTTCTTATGCATCTTGACCTTTGGTCTCTAAGCTGCTCCTTATTTTCCCAATCCAATATCACTTATTTTTGCTGCTCTTATTTATCTAGGATGTAACTTTCAGATATTTTAATATATGCTATTTCCATCACTATAGAAGCCCTGGTCTTTTTTCATGTCTACCATTACCATCTACTTTCTACATTCCTGCTTTCATAATGTCAGAGATATCACAAAGTTGTCACAAATTTTTTTCCAATAAAATAATGTGGCAGTACCTCCACTGAACCTTTAGAAACATCTTCATAATAATCCTTTTATCTCTCATATGTGTTGCTTCCATGTTATATCTTCAATTAAAATTTTTCTATTAAAATTTTTTATTAAATTTTTTAAAAAATGTCAATTCCCTAGCTCCACCCTTAATCCCAAACCTTTAGGAGATTATGTCTCATCTTTTGCTAAGAATATTGAGGCCATGCCAAGGGAGCTCCTTCAATTCCCAAATCCTTACATTAAAGTCAAAAGGTGGCCAACTATAGATGAAGAAAGAAAAAATATTTTAGTCCTTAGTATGTGTGAAACACTGCTTACATCCATAGATGCGAATTTAAAATTAAAAAAAATTTAAGATAGACAATCTCTACTCTCAAGGAGATCATACTCTAACTGGGGTAGGGTAGACAATACAGAGATTAAAATTCAGCTTCAAGACAGAGAGAAAAGTCTGAAAATCCTAAGTATGAATTTGTGAACCAAAAAGCAAGGCTAAGTTAGAAGAGCTAGTATGCTCTGACTCGGTATCCCAGAGTAAGGTGGCTACATTTCCCTATTCAGAGTTCTATGGGTATCCTAATAGGTTTGGAGTGTCTTTTCTCAAATGTATTTTCTCAAATGTCTTCTTATTCCAGGTGTGTTCCCCCCACTGTTAGGTTCTGTTTAATCACTTAATATTTATTGGATTTTACAAAGAGATATTTATTTCAAATATATGTCCAAAACATTTCCCTCCACTACTTTGGGAGAATATTCTCTACTATAAAACCTTGGTCTTTAGAAGAGAATGTGGTGAAAATTGCTACTGTTTATATATAGTAACTGTAGGAATAAGTTAGAGATAGAGTGATAGTGTAATAAGGAACTGTCCTAGAGGGATGTGGGATAATACAACCCACCTAGGAACTTCCCAGGGCCAGTAAAGCACAAAATCCAGTCTTAGAAACTAAGCTTAACCCAAACTTCTACATCTCCTGAAAAAGGAGAGCTTTCTGTTTCTTCTCTGGGCCCTGCCTACACCTCCCTGATATTAATTAAAAAACCCAACACTATCTGACTCTAACCTGATATGTCCACTAAAGATTAACTAAAAAGGAAAGGAAAGATCAGGTTAGAGTCAGATCTGGGTTTGGCTACCCTAAGTAACCCAAAGTCCCAAATGAAAATCTCTGGGTTACCTTGGCCAAAGAGGATTTCTGGAGATGATCTCTGGCAGATGATCTCTATACTCAGTAAAATAGTTTTTTCCAAAGTAGATCCTCAACACAGGAGTCTAATAATCTCTCCACAAAATTATGATTGCCTAGGGAGCATCTCTCAGGGCAAAACCTCCTTTCTCCTCAGTGGAAATTAAGGCAGAGAGTAAAAACCTCCAAGTCAGTTGAAATCCAAGAAGGAAATATCGACAGTTCCAACAGTCACACTCCCACAATTCCTTTTTCCTTATCAGAATCCTCTCCCAGGGTTTATATCAAAATTTCCTTCTTTTAGCCACTCTTTGAAATCACTCTATTCCTAACTTATTCCTACATAACAGTACTATCAAATTCATACTCAAATGTAATATCTTTCCTGGATGAGTAGTCTCAACAATCATGAGATTGTGTCCTGAGATTTACTTCTCAATCCTCAAATCCTTGGGGCATCCGGATTGGCGTAACAGCACAACCCAAGATAGTTCACAAATACCAAGATGTGCAAAAATCTAAGTTTGTATTGTATTAATGTGGGCATGTGGTCTTATAGGAGCTCCATGACCTCTCCCATCTTACACCATCAGTAAAGAAGTAAAAACAAGAATGGAGAACCAGTAAGACAGAGCAGGTAAAGAAAATGTCAAAAGCTCTCTCTCTCTTTTTTTTTTTTTGCAAAGATACTGGCTTGCCATTTTCTTCTATAGATTATTTTACAGATGAGGAAATTGAAGCAAGCACAGTTAAGTGATTTGCTCAGGGTCACACAGCTAGTAAGTATCTAAGGCTAGATTTGAAAACAGAGCTTGCTGGCTCCAGGACCAACACTCTATCTACTGTGCAACCTTTCTGTCCTAGAACCTTTTGAAGGTAACCCCAATTCCAACTATGCAGCCAAACAAAGAGTCTGACTTTCACTACATGGTTATATGAGAAAAAAACAGCTACAGACTGATGACACATATTCTAAGGTCTCTCCAAGACATTTCTATAACATATCATCACGACTCCCCCAGAAGCAGATTCCACAGCCTTTTTTCAGAATCAATAAATATTTATTAAGCACCTACTGTGTGCCAGAAATAGTGTAAAACACCAGGGATAGAAAAAGAGGCAAAAGGCAATCCTTGTTCTCAATGAACTTATAATCTAATAGGGAAGACAACAGACAAATATGTCCAAATAAGCATGGTATGAAAAATAGGGACATTTTTTAAAAGGGAAGAATAAATAGCCTTTCCCAATAAAAAGATCTCTGTGGAAGATGTGATTTTAGCTTGGACTTAAAGAAAACCGGGGGTTCAGCAGGCAAAGATAAGGAGAGAGAACATTTCAAGCATGACAAACTGCCAGAGAAAATGCCTGGAGTTGAGAGGTAGAATGTCTTTTTTGTAGAACAGCAAGGGGACCAGTGTCACTGGATCAAAATATATCTAGCAGGGAAAAAGTTGTAAGAAGACAAAAGGAAGGAGTGAGTGAGGTTTTGAAGGGCTTTGAATGCCAAAGGGAACATTTTGTATTTGTTCCTGAAGGTGATATGGAGTTGCTAGAGTTTAGGGGTTGGCATGGTCAGACTTGTATGTTAGGAAAATCAATGTGGTGGCTGAATCACGAATGGACTAAAGTGAAAAAGACTTGAGGCAGGCAGCTGCACTAGCAAGCTTTTGCAATAATCCAGGTATGAGTTGAGGAGATGCTGCACCAAGTGGTGGCAGTATCTGAGGATAGAAAGGAACATATTGATGCAAAGTTAAAATTGACAAAGCTCAGCAACAAATTGGATGTGGGGGAAGGGAATGTAAAATGAGGAATCAAGAATGACTTCTAGGTTGTGAGCCTGGAGGACTGGGAGGATTGTAAAGTATAATAATAAAGGAGTAGGAGGAATGATTTAGGAAGAAAGATGGGTTCATTTTGGAAATAATTGAATCTAATATGTTTAAGTTTAAGATATCTGAAAGATAGTTGGTGATGTGAGATTGGAAGTCAGTGGAGAGGTTGGAACATCATATGTACATTTGAAAATCTTCAGGATAGAGATAATTATATCCTTGGGAGCTGACGAGATTAATGAGTAAAGTATAGAGAGAGAAAAGAAGAGAATCCAGGACAGAAGCCTGTGAGACATGTATCATTAGAAAGCATCTTCTCCTTCATACTTCTCAGATTCCTGGGGATGCCAATCAGGAGCAGCTGCCAAAGCTTCTCTTCCAACTTTCCTTTCAATGTTCTCTTCCCCCTTCCTAAATGGAACTTGAAATACTCCTTCAATTCAGTCCCTGCAGGAAAGAACCTAGAATTCTAATCCTTTTTGGATCTTCAAACCAACTTCCAATTTCTTAGTTGCAGAGGACTGAAGGCCTATAACCTTCTCACTTTAGCCCAGCCTACAGAGAAATCATGGCTGCTTACACTATTTGTATGAATTGGATGTCACTAATTAGAACTTTCCAGTATGATATTGTCTTCTTAGCTGCCCTGATCCTATGCCCTTCCAACCACTTAACACTATCTAAACTACTGATGCACTATAAGGATCCCTAGTCCTTCTATCCACCCTGGCAATGCACTGTTAGGGCTTTCTAGTTTTTCTATCTTCCTTAGAGTATAACCTTCTGATACAATAAGTATTGTATTCTCCAATGAGAAAATGAGCTTCCTGAGAGCAAAGATTGTCTTGCAAATCTATTCTATATCTCTAACAATTAGAAGAGTAGTTGCCATAAAATGTCTTAATAAATGCATCTCATTCATTCATTCACTCATTCTTTATTTTTTTATTCTTGTCATTGACACAACTATTTAATATTCATTCATATTTGAAACCTAGGAGTCTCTTCTGATTCATACATATACTTTGTTTGAATCTGATATATTCTATATTGCATTATCTCCCCCATCTCTCCACTCCTTGTCATTTTCAATGACACCACCCTTCTATAGGCCTTCATTACATTTTTTTTCTGAACTATTGCAAAGTTTCCCAACCAGTCTCCCAGACTTCCATCTCTTCTTCCTCCAATCCAGTACAAGTATATGTCTGTAAAATTTTCCTGGTATACAAGTCTGATATCATTATAGTCTTCACAAAATCTGCAATAAGTCCCCATTGCAAACTGAATAAAGTGCAGACAATTTAATCTGACATGAAAAGTACTATATGATCTTTTTACCAAAATTTTCAACTTTTTCTCACACTAATTATAACTTATAATGAATTAACATTTTCTGTTATTTTCCTGTTTTGGTTCCTTAGAATAAGCCACTCTCTATGTCCTAAATACTCTCACTTTGTAAACCATCTATTAATGACCTATTAATCCTTCCAGAGACCCACTTCAAAAGTTACCTCCTCCATATTTCATCCTTTTCAGATTCCCTTAAACTAGTAGTGATACCCCTTTCATTTGATCTCATTACACTTTGTCCTTCTCTTTTAGCTTATTTTAAATCTAAAACATAGTCACTGGATAAGTTGGCTTTGTTCAAATGGTTTTCTTTCTTTATAAAGAAGAATTCGAGGTATTAGGTAGAAGGGAAATGAACTTAATATGTGGTAAAAATGAATGTAAAGATATTTTACAAAATAGAAGTAAAAGTTTACATTGCTCAAGCTTAAGTAGGAGGAGTGAGAAGCTGAATGTAGACTTCATTTGAGAGAAGATTTTGCTACACTGAGTTTTAGAGATCTGGTTTCCAATATATACACTTGGATTGGAAACCAGATCTCTAAAACTTAGTGTAGCAAAATCTATATATATATTTGATCAATTTACAAAACTAGTGAGCCAATTTTCTAAAAAGAAAGATTTGGACTAGATGATTTCTAAATTTCCCTCTATCTCTTACATATCTTGATCTCTTTCCTGAATACATGTGTTAATGTAATTTATCTTTAAGAATGTTGCAAATAAGAATGGCCAGGAATGATAATATAGGAGTATTGGGGGGAAATTGGATACAGTGTCTTTTACTGCTTGAAATAGATCAGGCAGGTGCCTAAAAGCTTGTGGCTAGTAAAGCTCCTTGTAACTGAAATGTTTGGGCCTATGGCAAGGATAACTCCTGGAGACAGATGTAAAAAAAAAAAAACAAAAACAAACAAACAAACAAAAACCTCTATTTAATCATTATTAGAAAAGGTTTGAGGAAAAGTAAGGAATGCTAACAAAGGTTGAGGATTAGGATTGATTCCCTAGTCTTAAAGGGGATCTAAGCTTTTACCCACTCCCTTCTAGTTCGCGAGAACTTGCTTCTTACTCAAGGAACTCTACCTTCCTTAAACTATCACTAAAACCCTGGGTCTACACTATATGTAAGCTATGCTAATTCCTAATCCTCTCCGTTTTATAAGTAAGTTTATTGTCTCTTTAGATCTCTTTCAGATCATTCCTCCAACTCCCAGTACTTTCTCAGTGTAGTCAGGCTAGTTCAGGCTTCTGGGCCTTGGTAGACTCAAAGGCCTTGCTACTCTGCAGTCACATGGAAAGGGGGAAAAAAAACCATCTCTTTCTCTCTCTTTCAGCTTTAAATCAGTTCAGTTATTCACTCTCTCTACCCACTGACAGCCCTTCGGGGCCTAGCTAGGCTTTTTGGCCTAAGTAGGCCACAAAATGGCTAGGTCCTCTCAGCAGACACACAAAGAGAAAAGTTTCTCTCTTTCTCTTTTCTATTGATTTCCCCCCCGAAACTTATTCCAGAAACTCTAACCTGTTCTCCTCCTTCACCTGCCACTAGGTTTTTTTTCAGTGTTCCAGGGAACAGAAACACCAGACTCCTCCTAGGGAAAAATCTTCCAGGAGGAATCTGCAGTTGGAAAAAGCAACTCACTCAGATTATCCAGAATTCCAACAGGCAACCTTCCCAAGATTCTGTCTGGCCTTAAGGAAACCTTACCCACTATTCTTTACCCTACCCTTAGCTGCTGAGATTCCAATTATTCCAAATGGTCCTCATTAGTCCTATGGCTTAATTAATCCTAATACATTGAATAATACTATTTATTGTATTATTATAATCATTATTATTAACTAATAATAACTAACATTTATTTAAGTGCTTTAAAGTTAATATAGCTAAGTGTTTGAGGCCAGATCTGAAATAAGGAGTTTCTGAATCTAAATCCAATACTTTATGCACTGGACTGTAAGTTCTTTTCCTTTTATCCTTTTGTGGTCCTACTGTTATTCTGGACTGAATAGAAAAGGTCCTCTTTTCTTCATATCCTAATGAGAATAGAAAAACTCTTAATGCCTGCCTTCAACTGATGGCTAAAAATTGCTGGCGAATTATTGTACTTGAAGCATGCATAAAGGCATACTCCCATATACACATATACACACTTTGGCAATATCACATTCAGATATACTTTCATCTACATAGGATCAATTTCACATTGTGAAATGAAAACTTTTACATTTCCTGGTCCTCTGGTCAATATATTTACAGGGAATAAAGAATACAAAAGTTTTTTTCAGTGTTAGTTTATAATCTGAATATGAAATTGAAGCCTCTCTTGTTTTCTATAAACAATCTCATTGTGGTTGTGGATGAATATAATAGTGAATTTTCAAGTTGGTTCATTAAAATTCAATTAAGATATTATTAAATGCCTATTATGGATTAAGCATAGAAGATATAAGACATAAATAATTAGTCCTTGACTTCAGAAGCTACTTTAATTTCTGATGGTAGAGGAGTGAAGGTGACAAGGGATGGAAAGTAACAGAAAGGTAAAAATTAACTAAAAAATATAGACAATTTCCAGAGGGAAAGCATAGATCTAATATGCAGGATAATTTTTTAAATAATAGAATTCCAAGAGGGTTAAGTTGAGTGGAAGGGTACTTTGGGTAGAAAAAGGTATTGACATTAATAGTTATGATATAGAGACATATAATGGCAAGGGAAAGACCTTAATTCTGAGCAGCATATGATTTATAAGACACTATATTTTCTAGTCTTTGGCTAGGTTAAATTAGAAAATATATATGAAGTGCAGATAGATAGAGTGATAAATAGAGATATATGAATGCTGCCTGTCAATGCTGTTGTTATTGTTGTTGTTACTGATGATTTGGTTATCAATCCCTGAATATGAAGTAGACTATCTATTGAAAGTAGATGGATAGTTGATCTGTTCTTAGTCCTGTCTGATGGTCAAGACAGTTAGTTGTAGTTGTACTCCTGGGTTCTGTCTGGTTATAGAGAAGTGAGGAGTATTTGAAACACTTATCCTCTAATCCTCAGCTAAGTTAGTTCTACTTCTGGGCTTCATATGGAGTTAAGTAGATTATCTCTTAGGATAAGGGAAATTCAGGAAGTTCTTATATCTTGTGTTCATTTTTGGTGGCCTCTGTGGAATGAGAGAGACAGTAGGGTATATGATGTCTCTTGCCCTTCCTAATGGTCATGATATGGGGTTCCTGAGGCCTGGCTAACTAGAAAGGAGTGAGGCATTTTGATTTGTTATATCTATACGTATTTATTTATTCCTTGTTCTTAAATCATTTCCAGTCATATATGATTCTTTGCGATCACTTTCCTTCTTTTTTTTTTTTTGGCAAAGATGCTGAAGTGATTAGCTATTTCCTTTTCCAACTCTTTTATAGAACCTAACAGGTTTGTGCTGAGAGTCACACATTTAGTAACTATCTGAGACCAGATTTGAACTTGGGAAGATGAGTCTTCTTGACTTGAGGCTTGGCATTCTATTTATTGCACCATATAGCTGCTCATTCAGTATTTAAAAAATGAAAATGGTATGAAAGTCGTATCAAACAGAATGTACTAACACTGGGAATGATTGGAAAAGATTTCTTGCAGAAAGTGAGATTTGAAATGAGTCTGGGAAAGTAGAAGTCAGAGGTGGAGAGAATGTTTTCTTGACATCTGACTTCTGCTCAGAGATTCCTTGTATATCTCAGTATATCTCATATCTTAGCCTATGTTGAATTATGATAAGTTATAGAGGTTTAGTGAATGGACTGTGGTCTATATTTTTGGCAAGGAGGGAATACTCACATTAATCATGAATCTATCAAAGTATTAAAATATGAAAGTCATCAGATCTTCTCCTATATTGACCTACTTACCTCTTCAGAAATCTTGGAGACCTTAGAAGATTTAAAGATAATTTATAGCTTCTGATGTCTTATTGTCATAGATCAAGAGAAAGGGGCAGAAACTCTTCCTATGATTGTTTTCTCTATGCCAGACTATAATATAATCTTATACTTAAAAGACATTGTAAAGAACACAGTCCTTTCCTACCTCAAGAAAGTATCCTTTATAGAATATTTCTTGCAAGTATCATATTCAATATATTCAATGCTCCTTCATACCAAGAATGAAACTTATTCCATTGTGGAAACATTTTAATTATTAGAAAGATTTTGAGCTAAAATTTTTGAGACTTCCTTGAGCTTTCCCTAGTTTTGATTTCTGGAATCAGGCAGAATCAATATGTTGATGAAATATTTTTGTAATTTCTTTTATATGATAGTCTCATCCCTACTAGCATCACCTAATAATTCTGAGTATAGTACATTTGAAAATAATGGGAATTTATTAATCTCCTAGTTCATGTAAAAAAAAAACTAGATGCCAAGACATAATGAAAAATAGATTCTCTGATCCCAAGGAACTTACATTTTCCTGGTGAGGGCTAGGATACCCAATTACATGTATAAATAGTGGTGAGGAGGAAAAGAGAGCTAACAATTTGGGGGATTAGGTAAGTTTCCATAGAAAAGGATGCTCTTATCCCACAAAATGTAAGAATTTGGCATTACATAGATTTTGAGAGCTAGGATAAAACCTATAATATTTGGAACCTATAATATTTGTGACAAATGTCAAATAATTACCCTAGAATAATGGATAGTGGATCAGGTATAATTAGGATGGAAAATACATTACCTCTATTATAAGAAGAAAACAGGGAGCACCAGAGTGTCCACTGTCTTTTATTCTGTATTTTTTTACATTTACATAATACATTTAAGTATACTACATTGACTGCTTTAAAAGTTTAAATATTGAGAATCTAAATGAAGCTGTATTATATAAAATTATTGCTATGATTAAGAATAAGGCAGATATCTTTTACTCTATTCTTTTTCAGAGGGAGATGCCAACCTTCTTTCAGTGAAGGTTTTAGAATTCACATGATGCTTTTGCTACTGTAGACAGTCAGTCAACAGATATTTACTAAGTGCCTACTATGTGGTGACTACATAAAGAGACTGCTTAACTTGTGGTTATGGGCAAGTTCCCAAACTAAGCAATAGAACAGACAGGTTAATAAGCCCCAGAGAAACACCAGATGAGAATGGTAGACCATGATCTCAGCTGCTACTGCTCTAGATTCTCTATGCCTCTATTCATTCCATTAAATGATACTTTTTTAACTTGAAGAAAAGCCCAAACTAGCCAGTGGCAACAATTAGGGCCAGCCTTTTTCATAAGTAAAATATAGAATCATAGAATTCTAAGACTGGAAACACCAGAGGACATGATAAAGATGATGAAAATGATGATAATGACAACACTTATATAGGGTAGTTCAAAGGTCTTAGAGCAATCTTATTTTATTTAAAGCTCTACTAAGACTCTTGAGGTACTCTGTATATCACTTTAGGGTTTACAAATTGCTTCACATATGTTAAATCATTCAATCCTCATAACAAATCGTATGAGGTAACTATTATTATTATCCTCATTTTACAAACAAGGAAACTAAGACAGAGAAGTTAAGTTGCTTGCCCAGGGTCACATGACTTGTAAGTATCTGAGACAAAATTTTAATTCATGCCTTTTCAATTCCCAACCATTTTATGAATTTTGTGATTATATGGAATGGTATTTCCTTTTTATTTTTGCATGATTTGAAGAGTGATGTGGGTTTTAATATCACTGAGCTAGTGAGAGTAAGAAGAGGTTGGGGTATGCTAACAATTGGAGAATGAGTCAAGGCACAGTAACAATGGATAACAGTAGTTAGACGGTTGAGAAGAGAGTTCAAGTACTTTATTCAGCTATCCTCAAGATCAGCGGTAAGTTTATATGTATCCAGTGGTAGTTAATGTTGCTGTATTCCATGATGTCTGGATTAATGGCTTTGGGAAAGCAAGATCTGGCAGTAATGTGTCACGGCTCTCATGGCAAGTTCAAGCAAGGTCGAGTGATGAGGCTCACAGCCTTCTGGAAGCCTATCAAGGAGGCAGGAGGTATTGCTGCATTGTCTTGAAACTCCTACCAGCAGAATTTCTCATGATACCTGCAGAACCCGCCTCCCAAAGCTATAAGATTCAAAAGAAATAATGTCTATAAAGCACTTAGAAAACTTTGAAGTACTAAATAAATATCAGGCAGTATAATATCATTATTACTCTCAGGTAAGAAAGGAGGGGGCTTTATTTTCAGAAGCACTCATTTCATGATAAGGATAAAGTTTATTTTATAATCTAGCTCTTTCCTAGGGTCACATCAGGATAGTTTTGTTTACTAGATTAACTAGTTTCCAACCTGTAAGGCATCATATTGGAGTTGGCAAGACCCTTGAAGTCCAACAAGTCTACTGTCTCCTCATTTACAAATGAGGAAACTGTGACTGAGACACTAAATTATTTATCCAGAGTCACCTACTTGCTGAAGTAAAATTGAGACACATCCTCTTGACTCTAATATTCAGCATTTTGCCCACTTGTCCCTTCAAAAATGAAATAGAGAAGCAAATTTCAGTGAGGTTCAGTTGAGGTATGGTAAAGAGAGAGAGAACCTGAGTTGTTCCAGATATCAGATATCAGGTTCCAAATATGGTTCAAAATTAACACCATCAGATCATAACAGTGCTATTCCCCTCTCCCTAAGATTATCAAAGAATAAAGGTCCTGCAGCATTTGCCCCCAACAGGAAGACTATTTTTGCCTTTCTCTGCTACACACAGAAAAGCTCATCTCAGGACTTGATTTCAGAATTTCGTGGCTGGAGTCTGGCCAGGTCAGAGGAGCAATAGTTACCTTCCTTGTAATATTTTTTATGCTTGAGAGTTAGGTTTTTTGGTGCTGAATGACTGAGGCTAATCTCTGGATTATTTCCGGACTTCCTTGCTCTCCAATTTAGTGTTACCACCTTGTTCTCCACTGCCATCCCTTTGACTTGTGTTCTTGCTCCTTCTTAGTAATTTTCTTTTTATGTCAACTACCCTCAGGATACTTCTTCATTTTCTACTGTGAGGGACACTTGTATCTTAGTGGAGGCTGCAGCAGGGCCTAGAAAAAGAATAACACAGAAGCAGGGAGACAAATTTTGGGTAGTGTTAGTAGTCTCAAGTACAGATTCATAAGGACAGACCACATAGTGTAACAGAGTAGTGATCTCCGAGTATCATGGGTCAGCAAGAAAATACCAAGTCTGGTAGAACAGGTCCAGGGTTGTGAAAGGGGCCCAATTTGGGATATTGCTGGGTCTTGTTAATATCTAGTTATCCAAGAGGCTGAAATTCTATGCTTCCCTCCTTCCTTTCTAGGGTCTCTTCATAGTTTGCTTTCATAGTGCCTAGAAGTATAATTCAAGGAGGATATAGCCCTTCTAAAAGAATTCGGGCAGAAAGTGTTTCTGGTTAACTTCATATAAATAAGATATCTAATTGCCCTCTCCTTTTGAGAGGCAGAGATAAAATAAAAAGAATTCTGGCTTTAGAATAAAAAAATCTGGGTTCGAACCCTGACTGTCTCTTACTGATTATGCAATAAAGCATCTGAGTTCCACAAATAACATAACTACAAAACATTTTCTACAAAAATAAAAAAAATTAAAAATGGAGAGATATTTGGGGATCAGGCCTGGACAATGACCTTTTGATAGTAAAATCCTTTTTTTCCCCATTGAATCTATTTCTCACCCCTGCAACACCATCAATCCAAGAGAAATAAATGGATGAGGGAAAGAAGGGGAAAAGAAATAGGAGGAGATGGAAGGCATTAGAAAAGAGAAACTGTAAAATATAAGAAAACAGAAGGGAACAGTGAAAGGGGTGGGCATTAGGGAAGGAATAAAGGATAAAAGAGACTGGGAGAATGATGGGGCATATATGTACAATGGACTGTAACTGATGCTATACAATTAATAAGAGTATACGTGAAGCTCATTGATAAATGCCATTTTCTTTTTTAAAAGGGATGGAAAGGAGTTAAAGTAAGGGCAGAGGGAATAGCAAAAAAGTAAAGTATTGGGTGGGGAGGAGCATCAAAGATAAACTTTGCCTACTTTGCCATTTGCCTAGAGACATCTCTGGCACAAATAAAACTAGACCCCACCCACCTATTAATGGTAGCAGGACAGATAGGGAGCCACACCCTAAGCCACAGTCCCACAGTAGCTGTTTGGAATCACACATGTCAAGACTTGCTCCTACCTTTCATTCAATTACCAGGGCTTTGAGGACCAACGGCTTGTGTTGGGTAGATAGAATTTATTAGATGACACAACTTAGTTACCTGGCAAAAGTATGTGGGCTTCCATCACCACCATTCTTCCTATTACTGTGTATACATTTATAGTATCTCAAGTGGTTGATACAGAAACATGGTGTTTTAAAACCATTTTTCCATGAAAACGTCTGCTGATAATTGTTACTGCAATAACCAATGACCATTACTCTTTGATAGCCTCTGACATGGTACATAGAGAAGTGTGATTAATGTGTAGGCACTGTGGCAATATATTTTGAAGGCCTAAAGACTTACCAGTCTAATCAATTGTTCTCTTTGGGGGATTTGCCCTTCAATGAGAACATGAAACAGATCTCCTTGGATAGTCAATCCAGATTCTTTGAAAGGTAGCCAAGGGACGGTTGAGGCATGCCCACGGCCTGATAGAGCTGGATCTTTTAAATCGTTACGCTATATGTATTAAAGATCTGGGCTGACAAAACAGCCTCCAGGACTCATGGTACTTTGTACGCAATGTGTCAGATGTCTGGGAGAGGGAGCTGGTGTTTATTTTAAAATTACTTCTCCTCAGAGGGAAGTGGGAGTTAGCATGGCAACATTCCATCAGGGTGGCTCTGAAGCTTTGAAACTCCTTCAGAAGGTCACTGTACCCAAGGCAGGAAAAGTGTTTGTTAGGTAGAACTAGCAAATCAGAAGTTTTAATCAGCTCCCCAGTTATTCATTGACATCTCACAAATGTAGGGAAGGAATAATATGACTTTACAAAGCAATGTATTAATGTAAAGTGGTGAGAAACAGTTTATATTTCATCCTCAAAAAGACCAGTCATTCACTATTGCTCCAATTAAATGTTGTATCTAACCTGGAAGAAAATACATGTATGGAGAGAGAGAAAAAGAGAGAGAGAGAGAGAGAGAGAGAGACAGAGAGAGAGAGAGAGAGAGAGAGAGAGAGAGAGACAGAGAGAGAGAGACAGAGAGAGAGACAGAGAGACAGAGAAAAAGATAAAGAATTTGTAGATAATCTTGACAGAAAATATGAGACACAAAAACAAGAAGGGACAAATAACCTTACAAAGGATATAAACACTAATTTATGCTATCTGGCTCATAGAAACTCTAATCCCTTGTTCCTATTTTTCACATATGACACTTTGTCTCCATCCTTAAAAAAATGTTCAATGTAATATCATGGTAATATTTAAATATTCCATCTTTACTTTTCTTTTTTACTTTTTTATTGCTTGGTATTTCTGCAAAATATATTCTTAGATTATACCTATAGTCTGGAAATAAGATGTGATTATGTATAAGGTAACCTCCAAATTTGAGCATTTCACCAGAATATTGTTGGTATCATCTAAGAGTTTATCATGAATTAATAGGAAAAAAAGGGACTGATGATCAAGGGGTAGTCTCTATTTAATCACAGGAAACACCTTCAAAGGGAAAAAAAGGTCTATAATTCTCACCTTTGAACAATTCTGATCTTATCTGAAGCTGTTTTAGTCTCAAGTAGAAATTAAAACATGATTGAATAACTGTCATTTCTAATCCAAGGGGCAAAAATATGCATAATTCAATGCAGAATAATTTTAAAAACAACTTTCATATTCCCAGGAGTAGTCTTTATCCCCCCAAAATAAATGAGATTAGTTGACATAGACCGCTTAATAAATTAAATTATGAACTTTGAGGAAGTTCAGATGATGTTCATGAAATGAGAAATCACTTTTGACCCATGAATCAGTGAAAATCTTTTTTTTTTTTATAAAAGATATCTAGCTTTGTAGATATGGACTCATGGTATAAGACAAACTAAAAATGTCATCACTATCACTCACTTTTTCTTTGACTGCTAGCATATTCAACAGAAAAATGGAATTTTCTCAACATCTTGGATTCCAATCTGTATTTGTAATTCCTCTCTACTTCATACTCAACAATCTTCCATCTTTAGCTTAAAGAGCTGCAGGGGTGGGGAACCAAGTACATTGCATGAAAACCTATTTCATTTCAGACAGCCCTATTTATACTTTTTTGTTGACATCAAGGAAACTCTTTCTTCAATTGGGACCAAGCAGAATACATTTAATCCTCCTTTCCTATAATAACCTTTCAAATAATCATATCACCCATAGCCCCCATCTCTGTTATTTTTTTTGGTGAGGTGAAATTCTGTATGGATTTGGCCTGCACACTCAACAAATATGAACTAAATAATTGGAGATAAATTTGAATTAAAACACTAAATGTAAGTTCAGGGAAATGTTTTTCAAATGAAAAGGCAAGGAGCATCATTGAAAGACTGAAGTGCAATTAGTGCCCCATTTGTAGCTTCATTGAGGAAGAAATATTCTTTTGGATCAAGAAGAATATTGATCAGATGAAGGCAATATATGTAGATAGATAGATAGATAGATAGATAGATAGATAGATAGATAGATAGATAGATAGATAGACAGATAGATAGACAGATAGATAGACAGATAGAGATAGATTTTTCCAATATATTTGGAAAACTTCAGTTTCACTCGGTTAAGCTAGATACTTTAAGCTTGCATTCCCATTGACACAGATCTGGAGTTGAATGTCCCAGAGGGAAATGCTAGTTCAAACGACCAGTTTGAGAAATAAATTTTAGGCAATTAGTTTACTCTTCCTGATGGCAAATCCAAAACAAAAAAGGCAGATTCTATGAGCCACTGTAATAATGCTAGGACTTTTGTCAAAGTAATAATATAATCATGGACCCTTTCTTCTAGTGGTAGAGGAAATTTACATGATTTGTTAATTTTCTCAAATCAAATGAAGAAAATTATCTTGAATAATTAACTCAACAAATACTTGCTCTTGTGGTGTTCTCTAGATCACTTTAGTTTCTTTCTCTTTCCTTCCCCATTCTATTGAGATTATGTAACTTATTTTTTTCTCTTGAAGGTGTTTCCTGTGATTAGATTCTCCCTAGATTCCTGATAGTCATGATCAGTCCTTTCTTTTCCTATCAGTTCATGATAAACTCCTAGATGATAGTAACAATATTCCAATAAATGTTCTTTTTTCCCATTTTGGTATGGACCTGTATGATTTCATTGTAGTAAGAAACCCCTGATGAATCAATTAACCTTTACCAGGGAAGATAAGCAATTATTTTGCAGCTTACAGTATTAAAGACTGAGATGGGCATTGAAAGGTTAAATGAGTTGTCCAAAGATCATATAGTTATCATTTGAAGAACATGGGACTGGTATCCAGACTTCTTGACTTTGAAGATTGTTCTCAATCATCAGCAGCACATTTCATGTTCAGTTATATGTTACTATATTGGAATTTTCAAGTTTTTTTAAATTTTCTTTTCTTGATTTCTAACCAATGAGACTTTCTGTATTAACAGATTTTTGGAGAAGTACATTTCATCACTTTCCCAATGATAGATTCTGAATTATTCACCATCCTATTTAACATATTGCTTTGTTAACTTAGAAGCATCTCTCTACATAGGCTATATCTCATTTAATATGAGCTAATCTTTGGGAATTGCACACAAATACACATAAAACACACTGAAATATCTTTGTATATGCCATTTTACATTGTTGGTTGGTAGTTCCAAAAAAAAAAGAGTAAATTAGATAGAAACTTGTATGTTAAGACTTAAGAGCTAAATGGTCTTTGGAAAGTCAAATAAATAATACATATGGGGATTGGTTTAAAAGCTAAGTATTTAAATTAAATATTTTATATATGTAGTTTTGCATGGATATAAACATTTTCAGTCCAGATCAGTGTTTTTTATCAGTGTAGAGAAGTCACACAGTATAAACTCCCTCCATTGATGCCTATCAGCAATTCTGTAACTCATAGTCTTAAAAAGAAAGTGTCTTTCAGTGTTCAGAAAGTAAATATATTTTAGAGGCAGGCCCCGAACCCCTGTAGATTTCTTTAACCCCAAGACCAACACTCTATTCATTAGACCAAACTGGATTTAATATGTATGTGTGTAAATGTATATTCTTAATGTTTACTATTGTTGTATATTTTTGCTATTAATTAGTAATTTTGCCAGATGCCTTATTCTTTAATGAAAATTATTCAGGAGGAACTATATCAAAGCCCCAAATTCATTCTGATCAGGTTAAGTGTTCCACAAATTTGAATTGTTTTTTTATGTATATTGTCACTTTCAGCAAAGAGGATGTAAATTTGATCTGCATCAGTATCTTTTCCCAGTTTCACAATTTTATCTTTTTCCATGGAGAAATAAGATCATCTATCACTAATCTGAAAAGAGGTTTCTGGGACAAGGAAAGGGAAAAGGTACGATGATCTCCAAGTTCTCTTCAAACTAACTCTAGGATTTGGCAATTCTTAAAAAAAAAAAAGATATCATCTTTGATATAAGGTTCAATCTCTATTTAATTTGATCCAATAATTATTCATAAAGTACTTGTATGCAGAAATTTGTTGAGGCCATGGAAGAGATGAGAAGTTAGTTAAGATCATTAGGACTTATTGTCTAGTGATGAGATATAATATAAACAAAGAAATATTGTATTAAATAATTCACAAGAAAAGTACTTAATACATGTGCAAAATCTTAAGAAGGAAGGATGACTTTGATTTGAGGCATGTAGGTGGCCCATTGGATAAAGCTCTGGTCTAGGGACCAGAAAGACCTGAAACCTCAGACACTTTCTAGCAATGTGGCACTTTAAAAGCCACTTAACTTCTGCCTGACTCAGTTTTCTCTTCTGCAAAAATGAAGGTTAAAGATGGCACCTACTTCCTAGGGTTGTAGTGAGAATAAAATGAGAAAATATGTGTAAAGTGCTTTGTAATCCTTGAATCTCCACATAAATGCTATTATTGAAAGTTGTTTGTTTTAATGGGCAAAGAATGCAATGGAAGGGACCGGAAGAAAGAAAGAAATTCTGGTTAGAAAAGATTTGGAGTAAAAACAGAGGAGCAAGAAAATTTGGTGTATGGACAGGGAATTGAGTAACCCAGTTTTTCTAGAGAAGACTCTACAGTGTAGATTTAGCAAAGTGTAGTTGAAATGGTACTGAATCACAACTCTCTTTGTTACTTTGGGAAAATTGTTTAAGTATTCTGGTTTCAGTACCCTCAGATACAAAGTGATGGGGCTGTCCTAGATGGTCTCTCAGGCATATCTAGCTTTAAATATCATACTCCAGTGAGTAGTATAAGTTAAAGCTGAAAGAGTATGATAGTGATTCATATATAGAGCCTTGAATACCTCACTAAGAAGTATTAACTCTAGTCAGTTAGTAATAGAGATCCATTTAAGGGTTTTGTGCAGAGAAATAATATAGCAGAAAGGGCAATGGACTTGTCTTTTTAACCCCAGTGTTTAGCAAAGTGCCTTGAATGTATTAGGTACTTAATAAATCTTTATTAGGATTATAGATTTAGAGTTGGAAGGAACCTAAAAAGTCATCTGGACTCAGACCCTCATTGGGTTGGGGCCTAGAAGAGAAAACTTAGACCTAAAGATAAGCAGTAACTCGTCCAAGATCACATCCAAAATAACTTACAGAGCCAGGATTTAAATCCAAGTCCACTGACTCCAAATCCATAGCTCTTACCACAATACCACAGTGAAATGATCATTTGAAATTTTATAAAAGACTTTTAGTTTTAAAAAAGTTACCATAACATTCTTTTATGTGATTTGTAGTGAATTGAAAATAGGACTAGATTTGAGAGAAGTTTACTAACAACTTTTCAGGAACACAACTATTCTGTAAAATGAGGTATCACAACCACAACAATGAAGAAATGAAAAAATTTTTTAAAGTAGGTAAAGCTGTATCAGTCAATCTAGTTTTGAGAAAATAAGCTAATTAATGGCATTCAGATCCCTGTATTTTTCCCCCGAGGCTTGATGGGAATGTGTTTTGGTACAGAAAAATTCAGGGACTGCAAAAGGCACTATGTCTTTAAAAAAAAAAACAAAACAACTTCAAAACAACTTCAAGATTTCATGAAATTCCATCAAATCAAACATGAAAGTAGATTAGCTAGAAAAATATTATTTCTTGGGTAGTTGTGTGTGGCAGTGTAGGAGCTCAGGGAACAACAAAGATTTTTTTTTTTATTTCCAACAGATAGTGAGACAGTAAAGAAAGATGAAAGAAGGCCGCCAGCAGCAGCACCCAGAGCAATAACTTTTATGTCTCCCTTCATGTCATCCAGGCAGCTGGATTAAGTTATCTCTTTAAACATACTGGTAAATAGAATATCCACTTGCAGAAAGAAGAGAAAAGACTGACTACTGGGGAAAAGAGTCTGAGTGGGTATATCATTAGGAGGAACGGGGTGGAGAATAGCAACTGAATACATTTAGGATGTTTACAGATCAGGTGGAGCATGAATCTGGATGAATGTATGGGGGGGAAATCATCAATTTCCTCAGTAACGCATGAGGGCTGGGGCATACCCCTTATGGAACTAACTTAGACCCTGTACTCAGATCTGCTTCAGATCCTTTTGGAAAGATGAAGGGTAAAGAGAAAGGCCTTGGAAACACATATGATTCCTCTAAGGTTTTCCACAAACAAAACTAGGAAGAAAAGCCTAAACACCAAGTAAGATGTGGATTATTTGGATACTATACTCTTTGTTAGACATGCCATATTTTATTTTAATATCCTTCAAATATCTCATTCTCAAAAGTCCTTCAAAAACTTAAAGGGACCTTTGTTATGCTAGTATCTTTTTTTTTTATTTTTATGGAGATGACCAAAGTTAAATCCTTTACACTCTAATGAAACAATGTTCTCTTAAATTATAGTCCTGAGTTCTATTTATATGATGTAGCCTTTGTCTGTACTTCCTTTCAGCAACATTAAAAAAAAAAACAAATAAAAAAAACCCCCACAAACCTCTAAAAGGAAGAACGGGAGTGTGGTATAATAGATAAAAGAGCTGAGTTTAGAATTATGAATATCTACACTTGAATTATCTCAGGTGTTAATTAGCTATATATGGGTAGGATGCAAATCATTCAATGTTTTGACCCACCTTCTACAGGAGGGACAGGACCACTAACCTGCAAATCCAGAGCTCTTTTCTCAGTACCACATTGAATAATTCAGTTAAGATTTTCCAAAGGTTTCTTAGTTTAAATATTCTATTTACAAAAACAAAAACAAAAGCATTTCACTCTAAAGTTCCTCTGCGTGATTCCTAGTGCATTTAAAAAATGGACAGAGTTGAGTGGGGGATAACCCTTTTCCTATGTGCTCATAGTATTTTTCTTTTGGGATTATTTTCTATTTAGATATTATGTATCTTGTAGGAGAGCTGCTATTATTAGAAAGTGAACTCCATGAAATCATGGACTATGTTTTGGGGTCTTATTTACCCATAGTGCTTAGCAAGGCATATGCATGGTACATAGTAAATATTTAATAGATGCTGATTTGACTGATTGACTGACAATGTCTAATAATAAAACATTTATAAGAATTTTCCTCACTCTGATGTTCTAAGGTAGGTAGCACAAGTATTATTATACCATTTTAATCAATTAAACAATAAACATTTATGAAGTGGCTCCTCTGGGCCAGGAACATTTTACAGATGAAGAAACTGAGACATAGAAAGGTAAAATTAGCTACCCAGAATCATAACTGATGCCACTGGAAACCCAGCTGTTTTTCTTCTGTGCCTTGTTATCTCTCCATAAAAAGTATAAGAATAACTACCTCATTCCTACCAGACTGGCTAATGTGAAAAAAAGGAAAATTAAAAATGTTAGAGGGGATGTGGGAAAATTGGGACACTAATACTTTGTTGGTAGATCCATGAACTGATCCAACCAAAAAATACATATCACAAAAATCGGGAGGTAGTCTTAGAGAGAAGGCCCTAAGATTAAGGGTATCTGGAAAAGCTTCTTACAGAAGACGAAATTTTAGCTGAGACTTCAGGGAAGCTAAGAAGCTGATGACTCATTATTTTTTAAGATATAATAATATATACAGTGCCCACATCACAGGATTCTTGTGAGTCCCCAAGGAGGCAATGTATGCAAAGCCCTCTGAAATTCTTAAAAGCATTATAAGAACATCAGCTATAACTGATAATAGAATTTTAGAGATCGACTAGTCCAACAGATATAGATGGATCATTGTGGATGAGAAAATTTTATCCAGAGGAAAAGAGAAAAGAAAGATATTCAACTCATTTTGAGTCTTCATTTTTTTTCCTTTAAAGAAGAATACTTTTGAGCTGGAAACAACAGATAACTTCTGCAGATAACACAAACCTAGAAGTGTTCGCTGTGGTACTGGATAGTAGAATCAGGATTTAGAAAGAATTCTCAAGAGTCTAGACTATGGGGAAAAGTCTAATATTATGAAATTCAGCTAAATGTAAAGTTTTACACATGGTTTCCAAAAAAAAAATCATCATGACTGTTGTTCATCTTTTGTTTTTGAAGAGAACTAATAGTATTATGAGATGATGACTTGACTCCAGCTTAAATTGGATTTAAGTGAGGCTAAAGTTGTCAACCTTCCTCTCTCTTCCAGACTCATCAAAGTGCAGTCTCAAGACCAAAGTCAACACACCCAGTGATCCCCAGGGATGCAGTGAATGACCTTTCCTCAAAACCTTCCACAGGACCTGCTTCAGCTGTATTCATGGCTGTTTGAACAAGTTATCCTCATCAGCCCATTCAAATGGGAAGAAATATTTATGTGCTCGAAGTAGATATCTTCCTAGTTCACCAAAAATTTTAAAGTCTGTTGACTATCCTTTGCCTGGTACTGGAAGACTGAGAGAGTCTTGGCTAGACATCAGTTAATCTGAAGAAGTCTTTGTGGATTTAATGAATTGCCAACTTAATATTAAGCCACAGAGCAATAGGGTAGCATAAGGAAGTTAATGAAGTCAGGTTGCATTCAAGACAGTATATTTCTAGGACTAAGAAAATAGGAGTACTCCTGAAGGAGATACTGGTTAAGAAAGCATTTGGAATATTGAGATCAGTTTGTTATATTTAGAAAGATGCTAAGACAATGAAGAGTATCTAAATGGTGAAATGTCTTGTTAATGCCACGTGAGAATTAATTGAAAATATTGGCTGTTTGACCTAGAAAAGAGAAAACGAGGAAAGGATGATACTGAATGATGAAGTTCTAATTTTATAAGGGCTATCACATGGCAGAGGAATTGTATATGTTTGGCCTTAGAAAGAAGCTCTCAGAGTAATGGGCAGAAGCTACAGAGCATGCATTTAAAGTTGATGTTATAGGGAAAATTTCTAACAATTAGACCTGTTCAGAAATGGAAATAACTAGCTTGGAAGGTAGTGAGTTCCCTCTCAGTGAAGGTCTTTAAGCAAAATTGCATTCCCATTTGTCTTGTAGATTAGAATGGGACTTAGAATGGAATATATGGCCTCTGGAATCCCTTCTACGCTGAAATTCTGGGATAATTTATTTCAAGTTCAAGGCATCTTTATGAGGACAACTAAGGTGAATCATTGATCCTGGAATAGGCTATGTCCTAAGCCCCCAAAATCATAATGTCTCCTTCTTTTTCTCTTTCTTTTTTATCCAAAACAAATACTTAGAAGAAGTAATCTACGCTGAACAAAACTAGCAAATTATTCATGGACTGAGACTCAAAGAAACCCATTGCCTAGGCTGGCACTAGGCATCTGATAAATGACATGAATCCGTAGAAGGGATAATATTTCATTGAATATTCCAGGAAAAATCACTAACTTTTATTTATTATATTATGATTTAATTATTTTCCTTGCAATTGTACGACCATCTCTTTTAGGTTCAGATTTTGAATGTTGTATTAAAAAATTGCTAGATTGTGAATACTTCATGATACTGTTATAGGTTAGAGGATTCCAGATGAGTAACGCCTCCTATCATCAATTGAAAGCAGAGGCTTGTTCTCCATTGGATTTTATTAGAACATGAAAGGAGGGGCAATTTGGTTTATACTTTTAATCAGATTTTACCTCCCTGATTTAGTAATAATGGTCATCAAATCCAATTGATTAAAAATGTGCTGATTACCCGTATGCCTGTGTCTGTAGGGAATAGAGAATGTTCCAAAGAGAAAAAGAAGAAAACAAAAGAACTAAATGAAAGAAAAAGCTATATTTCATATTATATGATGAAGGGAAATAAAACTTGAGCCTATTGGGCTGAGGACACAAGGAAGCTTCAGTGAAAAAAAGGCTTAGTGTGGAAACATTTCCATGGATGGCTGCCCTCAATGGAAAGTTCTTTGACCACAGTCCCTCATGATCTCAATTTGGCAACCATTAACAGGAATGCTCCCATTGATCTTAAATGCTGTCACTGTAAGTAAAAGAGAGATGATTTCTTTCTTTCCTTTCTTTTTTAATGTAGCTGAAATTGCATAAGGCTTTATCATTTAAGGACAAATTGTGTTGAGCTACTAAGGAGGAAGCAGGTGAAACTTTGCCAATATTCAGCTGATTCAAAGTATCCAACATTTATTAACACCTCTTCCTGTAGGCAGAGCTCTGTTCCATCTGACCTACCTTGATGTACTTCCATTACTGAATGATGGTTAGCTGAGTTTTCAACATTTCAAAATGGTCCAACTGCCAATAGTCTGGTATAGGATTTAAGAGAGCTCCACTCATTATGGTCAATAAATAGGAGTGTAAAGAAATGTTGAACATAGATGGTAAATTCATTTCTAGCTACATGAAGGAATCCAGGAACAGCTGAATATCCAGAAAATTCCATCATAAATAACTGAAGTGGTAGACCTTTTTTTTCCACAACCATAATACCTTAACATTGAGAAAAGTTCTTGACATTTGATTTATTTTCCATAATCCATACCATTCCTCAAATGACATAAATGTGTTCCTCAAATATTGAATGGAACTAATATTGTCTCTCTTGAATCAGACTAACATTTTGAAAGTATTCAAGTAGATGTAGATAGTTCTACTTACGTCTCTACTGAGCCAAATTCTATGTAGTTCTGAAGAGTTCCAGAATCTTTGTAACTTTTAAAATAATTTTTGCTCAGCTTTTCTGACTTCTTTCCAAATGGCTGACTCCTCCCCTTATCCCAAACATTTTCTGAAACCCTTCTTTATTTTGTTTCAAAAGAAATCACATTATTTGCAACTTTTTTCATTGTTTTAAGGGAAACTGGATAAAAACATGCAAAACAGTAGCAGTTTGCAATGTCTGATTTATCCTTCATATCTTTTTCCTTACATACCCTTTCAACAAACTACTCGTAGGTTCCCTTTAAAATAAGTTTTTTTTAAACAAATTTAATGACTTATACAAATACACGATCAGATAAAACCAATATAGTTTTGGGCAAAATAAGCTCAGCTATATTTACGTAATGTTTGAAAGAGAAATAGATAATAGAGGTAGCTAGGTGGGTTTGATGGATAGAAAACCAGGGCTGGAGAAGAGTCTTGGGTTCAAATTTGGCCTCAGACACTTCCTAGCTGTGTGAACCAGGGCAAGTCACTTAACTTCAGTTGCCTATCCCTTAATACTCTTCTTCCTTGGAACTGATACTTTGTATTGTTTCTAAGACGAAAAGTAAAGGTTTAGAAAAAAAGAGAAACATATATCATTATACCATGTATGAAGGCTTTACTTTACCTATTATATGTAATAATAGCAGCTGAAATTCATATAACATTTTATAGTTTATGAATAACTTTTGATATGCTGTCTCATTTGATCCTCACATCAGTAAATGAGGCAGCAACTACAGGGATCATTACTATTATTCCCATTTTAGAGATGAGGGACCTGATTCTCAAAAAAGTTAAATATTTGCTCAATGTCTAATCATTAATAAGCAGCAGATGAAGATGACGTGAAACTAAGTATTCTAATTTCAAATCAAATACTGTTGTTGCTTTTCCACTATAATAGGGGTATCTATTTTAATGACAATTCCATAAGTAAAGAAAATGATTTATTATTTAAGATTAAGGATGGCAATTGAGAAAGTTATAAGTAATTCCATTCTGCTTCGCTTTTTATGCCTTACTATGCGATAATTTTGTACTGCTTCACACTAAGTAACACTTAGTTACTTATGGATATCATTTAAGAAAGAACAGAAAATTATTATCACATTTTTTCAACAATTTAATTTTTTTGGCTTGATATCATGTTGAAGACTAGCAGAATGTAAGCCACTTAAGGGTGGGGAATATTATTATATTTTTTGTATCCCTGTCGCCTTTCTGTTAAGAAAGCCAGGCACATAATGAGCAGTTTTAAGGAATGCCTTTTGACTCAACTTGAATTGAAATTGTTGTTGCTTAGAATATTATTGAATCTGGTACCACTTTAGGAATTTTCATATTCAATCTGCATGCTATGATTGTATACTGAAGTGTTTTTTACATTTTAAAAGGGCGAAAACAACTTAGAATATAAATAAACCTTCCATTGTCTGGTTTCCTGTCCTCTGCTAGCTTCAATTCACTGTGCTAATATCACTCTGAATTTGAAAGAGAGTGATATTGAAATTAAAGTGATTTTCCTTCAGTCTTATAAGATTCTCTGTAAAGGAGTATTTCTGCTTCTCAAGGCAATGGCCCTGTAATGCTCGCTGCCTAGAGCTAGTGATAAAACTGGTTTAATTCCTTTTTTTAAAGGTCATGTAAACATGTGTGCTTAGTGAATTAGATGCAAATTCAATTCCCTGAACTCCATGCTTCCCAGTTAAGTTCCTTTCCTATTCTTCACATGTAAGCTTGCATCTGACAGCAGAATATTGACTTTTGAGCTATGGTCAAAGTCACATTAAACAAAGAAAACAACTAGCACCTGCATAGGAAAACAGATTGATATAAAAATTGCAGAGGGAGTGGGAGAAGGGAAATGCATTTTATCTCAATAACATCCATTGCTTTGGATGAAAAAAGCAGTTGTTACTGGTAATTCTCTCCCTTTTTTATGAAGTAACTGTTTTTAAATTTTCACCAAACCTGCTTTTAGAGGTGTTGATGAATTAAATAAAGCTGTTTTTTTAAAGAATTGTCAATTGGTAGTATGAAACATGCCCCTTTAAAAATCAGGAAAATGGGCTATATTTCCATTTTAAAATAAAGCGAATACTTCTTTATGTCTGCAATGAGCTCAGCTCACAGCAATGAACTCATTTCCCCATATCGTGGTGATGCTGATGCTCAGATATTAATGACATTAATTTTTCTTTCCTAGAAAAGTAACATGATGTAGTAGAAAGAATGCAGAGCCAAAATCAATGAGAAAGGGGTCCGATTGCCACTTTTGATATTTGTAAATTTTGTTAATCTGGGCAATTTACTTCACCTTTACAAGCTTTTGTTCTCTCACTTTTAAAATGAAGATAACAATATCTGAAGAATTCTTCTGAGTAGCAAATGAGTTGTGTTTTGTAAACCTTAAATGTCTGCTTGTTAATCTTATATGAAATGATACATAATAAAATATTTATTTTTATAAATAAATATCTTATATTTGCACAGAATATGAAAGCCTCCTAAACGTTTGTGATTTCCTGGACTAAAGTCCTATTCTGATGTCTCTTTCTGATAGAACAGTGACCCTTCAAAGACTTTGTCATTAGAGACCCAGTTTTGGCGTACTCAAAAGGATCTGAATCTGAAGCGCTTTGGTGGTGCTTTCATTTGCAAGTTCTCATCACCTGTTTGATTTTAGAGTAAAAAAAGAAATTGGTCACAAGTGTCAAAGATCATATGCTAAAGTCACGGAGGGGATGAAATCTGCATTGCTGTTTGTATTGCCCATATCTATGAAATCATTGATTTTTGGAGGATTTCAGTGTTGATGATTATAATAAATTGAAACACAATTTGCTTAAATATTGTTTCTTTTTTATAGTAACCCATTGTGAAATTAGAGCCAGAGGATCATTTCACCTCCTCCATGAATTTCCTAACTATTCCTCATAGTGACTGATGAAATGTCTAACTTGTTGAGAAACTAGGAGTAGTTTTTTTTTTTAATTATCTCTTTCTCAGAAGTAAAATTAGCATACCTTTTTTTCCTGTTATGTCTATAACTTGTATTATAGTGGAAACTGAGTATTAGACTTGGGACTTGGAAGATATGAATACAAATTTAACCTCGCATGTTTATTTGCTATTCAAGTTACTTAATCTCTCTCATTCCAACTAACTAGGTGAGTCAGTTATCTTTGGTAACATAAATAATGATAATTGTGACAGCTCAGTGCATTAAAATGCCTTAAAAATTCTAAATACTGTATAAATGTCAATTATTGTTATAGTGTTCTATGAGGAAAAACTCACTGTAGAGACCAAAGAACCTCTGTGATCTGCAGTTTTTTGGGCCACACAAAGAAGTGAGAAATGACTTACAAACTATATTTCATAGAATTTAATTCAGGCTGCTTTTTGCAATTTTAATTTTTAAATGATGAAACAAATCATGTTTAAATAAATAGGAGGTGGGCATCATTATAAGCTTAATGATGTATTTAAACATATACTTGGGTGTATAATAAGGAGTTCTGTATTTGAATCCCATCTCTGATACTTTAAAGCAAATGATCATTGCCAAGTTATAGCCTTTGCAAGGCTTAGCCTTCGCAAAAAAGAGCCTGTGCTTCCCGTGCTATCTACCTCACTGCACTATTATGGGGAAGAATGTTCTTTGTAACTCACTACATAAATGTGAGCTACTATTATCATCCTTTTATATCTGTACTTTGTGAGTCTGTCTCTATGAAAAATACAAATGCACTACTAAAATATCCTTCAAATTTTAGGAGAACAAGTAATAAAAGGAGGCAGTAAATTGGCTCCAAATGAAACAAAACAATGCCCCCCTCAACAGAACACCAGATTTCTATAATTTAAGGCCAGTCAATAGAGCAGAAGAGGTATTGCTACCAACCACAAGAAGTAACATTCTTGTTTTGTGGAGACTCTATATTTCTGCCTATTCTTGTAGGAGCCCAGGATTTTATTTTCTATTTAAATCAAGGCTTTGTTGAAGAAGCACTGGGAATTCTGCTTCTGAGAATATCTTGTGATGTGATTCCTTAAATATCACGATGGGGGATTCCTGAATAAGCTTTAGAAGTGACTGGCTGACATTCCTTCTCCCAGAACGGTTCTCAAATAGTGATAGAAATCCATAGTACATTTTCTAGATCATAGACCCCTGTATGCCTGCTCTGCTTGTCCTCCCTTCTCTCCTCTCTCCACTCTCCGTTTCTGTCTCTGTATCTGTCTCTTCCACACAAAAACACACAGCTTTACTTTCTAGGTCAATGTTAATATAAAACTGATGTCTGGCCTGAAGAAGATTATGTAAAGTACATCAGTAGGTATTATTTGGAGAATTAAAACAAACACTCTTAGGCATTCAATAGTAACATAGTTGATATAAGTGCTCAGTCCTACTCATAAAACTTTATTTCCCTGGACTGTCTTTAAAGGTCTGTGTGCACACAGCATATACTTTGCTACACATTACTTTTGTTGCTCACCCTCACACAGTGAATGGGGAAAAAAAAGGCTTAGAAAGAGAAATACAGAGGGAAAAAGCCAGTAGTATACTTTCTTGCTGTTTCCAGAAAGAATTTTTTTTCATCATGCTATTTCAGTAAGCTTTTCCAATTTATTATTATTTTTATTATTATTATAATTATTATTTTGCATAATGAGTAACCTCAAAAGGTACAAGTGCGACATGAGGCATGGAGATGAGAAGGCAGGTTTATTTGCTAAAGCCCACCAGCATTTGCCTAACAAACTGGTCGTTATGGAAAAATCAGTAATCAAATTAACCTCATTGACTCATCAACCAGGACCATCTACTTCTGCAAGAAGGGAAAAAATATAATAATACCTACAGTGATTTTTTTCAGAAAGCTCTAAAATGCAAAGCCGTTCTTGGAAGCTCATAGGGAAATGCGCACCCTTGATACAACTAAATGCAAAAAAATTCCCACCCATCTGAAAACAGGGAACCCAGGGCAGCAAGAGAAAAGGCAGCAGTTACCAGTGATGTCTAGACGTGGAGAAACTATGACATCAGTGAGAACAGCTCAGTATTTACTTTTCCTTCCCAAAGCGATGTTCATTTCATGATCTCAGTGTGCAGAGCAGTCGATGAAGGGGGCAAAACCAGATCCAGAGCCCAGGAGCAATCTCCAGTGCTCTCAGGCCCATGCAAATGCTAAGAACTGAAAAAAAAAATTCATCAGGAAAACTATGTTGGTCCCAAATTAAACTGTTTCTTGGAGAAAGAATTCCTTTCCTCTCTGATCCTGGAAGAAGGCAGGGAAAATGCCTATAGAAATGAATTCAATTCCTATTTAATGAGAATTCTCCATGCCATAAAAGAAAGAACAGAAGCTGGGTACAAAGAATAGAATCAGGGGACAAAGTTCCCACTTTGATTACTTCCATTTACACCAGTGTAAAATTTTCCCTCATTTTTCTAAATTGTGTTCAATGATAACATGGCATATCTTAATTTGATAGTATTCCTCTCTATGCATGCACCTAACCTCTTTATCTAATCTACCTTCCTTTTGTCATTTTCTATCCTAGCATTTTAAAACCATAAAGCACAAGAGCACATGTATCATTTTTCCAAAGCTTAACTCTGCCCAACAGAGACACCCTGGAGTCTTAGCCAAGGCTGAAGATTGCCACTCATTTGCATAAACCCGAGCAGATTGCAGACGTCCTTTTTGTGTACTCTGGAGCTGTGGCCCTCAGGGACTGCGGGTTCCGGCATGTGTTGGGGCGCCCCATCCTGGGCAGAGCCCTTGGCCTTGGCTCAAGATGGAGCATCCGCATGCTGGGGCCCGTAATGCCTGTCTGCCACGGCCCCGTTGTGTAGCCAGGGTTGGTTCTAGGTGCTAGGCACAGCCCTTGGACTATTATTGTAGCTACAGATGTGCACCCAGTGGATGAGGAAAGGAATACAAGGAAAGTAACAGTCTGGAGAATTTGAAAGGCACTAAAAGGATGACTTCTTTCTCTACAAACAAAGTGATTAGGAAGGGGCAACGCAAGCCAGCATATTTCATTCACAAAACTGAAAGGCAAAGGTGAAAAAAAAGGGCTCTCTGATGGGAGTGTCAATAGTCTTCAAGGTAGTAGGGAAGAAAATAGCTCTTGCTAGGGTCATACTGAAGGAGGAAATTAAGAGAGCCCTGAGGGACAGTCCTTCTCCCTGAACATCTGCTTAATGTATCTGAAGCAGGCTGCTCCTTATTGACAACAACATCCAAACAATAATAATGCTGTGGATATACAGAGGCCTTTCTTGTCTGGTGGCCTCAAATTCTATTTGAAAATGAGGTGCCTGATGGCTCATAACACTCTGTAGGGGCCAGCCAGGGATATTTGGTTTCCCTCTTTGTGGAAGGTGGAAGGAGAAGATTAAGACTCAGAACTGATCAGTGTAGCTAGATGGAATACCAGATAGAGAATTGGACTTGGGAGTCTGGAAGAACAGAGTTTGAATCCTGCCTTAGTTATGGATCAGCTCTATGATCTGGTGTAACTCATTTAACCTTCCTGAACCTTTATTTCTTCATCTGTAAAATGGAGATAGTACCTACCTCCCAGATTTTCTGTGAGGATCAATTGAGATGCCATATGCAAATTACTTTATCTAAAAGCTTTTATATGACTATTACTATTCAGAGGGCCTTATTTTATAAATCAATGGAAAAACAGATCAAAGAACAATCTATTGCAACTTTTTTTTTCTTGCGTTTTCACATTATGTCTTTGGAAAAATGTAATTTTGAGCTGTGTGGACCAGTCAGCTCAAAAATCCTCATTTTGAAAGAATGAAGCTGTCAAAGTCAAGTGTGGTTCGTATGCTCAGTTACAAAACTTACTAAGAGCAAATAGAAAGGTGTTATTATTTATTATTTCTTTTTGGCAGTGACTGAAACATTTACAAATTAGAGGGCTGGAACTCCATACAAAGAAAGATAACAATTTGATATAGTGGATGGACATCTGACCTCCAAACTGCTGGATAGGAGTCTGATCTCCAAAATGAGACTTCATTCATTTCCTCTTCTGAAACATACTGACTATGACTCTGGACAAGTCACTTAACCTTTTAGTGTATACAGAGAGTCTTTAAGAGTCTAAATTAAGGGAATTCCTCAGTTAAGAATGCCCAATTCCAATAAAATGACAGTTCCAATTTCTATTCCTACAAAGAAAAAGACTTCCTAAAAATTAAAGTTGTCCTCAAAAGTCTTGGTTTGCTTTAGAGTGTAATTAAGTCCGCTTTGCTGAAGGTTTCCAAGAGTAGGTGAAATGGATATCAGTCAGTGGTTTAACAATGGGGATTTTCAGACAAGTATGGCTGAAAACTTATGACCTCTGCCATCCTATTCCAACTCTGTGATTCTATGATCTGTGACCATTCTAATCACAGCTTTCAGTTAAAATGACAAACGGTGGTCTATTTTTATGAGTACAATTAGAGTTAAACATGCTACCTATCTATTGTACTGCCACAAGTCTATAATCTGACCAGGAAGGTTGATCAAAAAGTTACAGGCTGAATATATTAGGTACATTTTTAAGACTGTTCAGTCTACCATGTGTTTCTCCATTATTGATTTTTTTTTGGAGGGTAAGGGAAATTGATATTATTTCCTGCTTTGAGAATAGATTGAAGTTTTCATTTGGCATCTGTATAGTATCTTGAATTTGCCAAGTTATTTTATACATTTTTTGGTATATCATTACATCTCTTTATATACAATTTATACATGGCTACAATGAAGTGACTGAGTGAAGAAAAGTAGTTGGATCAGTTTTTTAATGATAGACCTTCTTGCTCATTCCTATACTAGCAAAATGAGGATCAAGATATATCTCTCACATCAGGGTCTCCTGTTTTTCCGTTAAATATCTTAAATTGAAAAATGAGAAACCTGGTATTGCTAATTTTAGATAAAATTGTATCAAGTCAGAACTACAAGCTTATACTTGCTCGGATCATTACCACTTTTGTATTTCTGTAGTAGTATCTTCAATTCCTTTTCCCTCAACCTTTACTGTTGGAAATGAAAGAAAGATTACCAGACTTTTTGAATAAATGCCCTGATGGAACATATTTAGCAGGTTTCAATAAACTTATTGATCCAACAATTGGTATCCTACTCAACTTTTAAGGTTCAACTCTCATTATGTAGTGGCTAAGGCCTTCTTGCTATTCCTCATAAAAGGCACTCCAATTCTGGGCATTTTTTTTTCTGATTGTCTCAGCTGCCTGGAATTCTCTTCCTCTTTATCTCTTATCACCTGGCCTCCTTCAAAGTTTCAGTTAAAGTCCCATCTTCTTTAAGAAATTGTTCTTGATCTCACTTAATTCTAGCACTTTTCTTTGGTTGATTAGTTCTAGTTTATCCTGTATATATTTTGCTTATACAAAGTTGTTTGTGCATTGACTCTCCCATTAGAATAAAAGCTCATTGTCTTTTGCTTCTATTTGTATCATTTGGTACAGCACCAGTACATATTAGGTACTTAAAAATTCCAGTTGACCAACTATAAGAGGCAACTCAAGAAGCAGTGTGATATAGTAGAGAAAAATGTGAAAGTAGAAGACATGGAATCTGTAAATTCAATGCCCATTTTTAACTTGCCATCTATGCAACGATGAAAAAGTCATTTTATCTCCTTGGGCCTTGGTTTCCTTATATATAAAAATGAGAACAAAAATATCTGTAAGAGCTACCTCAAAGGGTTCCTGTGAGAATCATTATTACACATGTATTATTCCACATGACAAGGTTGTTGTCAATGTTTAGTTCCATATTACTTAGCTGCTATGATTCTTCTAAAACCTTCCTTAATCCCCAACTCTTCCTCCCCTCTTTTTCAAATGTGATACCCTTCAGAACATTCTTATACTTCTTATATTTTACTGTTCCTTATAGAACTTTGTATATTGGTCTAATCCTTCTATTAGAGGATAAACATCATTATGAAGTCAGGAAACCTACAAATCATCCACAGCACAAAACCTGGGACTTTGTCATGAGTCAATCCATCAATAAGTATTTATCAAGTACTTCCTATTTGCCAGGCACCATTCTAAATGCTGAGGATAATAAAGAAAAACAAAAACTAAAGTCCCTGTTCTCCACATGCTCATAGTCTAATGGAGGAGACAACATACAAACAACAATATACATATGCCATATGTATAGGATCACTAGAAATAATCACAACAGGAAGGCACCGGCATGAAAATAGATGAGAAAAAGTCTTCTTGCAGAATGAGGGCTTTTAACTGAAAATTGAAGGAAACCGGAGGGGCCCAGAGACAGAGATGAGAAGGGAGAGAATTTGCTGCATGAGGGACTGTCAGTGAAAATGCTTGGGAGTCAGGACTTCTCTTCTTGGGGAAGATCAAGGAGGCCACTGTCACCATCTCATGGAGAACATAGAGGGGGCATAAAGTTTAAGAAGACTGGAATAGAAGGAAGGGCATAAGTTATGAAGAGTGTTCAGCAAATGTTGAATGGAATTTGAGAAAAAAAAGCTATGAAGTTCCAGCATTCATTCCCTTAATGACTCATGACAATGGAAAATATGTTGCAAGCACCTTGGAGCTTCTCTATTTTAGCTTCCCATTTAGGTGTTTATATTCCTGGTGGCTAGGACTCCCATAATTTCATGGGAGGGAGGAACTCATGCTGATGTCTTTGTCTGTAGGCTGCCTGCTGGGTTTTGTTTTTCTGGAATCATTATGGGTATAATTTGCCTCAGTTATTTACTCAGTAAACTTTACTGATTATTTTCATTATCACTGAATATTATCTCCTTGGAATTACTTAGCAAAAGGGCCCCTGCAAAATGCCTCCTAGCTTGTCGGTCTGTGGTTTTCTTTCATTTGGTTGTTACTAAATGTCCTGATGGATCTAATTATCCTGATGCCATCAGTTCTCAGTATTATAGATCTTGTTTATTGTTCTGAGACCTTTATGTTATATCAGCAGATTGTATCCCAAAACTAATGGCCTATCGTTGTTTCAAGATCTGGTGCATAGTTACAGTGTGGAAATTTACACAACTTTAAAAAAAGGAAGAAGAAGAATGAAGAAGGCGAAGTGGACCACATGGTCCTTTCAGACCTTACTAGCTATGATCCCATCTCCCATGGAAATTTTTATCAAGTATTCATCTCAGAAAGTGTCAGAGCCCAGCATACACACAGGCTAAATCACAATCCAACAAGCATTGGGGTCATTAGAATTTCTTTTTTAACAGAAAAAGGCTTCTGAACTCTGACGGGTAGCCCCCTTTCAAGTAATATTCAGAGCCACAGGATTCCAATACAATTAATGGATTTGAGCAGCCTCTTACAGCTTGTTGCAACAGGACTTTCTTTACATATATTTACGAAGAGGTCAGCCCCTAGAGCAGCCATGCGTGTTTTCATAGGCCTGGGCATTTTAATGACTATGGGACCTGCACAAGCAACAGACACTATATTCAGCTTCCTGAATGATCACATCAGCACCATCTTAAGCCCACATTTAATGTTAAATGGTAAGAGGGATTACTAACAACAAGGACCTGGAACCCAGCCAGGTTCCCAGCAATGCCTGCTCCAACAGGGCCCCAGTAGACTACGCAAATGCTAAGAATGGATGACAACAGGTTTCTCCAACAGTTGTTATGTGATGAGCTGTAGTGTGGTGACCATAAGCAGTGGGTCAAGGGAAGCATGCTTAAAGGATGTAGTGGGACTAGAGGGACATCAATTGGGACATGACCAAGAAGTCACAGTGATTTACAAAAGTCAGGGTGGTAGTATTTGAACCTTATCAGCTAACAAGGAATCTTCAGGAATGGCTACAGAATAGGAATGACCTCTCACGCATACACCTTCACATTTATTTACTGTAAATTCACAGAAACTAAGATATAGAAGGGACCTGGAAGGCATCCAGCTTTTGTCTCACCTACAATCCCTTCTTCAATCCACCTAATAAGTGAGCATCCAGTCTCTGTATAAAGTTCTCCAACTGAGAGCAGTGATAGCTCCATCAACAAAACCACTGCTCCTTTTATGACAAAATGCTATTTAAAAAAAAAAATCCTCCTACTGCCAGTGCCTAGGATGCAAGAGTCACTCAATGAATGTCTGATGAATAGAATACAGAGCAGCACTTGATGAAAACTTCGAAGGAAAGTCTGCTATATATAAAGACTTTGACCTGGCAAGTAAATAAATATTCTGGGATAGAGGATAGGATACTGGCTTGGAGTAAGCAAGTCCTGGCTCTGTATCCAGTCTCAGGTTAGTTGAGTGACCCAGGGCAAGTATCTAACTTCTCTCAATCTGTTCTTTTTTTGTAAAATGGAGATACTAACAGTATTTACCTCATGAGGTTAATGAAATTAATACATCTTTAAGTGCTTTGTAAAATAAAGTACTATATGAATATGAGTTATTATTGTTGTTTGGGCATTCATTTGTGTACCACTTGGCACTTTAAAAAACAGTACATTTCCTAAATCAAAAGGAAAGTAGTGTATTCATTAGCCAGATCTGAGTAAATGGCAATAATATGTGACTTTGGGATTTTCTTCAACTTCGGTGTCTTCTTTTTAATAACTTTTATTTTACTAGAGATGACAATGAAAGGGAGAAGCAAGTATTTGTCACATGTTTACTATATGTCAGTGACTGTGTTAAACTCTTATGTTATAAATACAAGCAATCAAAACAGAAAGATAGCCCTTGACCTTAAAGAGCTTTACATTCATACAATGGTGTTTTGCAAAGGAAGAGGCATGGTTTAGAAGTTCAGAAAGCAGAAAGAGAGCCAAGAGGAGAAGAACTTAAGTCATACTTATATATATCCCACAAAATGGAGGCTCCAGGAGGAACAATAGGACTACAGGGTAGGTATTTCAGAGTTGTTCCAGGTTAAGGAAGCTCCCAAGTTGATTGTATATTATAGAAGTGAAGTGACACCAGATACTGAAGGAAGTTCTGGTATGAGAAAGGAACCAAGGCATAGTTTTAAGTCAGAAACTGGGATGGGAGGGGAAAAGAACTTTGGTTCATATCTTGGCATAATGTTTGAATTTTAACTGCTTTATTTACTCTGAATCCCTTTGAATTTTATTTTCCTTGGAATGTGCTTCATGTCATAGGCACATATATTAAATTTAGGGACGTATCTGGGTATTGAGATGAGGAGTCAGTATTATAAGTCTCAGAAGGGGGCTCTTTTAATTCAGTGTGTTTAAGGAAGAGGTGGAAAGAAGGGAGAGAGCATGGATTGTAAAACATCAGAAAACTATTATTAAAATTGTATTTACATGTAAAAAAGAGAAATATCTACTTATTAAAAAGTACATACCTTAATTAAAATATTTTATTGCTAAAAATGATAACCATCAAAAATTTCAGTGTGTTTATAACCATTTAAATAACTGTCTAGATAAATTTAATTCCTTGATATAGCCTAGTTTGGAGGCCAGAACACTGGGTACAGAATTGGATGCCCTGGCTTTTAATTCTTCCTCAACATTTACTACTGCAGTGACCTGGGAAAGTCATTTAGCATTTCTGTAAGTCAGTTTACTCTTTGGCAGTATAAGGGCATTGGGCTAAGCCCCAGTTTGGCTCTAAATTATAAGCTTTCAGTATCATTTCCTGTATCTCTGTTTTAGTTCAAGATGAGCACTGAGAATGAGAATTGCTAGAAGTATTTTCTTGGGGTCAAGGACTCTTTAGATTTATGTCCCAGAAGTAGGAGCACAATATGAGAAGACATTTATGTCAAATCTTATATCATCTTAGTAAAATCTGCTGACAAAATGCAGTCTAATAGGTTGTACATATGACTTTTGGTTAAGAGTTATAACCAGCTATTTTAAAAGGAAATAGCCTGGAAAGTATAATAAATTGGAAAATTCAAGTTTTATCACCCCTGAAAATTGTGTCAATAGACTTATCATGGATAGGTCTAAACCATCCCTCGGTGATTTATTGAAATATGCCCCCAAGTTTTCATTCGCTTTTTAAACCACCTATCTGTCTTTCTCTTCTTAATATAAAAAAACATTTTTTACTCACTGTACCTTTTGCCACAATTGCATTTGGTTCTGTGAACTTGTGATGACAAAGTGCTCCTGAATGCTATTATTGGAAACAGAAATAGGTAATAGTCGGATCCCAAAGCCTGTTATTTCCTCCTTAACAGGAAGGTGCAAAAAAGGTTATTCAATAAGGAATAGCACATTTTGATATGACTTAAACATCTCCTCAAGTGATATCCTCTTTGACTCCACATAAAATTTTACAATCAGCCAATACACATTTATTATTAAGTTCAGATACTATGTGCTATGTTAACTTCTGGGATACAACAAAAGGCAAAAGAAAGATCATGCTCTTGAGGTTCCAAGTCTAATATGGACAGAAAACATACAAAAAACTACATATAAACAAGATATAATTAATGGAGACAAGGCACTAGAATTAAAGGGGAAAACTTCTTTTAGAAGGCAGAATTCTAGCTGGGATTTGAAGAGAGCCAGTAGATAGAGATGAAGAAAAAGAGCATTCCAGACAGGAGAGAAAACCAGCAAAAACATCTGGAGTTAGAAAATATAGTCTTCTTTCTGGACTAGCAAGTAGGCCAAATGTCACTGGATCACAGAGCAAGTGGGGCTGAGGAAGGTCCAAGACCTGCAAGTACAAAAGGGCCAGGTGATGAAGGGTTTCGAATGCCAAATGGGATTTGATTTGATCCTAGAGCTGATTGGCAGCCACTGGAGTTTATTGAAAAGGGAGAGTTATACAGTTAGGCTTTGCTTTAGAAAGATCAGTTTGACGACTGAGTAGAACAGATGGATTGAAGTCAGAAGAGATTTGAGTCAGAGACACCAACCAGCTTATTACTGCAGTAATTCAGGTATAAAGTGATAAATGCCTGTTGCTTTTTGCCCCTCGTTTTCATAGAGGACCAGTAACCTCACCAGGTGATGTTTTGACTTGTGCATGAAATGATTTAAGTGAGGTACAGTTGCACAAAAGCATCAGCCTCAATCCTCTCTCCCACTCATCCAAATCCAGTTGTAGGCAAGAGTCAGTACAACTGGTAATAGCTCTTGTTGCAATGGATCACTCTGGAGTCTCTTTTATATCTGACCAAGCTCTAAGCACTCCACAGTGACTTTTTCAGCTACCCTCATGGCCATTGGAACAAATTATCATTATCTGCCTATTCCACTCAGGGAAGTCTTCACATGCTTGAGGTAGACACCTCCCTAACTCTCCAACAAGCCCATTGGTTACTCTCATCCTGGGTTAGCCCAGGTTAACCAGGATGTGGCCACTGTGCATGCTTCAGCTTCGTGGAGTCATAAGTGAGTATGAGTTAGGTGAAAAAGGTGATGACCAGCCCTTAAAAAGGTTCAGCAACCCCTTAAAACAGAAGTGCTAATTCTCCTTGAACACTCATACTCCCCAGGAGAGTGTAAAGACCTGTACCAGTGTGGTGGGAGTATCAGAGGTGAAAAGGAGGTATATTGGAGAGAGGTTACAAAGGTTAAATCGACTATCCTTTCTCCAACTGGAAATAAGTGACAATTATTCTTGAAGTACCTTTGTGTAGTGTGTTCATGTGTGTTCATGTATCTTTCTGTCTGCCTGCTTAGCTTATCTGAGAGGGTCAGAATGGGAAGAATTAATAACATAACAAGAAGATCATTAAGATGCCCACTGCTAGGATTTGCCCTTGTCTGCCTTGCCATCCCCCGTACAACACAGTTAAAATCCTGGCAATGGTTTGTCTCACAGTCTAGCCTGAGGCTGATTTATATGATTGCCTTTTCACTCACTTTGTAAAAGATATATTCAGATATCAGAATGATGTCAGGTGTTCTACTCAGAACTGTGATTTTGGCTGATAGTACAATCAAGAAATCTGGGTAAGTGTGTACATGCTGACCTCCGTAAGTTAAACATTTTGTCAGTTGTACTTTGAATCCAGAGGCAATCTTCTGACAGAAAAACCTTAGACTATGGAACATATTACTCTTTCATTAGACTTCCTCTCCATTAAAGCGTCTTTTCAAGGTACCCTTTTCCTGTTGCCCATTTTCCTTGTGAAAGTACACTAGAACCTTGCTGCAGTGCCTCAGGGCCTATGTTAAGGAACTACCCAAAAGGAAGCACCATTTTATAACAAAGCCCCCTTTGGTACTGTGGTAACTGAACCCCCAATGGATGGGGCCCAAGTCAACCTTGCCTTATACTAAATTCTTCTTTATAGCAACTAATGAGGTTTCAGTGTATATTATAATGTTAAAAATAATAAACAGAAAGCTTTCTAAATGAGAGACTCAAACAGCTATACAAACACTAATTCTCACATCAAACCTATCAGGTTATACAAGCACACATCATTCTCTCCATTCTCCAGCTGGAGAAAAAGTAGAATCATAGATTTCAAGTTTTCAAGCTGAAATGGAGCTTGGCGGTCATTTATTCCTACCTCTCATTTTAGATATTAGAAAAGTGAGCTCTACAGAGACTAAATGACATGCCATGAACACATAGGTAGTGAGTAGAAAAAAATCAGGCTGGGACTCAAACTTAGGGCCTCTGGATTTAAAATCCAGTGTTCTTTGCAGGAGAGAATTTGAGAGTGGGAAGGTACCATCCGGTCTGAAATTCTACTTTTTACAGCTTAGGAAGCAGATCCAAATAAATAAAAACCCAAGTATCAGGGTGAGAATTCATCTCAATAATTTGATTTGAGTACTTTTTCTAGCTCACCAAGGTGCCTCAATTAGGATATTTGATGGATTAAGCAGACAAAAATAATTATGGACAAAAGAAAGGTGAGCAATTTTCAGAGCTCTATTTTCACTGATCAGTACATTCACATAAACCTCCCAGGAATCTGGAACATTCTCCTTCCTCACCTCAATGTTTTTGAAATTCTCTTCCTCCTTCAAGAACAAGCTGAATCGCCATCTCTTCTATGTTTTCCTAAATAGCTCTCCCCTCTTCAAATTTTCCTATTATACTTTGCACAGAATTGTCTCTTTTGCTTCTATTATACTCCATCTTGTACCCTTCTTATTTGTCTATTTATCATTTGTCCTTACCCTGGACATTGCCAGTTTTTTCAACTCTGTAACCCTATGACTTGTAACGGTATACTATATAAGAAGATACTTAAGAAATGTTTCCTTGAATGACTTGAAGTTGATGTGAATATAAACTATAACATATTCTTTTAACTTTTATCCCTACTCACTATTCCACTTCTGTCAAGAAGGTCATGTTTCCCATCTTTTGGCTTAGAAACCCTGGAATTATTTTTAACTCTTTCCCTTTATCTGATTTGACACCAAGTCATGCCATTTTCCCTTTCAAAATGAATTGATGTAATGCTTAAATAAGAAATATTTCTTTGGGACATGAACAATGTCAGTTTTGCTTGATTTTATATATATATGTATATATATACTTAATTTTATTTATACATATAAAATCAATATATAAAATATACATTGACATATGTGATATATAAAATATACATGTAATATATATATATATAAAATATATAAGATCAAGCAAAACCAAACCCTGCATTGTCCATGTATTCACGCACACACACGTGCATAACAAAGATTTTTGTAAGGACTTTTAAAAAAATTCGGAGTAAATGTGAAAGAGAAAAAAATAAATAACTTAAAGAACAAATCCTTAAATTTTTTAAATGCTTTTTCCATTTTTATATTTAATATATTAGTACACCTTTTATAGCTTCATATTTGGATTGTGATTCTCATAGTTTCACTAGTATAGGCAAATTACCCTGCTTTCATTTTCTCTTCTCCTGTACGCCACTGTCAGGATAGTTTTCCTATAGCCCCAAGTTTGTTAGAGGCTATAGGAACCTATGGAGGTTCAGGAAGACCTTTCCAGAATCATAATGACTTTGGAGGCTTTCCTTTGAAAGTTTAGAGTATATTTGGCTTTTAGATAGAAAATTGTTTGACGGCATTCAGAAGAACTAAGGTTTTTTTAGATTACCATGAACATAAAAAGTAACTTCCAACCAAGCATTGGGATTTCAATCATTGCCTCAAGAGAGGCAAATGTGAGCAAATTAGTGTGTGAACCAGAGAGTAAGAGAGAAGATGGCTGCAAGACAGGAATGAAATGAAGAAGAAATCAGACTAAGAGTTGTGGAAGTTGTGGAAAATTGGTCAGACTGATGTCCCATCAGCAGCTCCTGTCCCACCATTTTTTACTAGGGTAGAATGTTGGAAAAGTTTTCTCCTAGAGTATACATTTCAATCCTTTTATTCAGCAACACTTACCCTACCCCTTCCCAACAGCTGGAAGTAGGGCAGAGCATGGAAAAAAATATGACCTTAGCTGTGAGCCCTATCACAGTCTTCTATACCTAATGTGAATGTTTATCTCTATTTCTATGTTACTTGATACTGCCAATAAAACATATGACCATTAGCAGTGAGTTTGTCTAAACCTATACATTTAAAATTGAGAGAAAGGAGGTTAGCCTATGGAAAAAAATATTTTCTTATGTTTACTTCCAGATGAAACTGCGGTGATTAGAAAGAGTTTGGGGAATTTTGAATATTTACTGAGAATATTTTAGAACTTAAATCAATAGACTACTTTTGAACTTGGAGAAATAAAAATAGAATTATTATGAAGATGAACCAATAGCTGAGAGAGTTATAGGGAGGCATGGATGTCCCTGAGTATGTCTGAAAAGAAATATTCACAGCCTACATCCCACATCTACGCTCCTCATTGCAACAGTAATTAAACATTTTTGTTTTGACTATTTTTTCCTCAAGAACCTATAATGTCTCCCTATTTTCTATATCATCCAGTCTAATCATCTCCTTTGTATTTCACAATCTAGTTTTACCCTGCCTTGTCAATTTTATTTTTCATTAATCCCAAACCACTTTGAACACACCAGTCTCCTCAATATTGCCTGTATTCATTATTAGTGCTTTGCCTTTATATTGTTTAAGTCACTATCTGTAATACCACCTCTTCCACTTATTCTAACTTTAGCATAATGAATGGAAGGGGGAAGCTGGGTGGCTCAGTGGATTAAGAGCCAGGCCTAGAGAACCTAGGAAAGTCCAAGGTTCAAATCTGGCCTCAGATACTTCCTAGCTGTGTTACTCTGGGCAAGTCACTTAACCTCCATTGCCCTTTTCCACTCTTCTGCCTTGAAACCAATACATAGCATTAGTTATAAGCCAGAAGGTAACTTTTGTTGTTGTTTTAAATAATAATGAATGGAAAACTGGCCTTAGTGTCAAAAAATACTTGTTTGTATCCTTCTGAAGCCTTTCAGTTGTGTGATGATGGATCAATCATTTGAATTCTTGGGGATTTAATTTTTTTGTTTGAAATACTATCTGCTTCACGAGGCTGTTGTGAAGAAAATATTTTGTAGTCCTTCAATGGCTATGTGAGTAGACAGTGCTATTACTTACCAGTCAAGGCAATCTACTATGATCCTATGAAGTATCACTTAAGCATTTTAGCCTTCATTGATTTGTCTTATGAAATATGACAGCTATAATTTCTAATTAGGCTCACACGATTTTGTTTTTTAATTCTCAATTTGCTTCAGATACATGTGTTTTGTTCTCTCCTTCAGTCGACTTTTAATCTTTGTGAAAGTATCTCTCATAAGCTTCTGTCACACAAAGCTTGAAATCATCTCTCAGTAAATACTTGCAGATTTGATTTATAGAATAATTGATTAACAGTACAAAGCAGAAAATAGAAAGGGATCTGCTAAACCTTTACTTCATGGGCTTCTACTCTATTTACTTAGGGAGGTGGCTCAAACTTTGACCAAGTATCTGAATGATGAATCATTAATAGCAATATTCCTTCCCTAAGTGAATCTTACCCTTTTCCTACCACTCGTATCCCTTATGCACAGGATCTCAGATTTGTAAAGCCTGAATTAGAAAAATAAATTTTAAGAATTTAAAGAACAGGAGGCAGCTAGGTGGCTCAATGGCTAGAGAGCCAGGCCTGGAGACATGAGGTCCAGGGTTCAAAGCTGGCTTCAAACTGTCTAGGCCTTACTACTCTTTTGCCTTGGAATCAATATTTACTTTTGATTTTTTTAAAAACCCTTAGCTTCTATCTTAGAATCAATACTGGGTATTGGTTCCAAGGCAGAAGAGTGGTAAGGGCTAGGTAATGGGGGTTAAGTGACTCGCCCAGGGTCACATAGCTGGGAAGTGACTGAGGCCATATCTGAACCCAGGATCTCCTGTCTCTGGGCCTGGTTCTCAATCCACTGAGCCACCCAGCTTCCCCCTTTAGTTTTGACTCTAAGAAGGTAAATGTTTTCGGGAAATAAAAGGGAATTGAAAGGTCAGGTCTGGAGTGTGGAACCCTAGAGTGGTATAGCAGAGGAAAACGGGTTCAAATATCAACTTTGCCACTTACTATCATATGATCTTAAGTAAATCACATAAGCTTTTTCTGTTTCAATTGCTTCATCAGAAAAATGAGAGTTTTTCAGATGGGCAGACGTTTAAGATTCCCTCCAGCTCCAAATCTTTGATCTTTTGATTCCTTGTAACTTTAAATCTAAAAAGTTATGTAACCTAGACAGATTTCTCCTAGTCATGCTGTATCTTACCTTAAGACATGTGATAATTTATGTAGTAGAATAGGTACTGAACTAATAGGAGGAAGCTGGGTTCTAGTTCCAACTAGCTTTTTATCTTGGCTAAATCACAAGCTTTCTGGGTCTCTGTGAAAGAAGGGCTTGGACTCTCTGGCCTCTAAGGGGCTGTCAGCTCTAACTTTCGAAGTTTGAGTTCTCAGGACTTTGGGTAGGGAGCTTAAAAAAGAGAAAGAAAGGGGCTGAGATCAAAGGGGACACGAACTCCTTTGATAGCTCAGAATTTTAAATAAGGAAACCACTCTCAGGGAAGAGAAGTTGTAAAAGGTCAACTATTCATTCCCACACTCTGGGTAATTAAGATCGCTTATAGTTGAAAAATGAGGATGCTCACCTGGGTCTTTCTCCTTTAAGCTATTACTGTATTCTCTTCCTCTGACAGTGAAATTTCCCCGAGATTTCCTTTTGAAACCATTCCAGAGAAGTAAGACAATATTTAGATGCCAGAATAGATCCCCCTGTTCCTTTCAAAAAATTAAAATGAAGGACCAAAATGGCATAATTTAAATTTCCAAGCTATGCTCAAGCTGCCGGTAATAAGAAGAGAGATGTCTGTCTATTTCTCCCCCCCCCCCACATGCCCTACACCACCTCTTAATGCCTGAAGCATTTGCTAAAAGGAAATACTATTCCTCCACTTCCTAAAACAGGAAAGAAACAGTTCAGGATGAGTCAGGGATGTTCCCTGGGATGACAACAAAATTAGAAGTTCAATAAGAAAAGAGAGCCTTTTCAATGTAATTCAAATTCTCTCTGTTTAATAACAACAAAATCACAGGTTTCTTTTTGACAACTGTACTGACCCAGTGACCATACCTGTGCTATTTGATCATAATCATAAAATCACAAATCATACTTATAGAGTGCTTTATCGATTACAAGAAGAGATTTCCTCACAATCTTCTGAAGTGGGTGTCTGTGTGAGGAACTTTCAAGTTGGAAATTACCTTTACCAGCTCTCTCTTGATAGGGTACAGAAATCCTCTCTGATTTAGCAGACAAATCAAATCTTAGAGAACCGTCTAAGGGAATTTCACCTAAGGGTCAAATGATTTGTGCATAATAACACAGCAAGGAAGGGTCAGAAGTGAGATTTGGTGCCTAGCATTCAGGACTCCAACTGAACCACACTACCTCTTTGAGCCAGCAAATTGGATAATTTTTATGCCCATTTTAAAGATGAGAAAACTGAGGAGTAGCAGTGAGATCAGTTGCGATTCAATGAAGTTCAGTAGAAAAGAATACTCTGGAGTAAATTTTAAAAAGACTTTTTAGTAAGAGGATCTCTGCTCAAATTCTACCTCTATTACTGCCTAAGGGACCTTTGTAGCTTCCAAGCATTTGCACTGACTCGCCTCCAAAACTGGAATTATTCCTCTTTGTCTCTACTTCCTGACTTCTTGGTTTTTTTGTTTTGTTTTTTTTTTTTTTAGTTTCAGCTGTAGCCCTACCTTAAAAAAAATGTTCTTCCTAAGCCTCAGTTTTATTGCCTTCCTTCTCAATGACTGTCTCCTAAATCTTAGTGCCTTCTCTCTGAGATTACCTCCCAATTTATCACATATATGTCATGCTTGTACATAATCATTTACATATCATTTCCCCCATTAGATCATGAACTTCTTGAGAACAGGGACTGTTTATTGTCTTTCTTTGTACACCCAGTACTTTTGCAAAGTATCTCACATATAGTAGGTGTTTAATAAATGTTAACTCACTGACCAACTGTGGGCCTGTTTCTTAGATAAATTGACAAAACAGGTATTGGACTAGACACCAAACAAAATCCTTCTAGTTCCCAGTGTATGATTTTACATTTCATATCCATGTCATCTAACTCCAAAACTGGTCTATTTAAGGGTTAAGAGGAGGAAACAAACATTTACATAGTACCTACTATGTGCCAAGCATTGTGATAGGTGCTTGATGAAGATCCTTTCAGTAATAATGCCTCATCCTGAAAACTATTATATATTATTTACTTTGTAAATATTTTGCATTTACTTCTCTGTATATATGTTATCTTCCCTCAAAGAATATGATTTCCTGGAGACCAAGCACCATTTCATTTTTGTTATGGCAACTGGTAATAGGTGTTTAATAGATATTAGTTAGGGTACTTAGGCACGGTAAGAAATAGAGAACACGGTTTAGAATCAGGAAAACTCCTCTTTATGAGTTCAAATGCAGTCTTACATACTTTCTAGCTATGTAATCCTGGGCAAGTCAATTATCCCTGTTGGCCTCAGTTACTTTTTCATAAAATGAGTTAAAAAAGGAAATAGCAAAAACCTCCAGTATCTTTGCCAATAAAACTCCAACTGGGGACCCCAAAAGTTGAACATGGCTGAAATGGCATAACAACAGCAACAACAAAATATTTGTTAAATGTTTGTGGAAGAAGTAGATAGTATCCAAATTAAGGATGGGGATTCATCAGGAATAGGAAAGAGAAAAAATGTTTAAAGAACAATCAGTACAGAACCTGGAAAAGCTTATGCAGAGTGAAGTGAGCAGAACCAGAGGGACATTATACACAGTAACAATGCTAAAATGCAATGATCATCTTTGGATAACATAACTCTTATCAGCAATTTAAGGATCCAGAACAGCTCCAAGGAATTCATGGAAAAACAATAACAATAATAACAACAAAACGCTGTCCACTGTTAATAGAAGGAATTAATGGTGTCTGAATGCAAATTGGAACATGTCATTTTTCACTTTATTTCCTCCATTAATTTTTCTCTAGTCTATGTACTCTGTGTCTTCTTTCAAATATGATGAATATGGAAACATGTACTATATAATAATATGTACAACCTATATCATATTACCTGCTTTCTTCGGGGGGGAGAATGGAAGGGAAGGAGAGAACATGGATCACAAAATGTCAGAAAAACAATCATTGAAAATTTTATCAACATGTAATCTGGAATTCTTTTTAGTAGCAATCATCATAGCAAAAGGAAAAATATCCCCATTCCTTTGGAAGCACATGACGTCATTTCCTGCACAGAGCTTGTCCCCTTCATTCTGGTGGTGAAAATTCTGAACTTCATAACTCTCTATGAATCTCTACTGATTGGATGTATTTTACTCAACTTTTCTCAATACAGTAACTTCAAGTCTAGCCAATAGCAGAAATCAATTTATTGCTTACCAAGTGAAATTCTGTTTTATCCTATATCCTTCAATCTCCCTAACGAATCTTCACTGTTCCATTGTTTCTGTTCCAGTTCTCATGCTATGTGGCAGTGGGACATCTCTAGCTAGGCAACTATGTGATGGAGTAGATAGAAAGTTACAGCTAGAATCAGGAAGACACAAATTCAAATCCAGTCTCTGATACTTGTTAGCAATGCAAATCACTTAACCTCTTTCTGGGAAAGTCATTTAACATATCTGTCCTAGATTCCTCATCTGTAAAATGGGGATAAAACTGACACCTATATCTCAGGGCTTATAGGGAAATCAAGTCAAATGATATTTGAAAACTGCTTAATGTCCACCATGCTCTTAAATGTTTGTTTCCTTCCTTATTAACCCCTTTTGATATATATTGAGTAATGGCATATTTCATATTTGGAGTCTCTTTCATCATAGGATCCTGTTCCAATGGTTCCACAAATATTAACATGAAACTTGAGCTTTTTCCTCCTCCATATTAAAGACACATAGGTATGAGAATGCTTATAAATGGAGAGGATGTACTCTGAATAGGCTTGTCATGAGTGAAGAGGACATATCAATGTGATTATGGTGATACCTTTCAGATTCAAACCTAGACTAGGAATTTAGGTTCCTCTATTTTCTCCTTTAAACTTTGTTGTTGTTGTGGTGGTGGTGGTGATGTGTTTTTTCCTGATGAGTTACTCTGATTTGACTAGAAAAAGAAATCAGGTACTCAGTAACCCAGGCAGTACAACATGGCATTGCGAATCAATTGTTAGAACTTGAAACCAGAAAGAGGTGGGTTCATATCCTCACAAAGGTTCTAATTAGCTGTATGAAACTGATAAATCACTTAAAATATCTTAGACTGCTTCCTCAGCTCTAAGAAAGGAGATTATAAAAGTGCCCTCCTTAAAGAATTGTTTGAATCAGATGAGATAATGTACATAAAACCAATTTTCAACCAAAAAATTCATTAACGTGAGCTAATTTCAGCATAAAATTTATATTTATGATTAGGTGAATATACTCTACATTCTGATTAGAAAACGCTGTTGTCTTTTGTAATTGATATAGTATAGAATCAGTTTTTCCTGTATTTTCGATAGCATGACCTCTGAGAGGTAGGATGGTTTAATGGATAGAAGACTGACCTCATAATCAGGAAAGACCTAGTACTGACATATATTGAGTCCTGCCATATATTCGATAGATTTGACTGGAACTAATATACATTTGAATCCTGTCACTGATATATATGATTTAGCTGGGAGATGCTGGACTATTTGCAAAGTCTCTCAAATACACATACAACTTAAAAATAAATATAAAAAAATACTGACATGCACTGATAGAAGAGATTTGGAAACTAAGGGTTCCCTTTAACAATTAAATCTCACTCTTGGACACACACACACCTTTCTGCCTTAAAGAATCTAACATTCTACTAGGAGACATGAAAAAGAGTAAAATTTATTAAGGGGAGACAGTGAGGGAGAGGGAGAGGGGGGAGACCGAGATCAAGACAGAGACAGAGAGACAGAGAGACAGAGGAAAAAATGACTGGGTTGGAATCATGAAAGCCCTCATGAGGGAAGCTTTATTTGGACAGTGCTTTGAAGGAATAACAACAATAACCAAAACAAAACCCCATAGAAGTTTATGTCAGCCAGAATCATAGATCATATTGGAATAGAAGAGGGGACTAGACTTCTGTTTATAATAAATATGAAACCTCTTTTTATTTCTATTTCCTACTTTCTAAATACTCTACCATCTCCATATCTCCATCTCCCAATGATACAAAGTCATCATAGGATACATGGGAAATCCCTCTTCCATTTGTGTATGGGTACATAGACATGTATGCAATCATGTTTATTTATAGTCCCCTGTTTCCTTAACTGCTGTACAAGTCTATGACCTGGTTCATGTGTAACCCACTTCTGCCACATTGCTTGACTGAAAATGCAGTCAAGACATTTCTAACTGCCATCATCCCCCCTCCCCAACCATTGATTCTGGGTAGTCTTAGAGATTGTGATAATGGAGAAAGCTTCTTTATTGTTATCATTGTCATCCAATAATTATTTTGGTAGAAGCCTAAGGGTTCCTTTTGTTGGTTTCATAACATTTTTTTCAAACTTAAAAAAAGTCTGCTAGATATATTAGAAGCTTCTTCTCATGGGAATTCAAGGTGAGGGCAGTAGGTTGGGAAACAAAATTAATCTGGCTGCCAAAGAGAAAGCAAAGGAGTATATTTCTTCATCAACCTTCATTTTTTTTTCTTAAAATTTTATTTTTTATTATAAATTTAATAGTTATCAGTAAGAACATACCTTTGAATATACAAAGAAAGAGAATATATTAAATGAAAAACTGTGAACTTATGGTATATATTGTTTTGGAGCATATATAAAATGTAACAAGGTAGTAAAACACAGGCTCCATTTAGTGCCTTCTTCTACATTTAATTTTTATGCATAATTCCATTTTTCCCTCTGGTTAGCTTTATTTTATTTTAATTCACATGTATTTATTTTCCTTCCCACTCAATTTCTCCTACTAAAAAAAAAGAAAGGAAAAACAAAACCTTCAGATCAAATATGCCTACTAAACAAAACAAGCAAGAAAATGTTTACTTCTTAGATAGTTTAGTCCAGTGTTCTTGATATCCTAATTTCGGTGTTCTTTTGAACACGGTGGGCAAGAAGCAGTCCCATTTCTGAGCTGATTGTACTGATCTTCGCCCAATATCCCACATTTGTGCAGATGTAGAAAGAACATAGGAGATGACAGCTGTCATCAAGAGAATAGACTAGTAAGGGGCTCAGTGGAACCTGGCATACAATGCAAGGAAACAGCTTCAAATATGCAGGATAGACTAAATGAAATTTCCATGCATATAAGAAGCCTGCCATCAAAGTCTTTTAGTATGGCAGAAAGAACACTGAATTTGAAATTAATGGAGTTCTGAATTCGCACTCTTCAAATCACCACTCATGTGGCCTTTCTATCCCAGTTTCATGATCCATAAAACAATAGGCTTAGACTTTGTTACATCTAAGGTCTCTTCTTACAGCTCTAAATCTCATCTATGTACATATTTGCTCCTGATGGAGTAAAGGAATGACTTTTTATAAGATGACTTGTGAAAATTTGAAATGAGAAATTGACTTATTTATTTCCCCAATCTGACCAAAAGTATTTCTTGGCAGCAGAATTCTCAATTAGAAAATTATTTAACCTAAGTAAAAGGGTGGAAAATGAATCAGAACTTTGGCCAAACTTGAAAATATTATTTTCAAAATACACTATATACTTCTATGTTTATACATAATATATAAAAATATATACAAAAATATAAAATCCTGAAATTTCATTTATCTTTAACAAAACTGAGCCTACCTGCAAATCTGACCTCAGACACTTATTAGCTGTGTGACCTTGGACAAGTCACTTAACCTCCATTGCCTAGCCCTTACCTCTCTTCTGCGTTGGAACACATACACAGTATTGATTCTAAGACTGAAGGTAAGGATTTAAATTTTCTTTTAAGTTGAGCCTACCTGGCATTGTTAGATAAAAAGTAGTTTGTTGCTAATGTTATTTCAGTCATGTCTGACTCTGCATGTCTCCAATTGGGGTTTTTTTTTGGCAAAAATATTGGAATAACTTGTCATTTCCTTTTCCAGCTCAGTTAAAAGATGAGAAAACTAAAGTAAACAAGGAAAAATGACTTGTTCAGTGTCACATAGCTAATATGTGTCAGAGGCCAAATTTGAACTCAGGCCTTCCTGACTCTAGGCCCAGCATTCTATCTACTTCACCACCTAGCAGTAAAGTAAAAACCATTTAGCCAAATTCAAAGAAAAATATGATCCAACATATCATCAATTCACATTTCATGCTCATACCTCTAGTGAGTGCCTTCATCTCTTCTATCTCACATTTTTCAATTTCCCTGTCTCTTCCTGCATTTTCTCCGTTTTTTACTTCCATTTCGGGGACATTTTCTTACCAATGCCAATCCCTCTGAAATGCTTTTTATACCATCCCCTTTTATCTTTGTGAACCTTCTCCTATTCTCTCCTTTTTTCTCTTCTCTTCTCTGCTCTCTTCTCTCCTCTCTTATAATTTCTTTCAACTTTAAATATTATGATCCTCTGCTCCAAATCTCTATTGATTAGAGAAATAATTATCAAAACAACTCTGAATCACCATCTCACCCATGAGATCAGCTAACATGACATAACAGGAAAATGATAAATGTTGAGGGAATGTGAAAAAAATCAGGACTTTAGAAGTCTGAACTGATGAAACCATTCTGCAGAGCAATCTGGAACCATGGCCAAAAGGTCATTATACTTTGCATACCTTTTGATCTACAAATACCACCACTAGGTCCCAAAGAGATTAAAGATAGAGGGAAATAATCTACCTGTACAAAAATATTTTTAGCAACTCTTTTTGTGGTGATAAAGAACTGGAAACTGAAAGGATGCCCATCAATTTGGGAATGGCAGAAGAAATCATGGTATATACTTGTAATGGAATACTGTTGTGCCATGAGAAATAATGAACAAGATTATCACAAATATACCTAGAAAGACGTATATGAAGTGATGCAAAGTGAAATGAGCAAAACAAGGAGAACATTGTACACAGTAATAGCATTAAAGTCTGACAATCAACTGTAAACATTTTAATTATCATCAGCAACTCCAAGAGACTCAAGGTGAAGAAAACTATCCCCTGCTATAGAAAGAACCGATGAAGTCTGAATGTAGACTGAAACATGCCATTCTTCACTTTATTCCTCCACGAATTTTTGACTAGTATAAGAAATATATCTTCTTTCACAACACAATGAATGTGGAAATATGTATTATATGATAATATATGTACAGTGGAAAAGAAAACAATGAAATTTTATGGTCCTTTGAGATAGGATATCTTAATTACTCTGTAATTTAAAACATGATACATAAATACAAAGTAATATTATTGTTATGGTTGTGAGAATCAGTCTTTTGCAAGATATCAAAAAGCATTCTTAAGGTCAAGACCTAACAAGTTAGATGGCAGTGAGGATTCTGAAAGATATCGGGAGACTAAAATGCCAGGCTTAATTGAAGAGGATGAATTTTAATAGTGCTACATTTAAAGTCTTGCAATTACATTTAAAAAATCAGTTACACAACTGCTTGACCACATGGGTTGATGGGGATATTATTGGGGATCAAGACACTAAACGTTAACTCTAGTTCAACTATCAATAATATGGAATTAGGTCTTAATCAATGATACATGTAAAACCAGTGGAATTGTGCATTGACTAAGGGGGGTTAGGGAGGTTTTGGGGAGAGGGAAAGAACATGAAATATGTAACTATGGGAAAATACTCAAAACAAAAATAAAAATGTATTAAAAATAAAAAAATCAGTTACATATATACAAATTTAAAGAAGATATGACTAGATAGTAATTCTTGCCAAAAAAAATCCAAGAGTTTGTGTAGTCTGTAAGCTCAAAATGAGAAAGCAGTGTGACATGATAGATAAGAAAACAAATTCAATCTTGAACTGTATTGAGGAAAACATATCATCCAGGAAAAAGGATGTAATACTATCTCTGTATACTGTCCTGGCCTAACCATATCTGGAATATTGTATTCATGTCTAAATGGTAAATTTTGTCAAGGGCATTTAATAATCTGGAAAGGAAAATAATCAGAAAATGAAAGTCCTTGAATTTGTGGCATATAAGAACTCATTGAAAGAAGTAGGGACATTTAGAATGGAAAGAAGGGAGGTATTGTGATACAGGGAAAAGAGCACAGGCTCTGGAGCCAAAGGACCTGGGTTCAAATTTGCTTCTGACACATTGTCTGTAGGACTGTAGGTAAATTACATAACCTCTCTCTTCTATAAAATAAGGGATTTGGTTTCTGAGATAATCTGAAAGGATCTTTGGGATCCCCTTTTTTGTTCTATATATGAGTATATGTTTTAAATGGAGAGAGGAGAGTTTGGCATTGTAGCTACTTTTCAGTATTTGAAAAGCTAGGTAAAAGAGAAATTTGATTTGTTGTTTGGGTCCAGAAACAAAATTAAGAGCTTAAGTTGCAAAGAGTCAAATCTATGTTTAAATTCATTAACAATTATAATTTTCCAAAAATGGAATAGACTCTTTTAGGGAAAAGTAGGTCATCAGAGGTCTATACCACAAAGGCTTTATGAGTACTTGCTCAATATTTGGTAGAGAGAATTCTTTTTCAGATATGGGTTGGACTTGATGGCCCGAGGTCTTTTGTAACAATGAAATTAACCAATTGGTGAAACCCTCATGCAATGCCATAACAAAACTATAGTTTCACATCACCAACAAAGATCAAAAAGCTACATTGGGTTAAAAAAAAGATTATGAAATTGAGAGAGCAACAGACACATCCTGTTTCTATAGAGGAGGGAATTATTCAGCATTATTAGTAGTTACAGCTCTATTTCCAACCACAGAGGAAACTAGCATAGTTCTGAGAATTATTCCATAAAATATTTTTTGTTGTTTTGTTGTTTTATTTTCAGTAAAATACTTCATTAATCCAGGAAACTCTTGCAATGGAGTTATGGGTTATCACCCAATTCTGTTGACCCAGTTAAGCCATCCTTAATTTTATTCCTGATAGTCTATAATTAGGATTGTCTAAAATAGCCGGAACATATTCTGTGCCAGTACTTATCCTCACGAGGCAGAGGGCTTTTTGGAGATTTGTTCTTTTATCTTCTAAAGAGCTCTTTGGAAATCCTGCACCAGGAAGTAAGAGAGTGGGAAATAAAGGAGAAAGTGTGAGGAACAACAGAAAAAGAGAAGATAACCTTTAGCCTCCATTAATTTCCACTAAGGCTGTGACCAAATATTCTCTCCACCCTCCTCTGCTTATCAGATGTGCTAGATCTAGGTTGATATCAGACTGTGCTCAGATTTGCGAACAGCACTGTCTGGAGGAACATAAAACCAAATAAAAACCCCATCAGCATTAGGTACATTACTAAGCTCTTGGGTAATCCAGCCACTCTCATTGCAAGGTTTTGCACTGTCCTGACTTTGGTATATGCTGACTGCTAATATAAAGGGGGAAAATATATCACTTCCCTGTTCTCTTTCTCTCATCTCCAACTTCCAGTCAAATAGTACTTAGAAGATTTGATGCCTATCAAATGCAATGAAATTTGGGGAAGTCATACACAAGTATTTTAAAGAACTGTTTCTCTCTCTCTCTCTCTCTCTGACACACACACACACACACACACACACACACACACACACATTGTGTGTGTGTGTGTGTGTGTGTGTGTTTGTACCTTCAGACAGCTTGATCATGAGAGAGGAAGTGATTCTAATTCCAAAGTCTGGCCTGTCCCTCTGTCAGTGGAAATGACTGAAAGTAAAATGAAGTGATAATATCTTGTAGAATATTTTACAGAAAGAAATACAGGGCAAAACGGCAACCTGGGAATATATAGCTGTTCCCAAAATAGACAGAACCACCAATGCCAGAGCAGATGCCAAGTACAGTAGATCATAAAACTGTACAAAGTTACCACTAACCAAGTAGACTTTGTGTTTGCTCTGAGGAAGCCACTCCCTCAAAGTCAGGAGAATTGAATATTTATTCACTAGTGTTATTGCCATTTGTCACTGGCCTTGCCAGATTGCCTTTTTCTTCCTTTCTGTGCATTCGTTATTGACTTGCAAGGAAGGGCCTTAATGATTGTAGCATACTGCCTGAGGATTAATGACAGGTAAAGGGCAACTCCTGGCTCCTAGGTCATATCATAAAGGAAGTTGGGGACTTTTTGGTGTTTTTTTTTCCAAAACTCTTCAAGGTTCAACCCATTCTCAGCCTGACTCACTTCCTTCTCCCTTCGTCCTTGTTCTCTTTAGTCTCCCCAGCCCAAAACCCCAGTTCCCCTTTATGTTCTGTCGTTCCCATTAGAATATAAGCTGCTTGGGAAAATGACAAATATTAGAGGGACTTTGGAGAAACAGGTATATTGATGTATTTTTGGAGGATTTGTGAATTGATTAAATCATTTAGGACAACGGTTTTGAGCCATGCCACAAAATTTGCCAAGTTTTATAAGTTGCTTGATCCAGTAACATCCCACTAATAGACCTGTATAGACCAAAGAGATAAAAGGAAGAGGAAAGGTCCTACATCTATAAAAATATTTATAGCTACTTTTTTGTAGAAGCAAAGATTACAAAATTGGGCTTCAGGAGTGATCATCAATTGGGGAATAGCTAACCGAATTATGGTATCTGAACATAATGGTATACTATCATGCTATAAGAAATAATGAAGAGGACAATTTCAAAGAAATGTGGGAAAACTTGGATGAACTGATGCAGAGTGAAGTGAATATAAGTGAAAGAAGAATTTACATTATAACAAAACTGTACAATGAATAGGCTTGAAGGACTTAAGTATTTTGCAATGGAAGGATAAACAATAACTTCAGAGGAAGAATGATGAAAGAATGTTACCTACTTCTTGAGAGAGAGGTGACAGACTAAATATGTAGATTGTGACCCTTTTTTTGACATGGCATTTTTAAAAATTTGTTTTAAATATATTATTATTTACCAATTACATGATATATCGAATTTCCACACAAGTTTCCCTATGTTCTATGATTGAACTTTCTTCCCTTTCCCCCCTACTCTGTGTTGGCAGGCAGTTTGATATGTATTATCATGCAAAACATATTTCCATATTGTTCATTTTTCGTAAGTGAGTAATCTTATAAAATTCAAACCCCAAAAGATAGACCCAAATAAACAGGTGAAAATAGTATGCTCTGATCTACATTCCAAAAGTTCTTTCACTGAAGGTAGATAATATTATTTGTCTTAAGTCCCTCAGAATTTTCCTGGATCATTGTATTGCTGATAGTAGCTAAGTCCATAATGTTGCTGTTACTGTGTACAATGTTTTCCTTGTTCTGCTTATTTTACTTTGCATCAGTTCACATAGGTCCTTCCAGTTCTTTAGCACAATAATATTCCATCAACATCATATACCATAATTTCTTCAGTCATTCCCCAATTGATGGACATGATGTGACATTTTTTGACATGTCAATATTTCTTTTGTTTGATTAGGTTAATTTTATAGTAGGATTTTTTTTTTCTTTTTCAGTCATGGTAATGGAAAGGTAGGAAAGAAAATAAATGAAAAATGAAAAAATGAAAAAAATAAATTAAGTTGAAAATATCTTCTCAGGGCTTTAAGCAAGGAAATACCCATTTTTAAGCTGCTATACTTGCGCTAGATAAAGATTGAATTTTTGAAAAATATAAGAATGAAAGTTTCTTGAAGATAGGGACCATCTTATTTATTTTTATTTATAAGCTCAGTGCTTAATATAGTATCTTGTATATAGTAGAATCTAATAAATGTTCTGCGTGTCTGTGTGCCTGTGTATCTATCTATCTATCTGTCTATCTAAGGCAATTATGTGTAGTGGATTGATTGTTTAACCTGCTGTCAGGAAGACAAAAGTTCAAATGTGGTTTCAAACATTTGCTAGCTGTGACCCTAAGCAAGTAAATTAACCTCTTCTTGCCTCAGTTTCTTGAATTGTAAATAGTACCTATATCACAATAACACCTATGTCACAGGGTCCTTGTAAAAATAAAATAAGATAATTTTTGTACAGTACTCATATTTCGCAAGTCGTTCTAATTCAATTATTGAATCCAAATCAGTCCAATAACATTGTACCTGGAAAAGTCACTCTTAACAAATGCTTATTTATGCTTTCTCTTCCCCCTCTCTATCTGTTTACCACGTTCTATGAAAAACTTTTTTCTGATCCTGGTAGTTGTTTAGTGTTCATTCTTTGTTGTCAGATTATCCTTTACATATAGTTTAATGCAAGGTTCTGAAAGGCAGGAACTGGTTTGCCTTTGGCTTTGTAGCTAGCCCCAGTATCAGCACTACAGTGCTTACCTTTCTGTAGGACCTTAACAGAGTCTTGTTGGATTGGACTGCCATTTATTGGATTTAGTAAATGAATCAGAGTGACTAATGAAGTTGAGTTCTGGCTCCCTAAGAGTGGTGATGCCTAACTTTAGAAAACCAAATAACCTCCTTTCAGTGAGGTTTAATGAACTACCTGCAAAATGAAGAAGGTTGTGTTTAGGAGTTTAAAGATCAGTGTAAGAGCCAAGTAAGCCAACCCATATTGGCTTGCTATTGTGTAATTAGAATTTGCTCTGAGGACTCCAATTCCCAGCATCCGACTTTCATTCTCATGTTAAGTCCTTACATTTTTGGAGACAAAGTTTGTGTGGAACCCCGCCTCATGCTCTTTCCCCTCTAACACAACTGAGAAAACTTTGCTTTACTCAGGCTTTTACTTCTGTATTTCTTCTACTTCAAGTGATTTTAATAAATCATATAAAATATCATACTTGGAGTTATTGGACATTAATTTTAATCTTACACTATGAACCACAGAGAGGAATGAGGTTGTATAGAAAAGGAACCCTTTCCAAAGAAGATTGCTACCTCGTGAGGGAATAGAAAAATGGAATTAGGAAGAGTTTAAAAAAAAGAAGATCCTTTTGACACCAAGGGAAGTCAAAATGGAGACATGATTTAGAAATAGAGGCTGAAAGCCTAAAAATTGGAGCATAGAATAGTTTACCTGTCAGATTTATGGATAAGGGAAGAATTTATATACAAACAGAACAAGAGAACATCATGAGATGTAAAATAGCTGATTACATTAAATTAAAATCCTTTTGTACACACAAAACCAAGGCAACTAAAATTAAAAAGCAAACAACAAAATGGGAAAAAATTCTTAGCAAATGTCTCTGACAAAGATCTCATTTTTTCAAAACACAGAATGGAGTCAAATTTAAAAGAATATGAATAGGCAATTCTCAAATGAAGAAATTAAGACTATCTTTAGTCATATGAAAAAATGTTCCAAATCACTATTAATTAGATAATGTGAATAAAAATAACTCTGGGTACAATCTTTCAACTATCAAGCTTATTAATATTGAAATAAAAGGAAAATGATAAATGCTGAAAGGGATGTGAAAAAATTGAGACATTAATAAACAGCTGATGGAGTTCTGAACTGATACAACCATTCTGAAAAGCAATTTGGAACCATGCCCAAAGGTCATCAAATTTTGCATGCCCTTTGACCTAGCAATACAACTACTAGACCTGTGTTCCAAAGAGATTAAAGAAATGGGAAAAGAAATAACCTGTACAAAAATATTTATAGCAGCTCTTTTTGTGGTGGCAAAGATTTGCAAACTGAAGGGATGTCCATCAGTTGAATGCCTGAATAAGTTGTGGGATGTGTTTGCAATGGAATACAGTTGTGCCATCAGAAAAACAAGATGATCATTCCCCCTAAAATCCCAAAAGCTGGAAAGACTTAGATGAAGAGATGCAAAGTGAAGTGAGCAGAACCAGGAGAATGTTGTACACAGTAACAGCAATAAAGTACAACAATCAACTCTGAATGACAACTATTAACAAGAATACAGGAATCCAAGACAACTCCAAGGAAATTCACTATGAAAAAGACTATCTCCTAAAAGACTAAAGAAGGAACTGATGAAGTCTGAATGAAGATTAAAGCATATCATTTTTCACTATATCTCCTCCATTAATTTTTCTCTAGTGTAAGCTATATGTGTCTTATTTCACATGATGAACAGAGAAATATATATTATCTAATCACATATATGTATAAGTTATATCATATATATATGTATATATAAAGCCTTCTTAGGGAGGGGGAAGGAATAGTAGAGGGGGGAAACAAGGAATGGGACAAATTTTTGTATGTATCTAATATGAGAATTTCCGTCTCTTGGATTAGCATATTTTTATAATTTATTAAATATTTATAATAAATATGTACTATATTATTGTTGTATTATATATAGTTATATATGAAAGTAAAAATAAATGATAACAATGAATAAATTTTAAAACATTTTTAAAGAATATTTTCTTGTTCTTTTTTTGGTATGCATTGACTTGGCTACTGGCTTTCTCTTCTGTCTCATAGATCCTTACATATTTTTTCTTTGTATAGTTCTCTAATTCACATGCATGGTCTATGACGGATTGAACCAAGTTTATATATTAGGAAGTAGAAATGACTTTAAAACATAATAATTCAGAAAATTTCTTTAACATCTTGACTGAGAGAAAAACAAAAGTAAGGCAGACTACAGAAATCAGGGTGGGAGTAGGGGTCTAAAAGAGAGGAAAAGAAAAAGGAAAAAATGACAAACTCAAAAGAGCCAGAGGAAATCTGGACTGGAAAACTTCTCTGGGACCATTACAACATGAGACAGTATACATTTAAAAATATATTATGGAAAGTTTCCTACTAAAAATGTATTCAGGAACAATTACTTCTGATCCCCAAATGCAGAAAAAATGAAGTGATCTTAAACTTCAGGGATCCCAGGCTGGAGTCTTGCCAGGCCATTTGAACAGATACAGTTTCACTGAAAAGGAGGGACTTGGTGTGTGAAGAGGCTATGTGATCATGATTTGGGGCAGAAATTAGGAATGGAGGGGCAGAGGGGATTTTGCAAGTGTTGCCACTAAAGAAAGAATTTTTTCGAGATCGAAGTCAGAAATTTGTCCACTCTTGGCAAAACAGAACTTCCTGTTTCAAAGGAGAAGGGCTTATTAAAAATAAATATATTCCCGGAAGACTTTTTGTGCATCAAATAATTCTTAAAAAATAGTATTTCGATGAGTTGGAAACACATGGCTTGCATTTCCCCTCAAGATACACATGAGTTTAAAAAAATGTGGGGTGCAGTGAAGAGGGGGAATGGTTTTGGCAATATATATTTTATATGTATATATATATATAATACATATATTTAGGTTTTCTCTAATCTAAAGTGTTTGGGAAGAAATAAAGAGATTTTTAACATCAGGTTATAGCAGGATTCATGCTATATCTTCATGCTATTCATACAGAAAGTGAGAATGATTGTAATAGGGATTTTACATACTAGGGATGAAAATATTTGAATATCAGTGTGAGCAATAAGCTGAGAAGTTTTGCCTTCACAAGGTTTCCCCACTTTACAAATCTGCATGATTCCTTGGAGTCAAACTTTAGAACAAAATCTCAATCACGGAATTGGAGTGAGTTGCAGACATTTATGCAACAAAGCACCAGATGAAACCAAGTTCATATTTCCCCATGGATTAGAAGACCCTGGTTTATGCTGGAATACACCCAGTGGTGAAAAGAGAAATGACTTGCCCTAGAAACCTTGAATGTGTTACTACTCCCTTATCTGCATCTTGTTATGATTTCCATATTGATGGGGTTGTGAGATCCCTATGTGGCATTCCCTTGTGTTCTATAACTGAATGTTAATTATATGTAACTAGAACTATTTTCTTATTAGAAAAAATTTTAAAAGGACGAGGATAGGAAGGGAGCAGTTGTTCTGACAGTCTCAATTATTCACTTCTTTATCATTATTAGTATGCTTCTTGAACTAGGGTAGTTGGTTGATATATGAAAGAACAAAAGTATATTGATATAAGCAGATATATTTAAGTACTATTTAAGGAAATAGGACATAGATTTGAAATTAAAAGGAACCTAAAAACTTATCTAATTCAATCCCCTCACTTGATAACTAACATAACTGAGGCTCAGAGAAATTAAGTGACTTGTCCAAAGTCAAAAAGCTAAGATATTGTAGAGCCCAGTTGTTGAACACATGTATCCTAAATTAGTACTTACCCGGTATATAGATAATCTTGAGTTATTTCAATAATGTTCACCAGAGCTTGGGGGTAGAGGAGACAAGGGCTACAGATTTACTAAGTGGAAAGACTTATGCCATGTTTGCCCTAATCTCATCAACAACCACAAATTTATTCCATACCTTTTTTCTCTCTATTCATTTCATTTAACTGAGTATATTAGCTCGCCTGTGTACTTTTACAAAGTAGAAGAATCAAGAGGACTTTATATACAACAAAAGAAATATTGTTTGAAGAATGACTTGTGCATGTCAACTTGCAGAGAAAGAAAAGATTGAAATGATTAAGATAAAGATTTATATATATATATACATATATATAAATAATTGTCAATTGATGCCTTCTTTAATGAGGCAGGGGAAGGAGGGAGGGAGTTAAGTGAGTATCTAAATGTAACAAACAAATAAATTAAAAATAAAAATAAAAATAATTTTAAAAGTTAACAACCTATTAAAGTCATAGAATAATAGATTTAGAAATGTAAGAGATTTTAAAACCAACAAATTGAATCCATTTTATGGATGGAAAAACTGAGAGTATCAGTGTCTGAGATAGGATTTGAACTGAGATCCTCCTGACAAGCTTCAGATCTTCAAGTCTAGCCTTCTATGCACTATGCATCCTCTTAACGCAATACTTTTTTCCCCAATTCCTCCTCTTTAAAAAAGTCTCCTCTCCCTCACCAAAAAAAAATCTTGAATCCCATGTTCTATAAAATTTAACCTATTTTAATTAAAGCTCACATTTCATCAGAGTTTGAAAATTAATAAAATATTCTTAAAACCTTGGCTCATACAAGGCTCACAATAACTCTGTGAGATAAGAAATATTATTATGTCTATATAATGGGGAAATTGAGATTGAGTAATTTACCAAGAGTTGTTCTGCTAATAAGCATTTACAGAATTCAATCCTGAGTTTTCTTGACTACAAATAAGAGTTTAATCCAATAAGCCATGCAGATGCTGTGGGGTGTTGAATTGCTTCTATGCATTAACTGGGTAACTATGTATACTCCAAGACTCCCATCACCTCTTAAGTGAAGCTTTCCTTGAATTCTCCATTACTCTTGCTTCCCAGCCAAATGTGTCTCTTAGATTTGGAGAAAGTATGTTTCAAAAGGTGAAGAGAAATGATAAATATGATCCCATTAATTAAAATGGAAGAGTAAAGTATAGGAAGGAAGGATCACATCAACTTTCTTAAGATACAAAGAAAAATAATTTCAATAAGTACAAAAAAAAAGTTTTGCACTGAACATACCAATATGATTGCCCAGGGGACTCAAAATCCCACTCAGATTTTAAGAAGAAATGTTGAAGCGAGGCCAGTTGCCATAGCCATAAAGTTGTCTTCTTCCTCCTTCACTTTTCCAAAGCAATTGACTATCCTTCTTCATTTGACTTCCCAAAGTAATTTTTTTTTTGGTAATCATCTAATACTTAATTGGATCTTGTCTTTTATTGTCCTTACCTCTTTATAAGCTTCCTCTTTCCTCTTAGAGAAGACAGAAAGCCTTAATACCCTTCCCTGATTGTTAATATTCCCCTTTCTCAAGAATTGCTTTTACTTTGCATGTATTTTGGATTGAGATGTGTGTCACACACACATACACATACACACACACACACACATGAGTCATTTCTGTCAAGCAAATTTTAAACTCCTCAAAGTAATCTTTGTTACTTTTCTGTATGTATCTACAGTGGCTATCACAATGCTGATATATAATAAATGTTCATAATAAATGCTTGTTGAGTTGACCTGAAGAATGCTAGAGATGACTGAGGGTCATTGTCAGTTTTTGAGACTGTACTGGGGAACACAACTGTAGTTAGAGCTCACTGAGTCACTAATTAGAAATAGAAAATGAGGCTGGATAGATTATTGATATGATGCACTAGTTTGTGCTTATGATTTTCAGGTAGTCTGAGGATTCTTAGATTATCTATCCCTAGCCTATTTTCTGGGTCAATTACTTTTGATCATATATGCTTTCATCATATATAAAATCATTTTCTTTTTCTTCGTTAATTTTTGTTGTTTTAATATTTCCTGTTTTCTAATGGAATTGTTGCTTTCTAGTTAGCCCATTCAGATTTTCAAGGATTTAAATTCCCAGATAAGATTTACTATAATATGTTCCATGTTACTACTTCTCCTTGCCATTCTTTTCTTCCTATCTAGCGTTTCCTTTACAAGTGCATTTTGTATGTTCTGTTTCATTTTTCCAAGTGTTTGTTTGTTTTTATGGCTACCATATTCCTTTCTCTGAGGCTCTACTTAAACATGTTTGAGGTTACCTAGAGGTTGAGTGAGGTCTGGGCTGCCTATATGCTGGTCTTGAGTCTGTCTTCTACAATGACCCAGCGTAGGTTACCTGAGCCCTGTTTTGGGCATTGTCCTGGTCCTTTTGACTGAAGGGTCTGGCTATTGGCTGCCTGAGATCAGCACTGGAAGCAGGTATGACCTTATCTTTTGCTATATTTGTAGGCTTTGCTTTCCATCTACCATGTCTTATTTCCACTCAAATTCCTCAGGATTCTGGCTATCTTTTGTGTAGTCCTGGACTGAATGGAGAAGCTGATTTGTTGTTCTTCATTTGTTTCAGTTAGTTCCAAGTCTTCCTTTCCCCATTTGAGGCTTCCTTGGTTAAGATACTTGGCAAAGGAGTGATTTGCCACTTCTTTCTTCAATTCATTTTACAAATGAGAAAACTGAGGCAAACAAGGTTAAGTGATTTATCCAGGGTCACACAGCTAGTAAGTGTCTGAAGTTAGATTTGACTCCTGGACTAGTCTCTATTCACTGATTCACCTACCTGCCCCAACAATCTAGCTGCCTCAAGAGTAGAGATTGGCATTTTTTATTTTTTTCTCTATCATTATTATTTCTGGTATATGGTATATTCCAGGATGTTGGGGGGAAGGGAGTCTGAGATCCACTACTCCTAACATGTTGAAATCTCCCTCTGTGAACTATTAGTTTTCAGTCAATTTCCCCATGTATCATGTCATCAATATCATCTAGTCAAACTTTGGTTGGAAGTCATTGCTATTTCTCTTCAGAGAGGTAGCAATCACCTGGTAATATTTTGGGGGACTTTGATAACATGGATAAACATTGCAACTGCCTTATTTGTTTCTCCTAGTCAAATAAAGACAGTAATTCCAACACCCTCTACCCTCTAACTAAAAGCATTGCCTCTAAATCTAATAGGGTTTTTTTTTGCTCAATATCAAACAAAACTTTTATTAAATTCAATTTTGTGCTAGTGATGATTTGGTAGATATGGGAGGAGTAACACAGGTAAGAAGTTAGAAACCAAACAGAATGTCCATGGTTCAAAAGTGGAGTTGGAAAACAAAACCTCAAGAAACAAAGGAGTCCTTCTTTGCAAAGATTATACTGTAAGGTCACACTTTAAGTAGGAATTGTGAGGAAAGGAACGCAGAGGAGAGGAATACAGAGAATACGGAACTTAATATGATGAACTTTAAACAAATATATATATATATGCATATAATATGGAGTAAGGAATCATTATAGCATTAAGCTATTCAAGAATGCCTGTCACAGGACAGACCCCTCCCCAATTGTTAGAATTTTGAAATAATTAAGCAGCCATTTTCAGAATCTGAGTGAGAATGGACCTTAAAGGTCACTTGGTCAAAATCTATTCCCGATGAATTCAGATAAGACATTCCTGAAAAATGAACAACACCAACATAAAGTTCTACTATGTGCCAGACATTATATTGAGCATTCTACAAATATTATTCAACCCTTATAACAATCTAGGACAGTAAATGCTACATGATGTAGCACTGGATCAATAGTAGTATTAAACAGATCAACTTTATGTTGTATATGTATTTTATATGCATTTATTTTCATCTTCATTAGAATATAAGGTAATTGGTTGTATGGATTATTTTATTCTTTGAACTTGTATACCCAGTACCTAGCATGCTGCCTGGCGTTTAATAGGCACTAAAAATGCTTGGTGATTGATTGACTTTTATAGAAACAAGCAGTTTAGGACCACTGAAAGTCTTTTAGAATATCAAATGTAATCCAGTCAGATCTCCTCCTACTCTACTCTGGGCACAATTTTTTATCCATCTGTTAGGGCTGTCTGAAATACTGATGTACTAAGTTAACTTCCATCCAGCTGCAAGTCATGATCTGGGGAAAACCTGTTTTACATCCATTTTATTTTTTCACTGTGGGTGGTTTGAATAATTATGAATTTTGCTGAGGAGCCTGTGTAGTTTTTCCAGGACTTGATACAATTAGTGCCATGCCATCTGAAAATATGAAGTTTAAGAAATTGCCATCAATAGTGAAACATCTTTTAAAAAATGTATCCTTTATGACAGTGACAAACACTTTATCTGAGGGGAAAAAAGTCTCCCCACTCTATGCATCACTTGATGTTAATATGGAACAAGTCATTGGAACAGAATTATCTCACTGTTGTGTTGGTCAGAGAATTTTGAATCATTTTTCATGATTTCAAAATTCATGAGAGACACTGCAGATGTTAAAGATAAAATTTAAGGCAATTTTTTTTTCTAAAATTTTGTTATAAAAGTCAAAATCCTAGACACAGTGGCCTCTTCTTTATTCCATTAATCAATCTTATAGAAAATTTTCTGCAAAAGTCAAGTTTCTTCCTCCCATTATTATGATGGATACCATCAATAAACAAAAGTTTAATAACTTAAAGGGGCAACTGAGGGTGTAGTGCATAAAGTGCTTGGCCTGAAGTCTAAGTCTAGAAGACTCATCTTTCTGAGTTCAAAGCTAGCTTCAGAAATTTATTAGCTGTGTGACCCTGAGCAAGTCACCTATCCATATTTGATTCAGTTTCTTTATCTGTAAAAAGAGGTGGAGAAGGAAAAAGAAAACCACTGCAGTATCTTTGCCAAAAGAGCCCCAAAAGGGGTCAGATAGGACTGAAACATCTGAATAATGACAACAACAATTATGATTAGATTGTTGAAGATGTAATGGAGATGAGCAGTGGATGTATGGCACATAAGTTGCTAATCCTTTCTGGATTGTCTATTTTGATTAAAAAAATTACCCAGTATCTTTTTTCCATTCTTGTATCTCTTCTTTGAGATATCTTAAAACTCAGATTCTTAGGTCCTTTAAAATTGTGTCAGCTATAGCAAATAATTTCCTTTCATCTATTTGATCAAATCCAGAAATTCAAGCCAGCTTCCATTTGTTAAATGATATTACTACTTCCTCAAAGGATATAGCCAAGTACTGAAGTGGCAGAGTCCAAATGGATGGCTTTACTCTTTTAAGTAATATGAAAAGATCACATTAGAAATATCAGTAGGATTTTTTTTCCTTTTTGTAGCTGCTCAACCAGGTTCCATCTATAAATTATTTCAGGATCAATTGTTTAACTTACCTAGATGTCATGCCAAAGTCTTTACTTCTTTTTTTCCTCTTTAATTTTTGTCCTGTTTTGTGAGTTTGTATTGTATAATTTCTTCAATCATCTCTTCTGATAAGAAAAATCACAATAAATCTCACATAAATAAGGTGCTTTGAGATTTACTACATAATTTTCTCCCAGTCAATTCTGTAATTAAAGTATCAATAAAAGTAAGATAAATAGTATTATTCTCATTTTAAATGACACTCAGAGAGTAACTTGATGATAGCTGGTATTACACATAATTAAAATTACAAGGGAACGCATACTCTATTCTGATGATATCCTTTGGTTCCACCTTCTTTTTAGCCTGGAAGTAAGCTGCTTTTTGAAGCGATTTCTGAGTGTTTTGTATCAATGAAAATGTTCAAAAAATAGTCATAAAATTGATGATATTATTTTTACTCATTTTTAGTGTGAATAATTTGTTTGAAAGAGCTGGGTAGGAACTGCTATAATCAACAGATGCATTTTCATTTGTATTTTTTCTTCTAATTTAGTATTTATTCTAATCTTTGCTCTGAGCATGTCATGGGTGGATAGTTGCTGTTACTTCACACAGACCACATATTACCTCTATTAGCATTCCATTCATAAGATTATTAAGCACCAAAAATTCATCTTTTTTTGAAGTTACTACAATTTTCATGATTAATTTGGTTTGCATTAGTTTGAGTACTACGTCTGTAAGCATTTATTTACCTGCTTTTAGGACATTCAGTTTTATTTCTCTATGATGTTAGGTGTTTACTACATTCAGCTCTTTCAAATTCTCTCCTTAAAGAAAGTATTCATGTTATTAAAAGCATGACTTTTGAAATGGTTGCCAAGTTAATATGAAACAAACAGTTCACAAAAGAAGAATGGTAGGCTATTTATAGCTACATGAAAGAATTCTCCAAATCACCATTAAGAAGTGCAAATTAAAATAATTGTGAGATTTTACCTTGTAACTAGCAAAAACTGGCAAGCATGACAAAAATGTTAATAGTTAATATTGAAAGAGTTGTGAGAATATAGAAACATTAATGCATTGCTGGTGAAACTCTGTATTGTTCCAAATATTCCAAACAATAATGTGTAATTATGAAAGATGTAGAATTCAATTCTATATATCCTCTTGGCCCAGGAATTCTACTGCTGGGCTAGTTACCCCAAGGAAAAAGCCTTACACTCATTATTCAAATACTAAAAGGAATTAGAGATCTCATCAATTCGGGAGATCTTAATATTGTTCTCAATAAATACTTCATCCATGTCTACTCATGTTGATTATCTTTCATAAATTCTTCACATAAGGGCAGATCATCCTACTAGAGGCTTTCTACTGAATGTTCAGGGGTACTAGCACATCACTTTGGCTGCCAATGTGTCAGTTTTTGTTCTTGTTATGAGACAAGACTATCTTCTTTTCCAGTCATCTGTTTCCTTGATAATATCTTTTGTTCCTGTTTTCCAATGAATAATAATATGTAATACATGAACCTTTTCCAAAAATAAATTTGATCTTCACAACAATCATGGGAGATGGTGTTATTATTATTATCCCCATTGTACAGTTGAAGAAACTGAGACAGACAAGTTAATTGTCCAGTGCCACATAGTGGCTAAGTGCCTGAGGCTAGGTGCCAGGTCTTCCTCACTTTCTATCCAAGGCTTTATCAGTCAGTGATCTGTCCACTGACCAAACTGGCTGCCTCTAAAATGAAAAAAAAAAAACAAACAAACACCTAGAGTCTAGGTCCTAGACTGTTGTTTCCATGAAGAGCTTGAGATCAATAAAAGAACAATGCAGTTTCTTCAAGGTAATCTAATATTCTTTTATTCTTCTGTTAAAGTCTGGGACAACACTTTGTATGTATTCTCTGTATTCTCCTGATTTACAAGGATTGTAGATTTTCTTTTCAAATGCATGTAATAATCTGAAGGATAAACATTCTTCACATACTTTGTCTTTCCTAGATGAATACTCAGACCAAACTTTTGAAATTGGTTGTAGATCTCTTCCAGGAGACTCTAATATATTCCAGAATATGACGTAACCAACATAATGTTACACACAAACCAGAACTTCTGGAAGGCCTCTTCATCTACAGGGAATTCCTCCATATCTAGGACTCCATGCTAGATATGTTTCATTATGGTAGACAATACCTTTGGCAAGAATGATCTACCTATTTTTTACCTCATCTGGTGTTTATAATCAGAGGACTGCTGAATACATTTATTTTAGTTTTAATGACTTTTGAGAAATCTTGCATGATTTTGTTTTATTGGTGAGAAGCATTTTGTTGGAAAAGAATTTTTAAGGTGGCATATTGTACTTCCAAATCAAATGTTTTTTTTTCATAATTTGCAAACAATAAGCACAATGAGGTCTTAAATTCTCTATATCTTTTAGACAACTGCAAAATGGCCAAGGTGTGGACCATTGTTAAATAAAGTTTGTCAAGGCCTATTGTTCTCTACCAATATCCTCATCAAGGATGTCTTCAATGTGTGTACACATGAAGGCAAATCTTTCATTAAGATTTTATATGTAGCAGAGTAAACCGGTGGTGTAGTTGATGTTTTTTAGGTTGCTTTTTTTTCCCCCATGACTTTGACAGCTTAGTCTCCAACATATATCTTGTCTATCAAGCCCTCAATGACCTCAAAAATCATGTCTTTTTCAGGATGGATATCTTCTCTATATATGTGATTCAATGACTTTCTGCCCATGTTTTCCTGGTGTCATCTGCCCTATAAAAACACCCAAGATTGTGATGTTAAGGTTCAATTTTGGTATTTCTACTGTCTATGATAGTGAAAAGTTTGTTTTATGGAATATTTATGTTTTTCATTTTTATTCTTAAATACCTTGGGATGACTGGTTGGTGCTCTTATCAATATTTTAAGAATTGGCTTTACTTTCCATTGATTCACTCTGCTTAATGAGGCAATATTATGCCTAACAATACATATAATTTTCATATGATTTATAAAATAAATTCCTTAGAAATTTGTACTACATTTTTCTTCCTTTCATATCTCTGTTAGAGAAATGTATATCCTACATATGCTCTCAATCTGTATCTTCTCATTCTCTCTATCACATCAAACCTTCAATCACCCTACCTCAAGTCTTCAATCCCTACCTATTATCTTAAAGTTTTGGGCAAACCTTAATGTGCTCTATGAAGGATAATTATTTTTTATTATGATTACTATTTTTAATCAACTCATTCCTTATCTGCTGTTTTAAAAAATTCCCAACTCGATGGTGCTCCTTAAAAAGTCTTTACTATATCTTACCATCTTCTGAAGTTATCATACATCTTTCAGTCCTTTTTCAGTCATATATCTTGAAAAACTTGACTGCATTCTAGTAAAAATGGTGGAGTAGAAGGAAGAAGAATAGGTTACTACTCCCTGACAATAACTTGACAAAAATATAGAAGATGTACCCAACTGATTCTTGATTTAGTAGCCTAGAAAAGGTAAATATAGGGAATGAACATAGAAAGTCAGATAGAAAGATCTGTGGATAGTGGGGACAGAATCTAGTCAGGAAACAAAACATAGAATATTCCAAAATAATTCTACCTTTGCAACATCTTTCATATAGGACCCATTATCTTTTCTGACACTACCATCTTCCTGATGCAGTTCCTCATCATCTCAAACCTGGACAATTGCAAAAGACTGCTAGTTGGTCTCCCACTGTCAGTTCTTTCCACATTCTAATCTAGTCACCTCTCTAATGTCAAAGTGATCTTTCTAAAGTTCATGGCTGACCATATTTTCCCCTGACAAGCTTCAGTGCTTCTTTATCACCTCCAGAACCAAATATGTATTACTCTATTTGTTTTTTAAATCCCTTCATGCCTTTTGGCCACTGTTTCGCTTGCCTGACAAAGAAGTCATTTTTTTTTCTCTCACTACAGCTTTTTTTTTCCACTGGTTATGAGTCTTACAGCAATAGATTTCATTGTTTAAACTTCTATATAAATGATCATAATTGATGTTGTTATCACTTCCAATTTTTGTTTTTATTACTAATTATGTGGTAAAATAATTTAGATTTTTTGTTTCAATTGAATGTCATATCATGTAATTATTATTATTACTCTTTATTTTTGCTTTTTTTAATGATACAGACAAATTGTAGAATAGAAGAACAAATTATTATATACAAATGCCATGGGATACTGTTGTGCCATAAGAAATTATGAAAGGGATAGAATCATAAAATCCTGGGAAGACTTATATGAACTGATGCAAAGTAAAATGAAAAAGAACCAAAAGAACAATTTATACAAAAGTAATATTATAAAGGTTATTAACTCAGTTTCAAAAAGTTTATGATGAAACATGCTATCCACATCCACAATGAAAACTGTTGGGTTCTGGGTGAAGACTGAAGCAAATTATTTCTCTTTCTCTTCTTTTTATCTCTTTGAGAACATAAAAAATTCAAAAATTTGTTTTGTATGACTTTGTGTTCATTATGGGGTTTGTGTTTCTTCCTTTTTCATGGGGTAGGGAAGAGGAAGAATCTGGAACTAAAATTATATTAAATTAAATTTAAAGAAAAAAATTCCAATTTTTGCTCTGAAAAAACCTGACAAGTTGATGGCCTAATTGTATACATACAAACTAATTAAGGAATATCTTCTACATCTGTTACGTCTTTCCCTATATTTTAAAATATAATCTATTTAAATTTAGGGATGTTATGTTGGGCACAATTATCTCTAATACCTCAATTCTTTGCATGAAAAAGCATGCATTGGTGTAGGTATATAAGCTGTAATTACCTCTATGGCTGTCTGTTTGCTTATTCCTATTGAGAACACTGCAAGGCAAGATGTGATCAGATGATGTTTCTTGTTGCTTTTGGACACATGATGGATCATACTCTGCCAATTCCTTGTTTCAACTCTTTGAGAAGAGCCTGTAAGTCATCCCTTCATGTAACTGCAGGTTCTTTGTCTTAGAATTTATTAATAGTGACAGTGTCAATATGTTCATGGTTCGTTTCCTCCGGCAGTGTACAAAGTTGCTTAACAAAGATTGCATATTAAGAGTATCAATGATTCATGTCTGCATATAGCTTAGAAAATGACATTCTTAGTTCCTTCCTTTTTTATATCACATTGAATATTATCATTTTTGAAACAAGGGGGATATTGGTCTGAAGACTGTTTAATATACTTGCCCATTTCCTCGACAAGTGTGCCAGGTCTGGAGTCAGGAAGACTCATCTTTCTGAGTTCAAATCTGATCTCAGAGAGGTAGTAGCTGGGCTGGGCAAGTCACTTAACCCTGTTTTCCTTAGTTCCTCATTTGCAAAATGAGATGGGAAAAGAAATGACCAACCACTCCAATATCTGTGCCAAGAAAACCCCAAATGGAATCACAAAGACTTGGATGCAACTGAAACAACTCAAGGACAAAAGCATTTCATGGATCAAAACACTTCTCCATTTGTTAACTATCTAGAAAATCTTCAATGAACTGAGATAAGATGATCCCTGTACATATAATTTGGGGGGCTTGAACTTAGAGACATTCTAACCTAGCAAAACCACCCAGAACTTGCCTATCATTGGCATAGCCTTCAAGGATTCATTCACCTCAGATTGAGTGATCATAGACTATTGTGGAAGAATTATTTAATATTTTACTTTAAATGTTTCTATCACAAACTCTTCTTTCCTTCTTTTTATCTTTCTCCTCTGCCCTGCTCTCTCACCAAGGCTGGAAGTGTAACAGCAAATTACACTCTCTGTACCACTATAATCAGTATAAAAACTTACACTTTCTCCACTTCTGATCTGGGCCAGTGTGTCCTTCCTTGGCATGCTGGCAGCTCCCTGTTCCCAGGAGATTATCATATTGGTGTAGGAATTAGTGCAGACACCCAAATGGTTTAGACCACTGCAGCTCAAAACTTCTAAACTGAAGCTATCTATCAGCCTTAGCCTAATCCTGGAGCAGAGAATTATAAGTATGAACCAGGTTTTTTCATTTTTGAATATGAAGTATTCATCTTTTCATAACCACTTTTATGTAATGAATATTGCATTTAACAAATAATTTTTCTTAGGATATTTCATAAACCCATTATCATCAATTTTGAAGTTTCAAAAATTATCTGGCTTGCTTTTTTATCTATTAATCATTTTAAAATTTACTCATCCCATTTATATTTCAGAATTATAGCAAATCTTATAATATTTGAACATTTCTTTCTCTTTGATAGCTTTATGACTATGTTTTACCTCAAGGGAGAGCAAGTTATTCGTAAGTATCCCATTTATTCATTGATTCAACAATACCTATAAATTCAAGTCTGAAACCTTCTATCTCTATATTTCCTTGTAATTCACTAGGAATTTTGTGTTAATCAAGTCTAAATGATATTTTGATATCTTTGGAGAAAGATTCTAAAAAATAGAGAAGCTGTTTCAAGTGTGCATGGATCCATATAATTTTTGTCACTGGTGTATATTTACAAGGAATTTACAAGATATTTTGATAAGACTTACTTTTAAACTTAGAAGTCACACTCAATTCTGTTTAGGAAAGATGATAATGTATTTAAGCCAATACAAAATTAAAGTGCTTTAAATTGTGTCCCTAAGAGATAGCATTTTATATCAACTGTTTTTGACTTTAGTCAGTTGGTATCATGTTTTAAATAGAAGCCAATGTTCTATTTAGATATTAAATACTCTAGCATTTATTTTCTACTTGATCTGTTTTATATATTTGCAGAATATGAATAAACCATGAGTACAGAACTGAATCAAAGACTTTATGATAACCACTAAGGGCAGCATTAATACTATAGAGCTCTGAAACAGAATGCTCAATAATACCTGGATTAATATAAGTTGTTATTAATATTACTGTCGCTTTTCTGGGGAAGAAGGTCTCTAGGCTGTATATTCAAGGCTTGACTTCTTCCCCACTAAGTAACAGTCTCACAGTGAATACACATAGAGAATAACAAAGAGGTCCATTTACCATATCATAGCAAAACAAATCAGTGAAGGTATACAAAAGAGAATAAATACTAAACAATGCAGAATAAAGGAGATCTTCCACTGGGAATGACATAATTCAGTTTAACCAAGAAAGAATGTTCGATATCTCACAGAGGAGGAAACTACTTGGACTCTCATGGTAGGAATATGGGAGTAGGGACAATAATGGAAACTTCTAGCTTCTCTCATTTCTTCATGTTCCTTTTCCTTAGCAATCACAGGGGGAGTTGGCCCCTTACATCTTCTCTCTTGAAGTTAGAAGCCAGAATTGCCAAAAGTAAATGAACTGGAAGCTTGATGAATTCCAAAAGGAATGAGTCCAGAAAGTAGATTCACCCTGAAGAGTCCTAAAAGGGAACTGGCCCTAAATAGACCCAAAGTGGGAACTGGCTCTGAAGAGTCTCAAAGGGGACCTGTATAAGAAGTGAATTCTTTCACCTGTCATCAACTCTGCCTACCCCCTCACACAGGGTGGGGCCAGTCATCTTTATCAATAGTGAAAGGCACTCATCTTTACCAATACTAATGGATCTTACAATAAGGACGATAATAGAGATGAGCAAAAAGAAGAGGGTTCAGGAGCAAAGATAATGAGTTCTGTTTTAGATTTATTGTTTAAGACTTAATAAGAAGACCTATTGGTCATCAATTTTGAGATGTCTGAAAGGTAGTTGGAGATATGAGATTGGAGGTCAGTAGAGAAGTTAGGATAGGATATATTTTAGAATCAATAGCATAGGCATTGTAATTAAATCCATGGGAACTGATGATGAACTGATGTTTATGATACATCCAAAGGAAATGTCAGAATGGAGGTCATCAGAGAGGTTAATACTGGATAAGTAGGTTTGAGAATCAACAGCATAGAAAAAAAATCATTGAAGCTATAGCAATCGATGAAATCATCAAATGAAATAGTGTAGAGAGAAAAGAAAAAAGAGATGAGGACAAAACCCCATTGGATACTTACGTTGAATGGGAATGACCTGCAAAATTATATAGCAAAAGAGTTTTAGGAAAGATTAGATAGGTGGGAGAGCAACTAGGAGAATAGGGTCACAAAAGCTTAGAGAAAAGAGGGTATCAAGAAGAAAGTGATTGACAGTGTCAAAGTGAGGGAAGGAGAGAATAAAGATTGATATAGATCAGGGGACAACAATGTATGGCTCTCTAGCCATATCTGACTATTTTGAGGGCCAGATATGGCTCTTTCTGCAGGAGGCATAAAATCAATTTTTTTTCAGGTGCTGTTATAAGAGCACACACTGTTACAGGAGCGTGCACTGTGAACACTGTACAGCTCACACGAAATTACATTTTAAAAAATGTGGTGTTTATGGCTCTCATGGCCAAAAAGATTGCTGACCTTTGATATAGAGTCTACTATATTCCAGGCACTGTACTAAGCCCATTACAAATATTATTTTATTTGATCCTCACAACAGCCCTGTGAAATAAGTGGAGAAGTGAATTGAGAAAAATCCTTTATATTTGGCAAGTAAAGATCATTAGTAACTTTGAAGAGAGCAGATTCAATTGAATAATACAATTATTGGTCAAACTGAAGAGACTTAGGAAGAGTGTAAAAGGAAAGGAAGTAGAGGCACTCTCAAGGAGGTTTGTCACTAAAGGAAAGAGAAATATGATCTGATAGCAGAGATTGATAGATCAAATGAAGGCTTTCTGAGGAATGGGGAGAGATGGGAATCTTTGTAGGCAATTTGAAAGTGGCCTCCAGATAGGAAAGAATTGAAGATATGTGAAAGAGTAGATATGGTAGAAGGAACAATCTACTGGAGAAGACAGGAAGGAATGGGATTAACTGAATACTTAGAGGGATTGGCCTTGGCCAGGAAAAGGACCACCTCTTCTTGTGAGATAGGAGTAAAGGAATAGATAACAGTAGAAGACTTCTTTGTGATGTAGGATGAGAAATAGAAAAGAGAAATCTTTGCACATAGACTCAGTTTTTCTTTAAAAAAAATACAAGGCAAATTTCACTGGAGATTCAGATATGGATGGGAAGATTTAAGAAAGCCCTTGTGCTGAACAGGATGTTGACTTAATTAGGGATTACTGGTTTGAGATTTCCAGAAGTTTTAGAAAGAGCCTTGGAGTTAGATAAGAAATACAGCTCTTTTTATTCACTATCTATGTGACCTTATGCAAGTCATTAGTCTTTTTAGATCTCATATGTAAAGTAATTAGATTGGCTGTAAGTTCTCTCCAAGATATATATATTTCTATAACCCACTTTTTTGATTGATTCTCTCCTACACTTGGGAAGAACAAGACATAAGCTATACTCATAGTATGATATTTTCTTGGAGCAACTCATGATGAAGACATGAATCAGAGAGACAATGGCCTCCTTGTAGTCTGTCTTGAGGCTTAGACAAGGTTTAAGTGAGCCTAGAATATTTTATTGTCAGGAGAGGGAAGCCCTGAGCTCACGTGTCACACTATGTCATAGAAGGGATTCTTGGTCATGTACATGACTGACTAATAAGTTTCTGAGCTTTCTTTCACTCAGATTTTGTGATTGAACAAAGTAGTGCAAAATGCTGGTTAATATTATTTCAGAGTTGTCTTGAATTTCAGATTTAACAATTACTGAATTAATAGTCTGATTTGTCTTATTGCCAGAGTTATGGCAGAATTTCATAATTAATATTGAAATGAATGGTTGCATATTTGTAAGTCTGGTGTATATATATCACTGCAATTTTAAAGGATTCACTTGATTAAGTCGAATCAAATACTCTGCAAATCATTAGGGGTTTTTTTTGGACTAAAAGTCATTTAGGACTTCTGAGTAAAACATCCTAAAATAACCATGTACCATATTGATTATCTTTTTGTCTTTTCATTTTTATTTCTAAGCTGACTTTTATTGTTACTTTTTCTTTTTAAATAGTCATTTTCCCATAACAACATTTTTCTGAACCTCACAGTATAACAATAGCAACCACTGAGGCAGAAGAAGATACAACAAATACATCGAAATAATTCAAGATTCCTTGAAAAATAACAGAGCTAAACTTGTTTAATGACCTTCTGATTGAAAATATCAGGATTGGATAAATGAATCAATGAAAAAGTTTTTATTATGCACTTAATTTATGCCCCCACCTAGAGGGAGGGGGAGGAAATGGAAGAGAAGAAAAAGAAGAGAGAAGAAAGAAGAGGAAGAAAGAAAGAAAGAAAGAAAGAAAGAAAGAAAGAAAGGAAGGAAGGAAGGAAGGAAGGAAGGAAGGAAGGAAGGAAGGAAGGAAGGAAGGAAGGAAGAAGAAAGACAAAGAGGAGGAAGAATAGGAGGAGAAACAGGAGAAGGAGGAGCAGGAGGAAGAGGAGGAGGAGGAGGAAAAAGATAAGAGGGAGGAGGGGGAGGGGGAAAAGAAAGAGGGGAGGGGTGTGAGGAGGAGGAGAGGAAGGAAATATCTTTTGTTCTAGATTTAGGAAGGCTTTATTTCTACCTAAAAGTTTTAGGGATAATCATGAAGAGTTTGATTGCCTTTTTTCTAATGTTATAGGTTTGAGCCCCCCCATTCTTCAAGTGTTTATACACACACACACACACACACACACACACACACATCTTGTTAATTTCCAGTGATTAAAGGTCCAGTTCCATTTACCTAATACATTAGCTTTTTACTTCAAAGATATAGCAAAAAGAGTACAAATGCACTGCACCTCCTCCCTCCACCCCAAATAGCTTAGAAAAATAGTCTCCCCTATACTACTTTTTTCTCTGAGGAAGATGGGCTAGGATTTCATACAATCTCCTCATAAGCCTGTTTCTTTGTTTGAATGAACCCTCCTTTCAGCCAGTGCAGTGTTAGATTCTGATGGTTGTTGTTTCTTGCTCTTTGGAGCCTCAAACTTGACTCAGCATGACTTTCCTTCATGGTGGCTTCTGATATTTCAAAAATTTTGAAATTCTAACCCTTTATCTCTTTCACCTAAAATGAAAGGTAAAGAACTGAGATTTCTGTTCATGGATTACATTTTAGCTCTAGATGAGGAAGTCCCAAAGTCTTTTCCCTAACTGATAGCATTATCTCTCTTCAGAACACAACCAGAGCAGAAGTTAAACCAAATGAAAACATGAAGTCAACTAGTGCCTTTTGAATATATTCCCGTTTTGACTCCATAGCTATAGCCAATCAAGAGAAAATCGCATTTGCCATATGGTTAGTAGATTGAAACTAGTTATAGAATGTATCCATAAATTCTCCAAGATCTCTTTAAGGCATTTAGAACACATATGATCATGACTTTCCAGAATCAGGCTCTTTGGCTTCTTCTATATTAGGGTTTCCATGGGCCAAGGACTCTACACATAATCACAAAGACTGAGCTTGTTGGTCAATTCATTATGATTTTAGGAAGGCTGAATCATCATGTAAGTTGGCCTCATTTGGTTTCCTTCCCTTTATCCACTAGTCTCTGTTTTATACATATATATTCTATAATGTTAAATATCAATGGCGGGCTTCTACTGAATACTCTGAACTTAAAAAGGGGTATGTTTGGTCTTAAATGAGAAGAGTTCTATGCTCCAAACAGCTTCTACCATATGTATTCACACAAAGGCAGACATTGGAATGTTTTCTTAGAAGACTTCGGAATGTTTCCAGAGACACAGGCATGCAAATTAAAACTTCTGGAAGGGTAGGGCTGATTGACTCTATGCATTTGCCAGAGGCTCTAACTAATTTTATTTATTTATTTTTTTTCACCATGAATTGTAAACTATTTTAATAGCAAGAACAAGAAGGATATTATGAGTCTAGTTGTAATATAGACACATGTCTGTTCTTAAGTTAAGAAAGAGTTTGGGGGGATGGGAGTGGGGGAAGGCAAAGGATGTTTTCTTTCAAGTACCTTAATTGTATAGCCAGTACAAGCCCCTTTCATTTATTTCACTATAAATATCAGTTGGCAAAAACGATTGAAGAAAAAAATCTGGACTATAAAGATGAACCTAATTCAAAATGAGTAGGTAAAAGAATGATATTTATTGGCACTAGACACTTTGTAGAATGCTGTAATTAGCACCATCACTGGAAAAAGAGACAGCCATATAGTCTGTTCTAACAACCTGTTTCGAGGTTGGCCTGCTGGTGGTGTTTTCAGAATGTGGTAGATTGGTAGCATGACATTTCAAGAGTGCCTGAAGGGGTCTTTGGAGTTTACTCTGGCAGAGAGGGTCTACTGACAGCATGCAATGAAGGAACCTGAAGACGGGCTGCCAGCAGGTGCTCCGGCTCTAGCAGAACAGACCTCTTTGACAAGTCACATAGCAAAATACTCTAAGAAGCCTCCAGTTGGTATCACAAATGAGAAATGTTTCAGATATTTTTCCTTTGGATAGTTACAATCCATATCTTAAAGAACAGACTTGCATATTAGGAAAGAAATCATTATCAGTCAGTTTCCAGAGATTAAAATAGGTGAAGCAGTTGATCAATTGTCCATTTTCCTTTTAGAGCCTCCTTCTGAATTTGATTACCTCTAGATAGGACTAACTCCTCAAAGTATGGTGTTTAGTGCTCTTACTGATAAATATTGATCAAGTCCTGTTTCCCCAAAATAGCAACTAAGTTGCACAAAATGATTCTTAATGGGTACTCTTATGGAAAACCAGTAATTTCCAGAGTACTTTTCACATATACATATATATGTATGTGTGTATAAATGTATATATTTTAAAGAGTCAACAAAAATATGGTTTATCTAATATTGAACTTTCTAGACTACATCCATTCCATGAAATAAAAAAATATATTTTCTGTAAAGACTTTTTGTCATAGTTTCCTTTATAGTTTCTTAGTTTACTTTAATATTTCACAGATCCATGGTTTTATCAGACTGGGGCTTCCCTCTACTTCCATCTTGATTGATAGTCACCCCAGAGTTTCTAGGGACAAAACTCAATTGTCACCTTCTAATTCATCTTTTTTTTTTTTAAAGCCTGTCCTGACGTGGCTAAGCTGGTCCTTCCACAAGAGACATACAATCTATCATTGGGTCCAAACTCAAAATGTTTCTAGTTTTGTATGACATGCCTGAGCTTGTCCTCTTCTGTGGACCTATCGGGAATCACCTACATTCCATTAGGAAGGATCAAATTTGGACTTTAGTGAAGGACACAGTTAAGATTTTAGGATCTGTTGGTGAGGTGGAATTTTTTAAATTACAGGTTTAAACCAAGCTTTACACCATCTGACATATTTTGGAGAATAAACAGATTTTGCCAGATAATCATATAAAAGATATTTTAATAAACATTGTATTGCATAATGATGAAATGCCTATTCTTTCTCCCAATGGATATATTCTCTAATGCACTAATCAATAAATCAGAAAGTTATTTCTCCACACTCTTTTTTGGATGTAAGAAATATACAAGTCTAGAGTATTGCTTCTAGTTTCAGATTTTTTTTCCAAGTATTGCTCTCTTTTCTTCAGTTATTTTCCCCTCTTCTTCCCCTTTATCTTTTAAAAAAGCATCCTTTGTTATATAGGATGGTTTCCTGGCAGGGGAAGGAAAAACAATAAAGAATGATATTTAAGTGATGATAAAACAAAAGTTATCACTACAATTATTTTAAAATATTTCATAAAGTTTAAGAAATATAAAAATAAATCAATTAACAAATACTTATTGTGTATTTATTACATGCAAGGTGATATATTCAACTCTGGGAATACAAAGAAAAAACCAAATCAGTTCCTTTTCTCAAAGAGCTTATTTTCTAAAGGGAGGAAGAAAATGCACATAAATGAGTACAAAGTGTGTATTCTTTTTAAATTAATTTTTAATTTTTCCCCAGATTACATGTTGATCCAATTTTCAATAATAGTTTTCTGATATTTTGTGATTTGTGTTCTCTCCCTTCTTTTCATCCCTCCCCCTCCCGAAGAAAGCAGGTAAAATGTTATAGGTTGTACCTATGTTATTATAAAAACATATTTCTATGTTTATAGAGTGAAAGAAGACACATATCACTTAAACTAGAGAAAAATTTATGGAGAAAATAAAGTGAAAGATGGCATGCTTCAAGCTGCCTTCAGACTGCACAAACTCTTTCTTAATGAAGGGAAGATGTCAACTCCTCTGTGACTCTTATCTATGTCCTACTATAAATTGGATAACTGGTCCACACAAACAGTTCAACCGCTTGAAAATACTGCACGTAAAACACACAGTCTTGTTTAGTCATGTATTGGTCTTGAGCTAAGTTGGCAAGGTCAATATATAAAACAAAAACAAAATATCACATGCTAGCTATAAGTGTAAATAACCTCTTAGGGATTAATTCTTAGAACCTGATCAGAAATTATTATTAGTTTCTAAATGCCGAATAACTTTTTTTGGTATAAACAGCTTACCTGAATGCTCCATATTAAATCAACTATGATTTCAAATATCTTGCATCCTTCCAACACCTGTCAATTTAGCAGATTTCAAAAACTCTAGTTCATTTTAATTTCACCTATGCTTTTAGTCAAATGCATATTAAATATTTATAGCTGTTGGTCATTAAACTTTATAGAGGGCTCCTAATGAAGTAGCCAGTGTGAAACAATAACAAAAATGGTTGTATTTAGCCTGATGTTCCAGTGAAAATTAGATATAACAAATATAAGGACCTTGTCGAGGCAGCTGTTTTTAACACTTACCTATCCACTGATCTACAAATCATGATTCCTACAGCTCTATAGCTGTACTGAGGTTGTGACACTGAATAGGAAATAGCTTAAATTGTCAACTTTATTCTTGAGGATTTAGCCATGGGGCAAAATTTTTGTTATTTCTGTGGCGTCTGACTCTTTGTGACTCTATAGACATTTTGTTCACAGGGTTTTCTTGGCAAATATTCCAGAGTGGTTTCCATTTTCTTTTCCAGAGTGTTCTCATTTTATGGATTAAGAACTATGACAAAGAGGTTTTAAGTGTTTTGCCCAGGGTTGCACAGCTAGCAAGTGTCTAAAGCTGGATTTGAATTCAGATATTCCTGACTCTAATGTCAGTGTTCTATCTACTGCACTATTTGGAGGAGCAAACTTGATTAGGAAGGCAAATACTTGGGACTTTTAATGTAACAACCAAATAAATTAATTTTTAAACATGTGTTCATGTTTTCTAAATGATGATGATGATGATAATAATAGTAATAAAGTCTAAATTCATATAGAATTTTTTATTTTCCAACATGTTTTACAAATATTAACTCATTTTATTCACATAACTCTGGAAGGTAGGTACTATTATCATCTCCATTTTATGTATTAGGAATTTTAACTAGATAGAAATTAAATTGATTTTCTCAAGGTCACACAGTAAGTATATGGAACACATTTGAACTCAGTTCTTTCTGATTGAAAATGCTGCAAGGTCTCCACTATGACATCTGGACAAAAATGTCTCACATTTCAAATGTCATTAATCAGGTAGCTTTGGTTATTATTGATTGCAGAGATAAATAGAGACATTATACATAAAACAGATATTGGAATTTTGATCATGAAAATGCCTTACTATATTTCCAGTGCTACAAATGATACTTGAATAGAAAAGACAAGGGGTTAAAGTAACTGCCTCTACACACAAGAGAAATGGAAGTCCTCAGAAAATAACCGTGAAAGTCCAGGTCCAAATTTAATTTAAACAATAAAGTTAAATAATAAAAAGACTTCAGTGAGCCCTTTCTTTTGATTTCTTCAACATTTTTATAAATCGCTTAGAGGAAAGGGAAAGATAACCTACATAGAAAATTTGCGATGACACAAAGCTAAAAGATAGCTCCTGTATTTGATGACAGCATTGAGATCCAAAAAGATCTCAACAGGCTCAACCAATGGAGCAAATCCAAATTATTTTAAGAGCAAAGGGAATAATTATAGATTGATTAGAGTGAGCAAAGAAGGGGAGGAGGAAGTAGGGTTAGCAGGATGTCAAAGGAAATGGAAATGTTTTAACTTAGGGGCCAGAATATTTGAAGAAAATAGGGTTGCAAGGTATATTAAAGGTTATGCATCAAATAACTAAGACCAATAGTTAAAGTGGTGGTGTGTGGGGGGGGAGATTTTGTCTTGATATAAAAGATAAGAACAAGTTAATAGCAAAAATTTTTCTTTTTTTTAAATTTAGAATAATTTTCCATGGTCACATGATTCATGATTCTTTGTCCCCTCCCCCTTTTTCCTCCCCTCTCCTAAAGCCAGCAAGTACTTCCATTGGGTTAAACATATATCATTTTTCAAAACCCATTTCCATGTTATTCTTATTTGCAGTAGAGTGATCGTTTAACATCAAAACCTTAATCATATCCATATAGAACTATGTGAGCAATCACATGTTTTTCTTCTGTGTTTCCACTCCTACAGTTCTTTCTCTGGATTTGGATAGCGTTCTTTTCCATAAGTTCCTCAGAATTGTCCTGGATCATTGCATTGCTGCTAGTACAGAAGTCCATTACATTCAATTGTACCACAGTGTATCAGGCTCTGTATACAACGTTCTCCTGGTTCTGTTCCTTTCATTCTGCATCAGTTCCTGGAGGTCATTCCAGTTCACATGGAATTCCTCCAGTTCATTGTTCCTTTCAGCACAGTAGTATTCCATCACCATCAGATATCACAATTTATTAATCCATTCTCCAATCAATGGACACCCCCTCATTTTCCAATTTTTTGCCACCACAAAGAACACAGCTGATGTGGAATGGAGTAGAAAAGATGCACAAATAGCTACAATACAAGGAAAGCATGGTAATAATAATAATAATAATAACTCCTTACATGTCACCTTATTTTTGCCATTTTACTGATGCTAATCCTATGGGGCATATTGTGAGTACTACTATCTATGTTTTGTAAGTCAGGAACCTGAGGTAAAATATCTTAGTCATGGTCACAAACTATTAAGTATGAGAGGTAAGATATGAACTTAGATTATCTAACTTCAAGACCAGGGCTTTTAAAAATGTGAATTTTTAAAACTTTTTCTTCATAGATTTGTAGATTCATTTAGGACTACAAAGGACTTTGAGGATCATTTATCTTCTTTTATCAAAATCTTACCATGTGAGACAGAAATTGAGCCTTATTGAGCTATCAACAGTAAATGATGGAGGCAGAATTTGAACACAGGTCCTTTAGATCCAAAACAAGAGATTTTTCTCCATTGTACCATGCCCTTTTGTTAATGTAACATCTATTTTTGGATTAATCTATAGTTGGTCTATCAGGCCAACCTGTTTTACTCTATTTCTCCTATAAGAGAGAAGTATAGGCAAAGTAGTAAGATGAATTTTTTAGCAGAAAGAAGTCACTTTTAGGGAACAGGTAGTGAGGGAGGGTCAAGTGAGACTTTGAGGAAGAGGTGGCAGTTGGCTCTGACCTTGAAGAAAGGAAGACACTTCAAGGGAAAGAGATGAGGAAGAGAATCAGGAGATCCTGCAGTTAGTGCTGTAAGGGACATGAGAGGACAGCTACTTCAATTTTTCATTTTAGAGATGAGAAAAATGAGACTTAGAGATTAATCAACTTGCCTTAAGGACATAGAGGTAATAAGTGGTAGTCTGTTCCAGGGGAAACAGGCCTTAGGCATTAAGGGGAGAATGAGACAGCAATACAAACATGGTTTTGAAGTCCAGGAATTCAGGAACAAGTGCAAGAAGGGAATAAAGGCAAACTAGCTTGAGCCTCTCCATGCCTGCTGGGAGAAGGTGCATGGACTTTCTGGGAAAAGGAAAAGTATATTTTTTAAACCTTTACTTTCTCTCTTAATGACAGCACTAAGGCAGAAAGAGCAAGGGCTAGGTAAATGAAATTAAGTGACTTGCCCAGAGTCACACATCTAGGCCTTTCTAAGTCCAGATCTGGCACTATCAACTGTGCTACCTAGCTGCCCAGAAAGAGTTCATTCTAATAAAGGTGAAGCATCATAAGCAAAGATATGGAGATATGAGATAAACTAAGAATGGTCCTAAAAGAATAATGTTATTTGACTTAGACCTAGGGTACATTAATATTAACAATGCAATGTTCACAACTAGATCATGATGAAACTTAAGTTTCAGGATCAAGAGTTCATAATTCATTTCTTTAGACCATGATAATCCATGTGAATAAGGGAATGATGTACAAAAGGATATTAGTATATTTCTTTGGGCAGCAGTTAGAATGGGGTAATTAGATATGGGGAAGACTGGAAGTAGGAAGACTGATTTGGGCAGCTAATTCAATAATCCAGGCAAGTTTAAGAATAACTAAAATTTCTATAGTCCTTTGTAATACATAAATTGAAAATGATCAACAATCAAGAGTTAGTTGGAGATTTCTTGACAAAAGTCCCTTCCACATGATCCTTAATCAACAATTATCTTCAAGATAGCCCCTAGTCACTGGAGAGCACTCAGAAGTTCCTTAACCATAACTCATTTTCAAGGCAAAACATGATTCTTTGTGTGCAAAATGTCATTGGGAAAGTTGAAAATAAGTGCCCAGATGAACAGAAAAGAAATTCTTGCCAGAAAATAATGACAGATAAATCCAAAAAATTAAACGTCTTTTTAAAAATAGATGTTAACTCTGGAGTATTAAAAGGAATATCATTGGTTGTTGATTAATATTTCCACTTAAAATAATATTTAAGTCATAAAATATTTTATTTGCCACTGCTACACTGGCATTTATCCAGACTTTTGAGTGGTTCTTCATTAAATACTAACTTCCTCAGTGGTTTAATTCAAAGTCCTTTACCTGTATACTGCAACTAGAAAGAAGATAGAAAAGAGGCAATTGTAAAGAAAAGTTTTTCCCTCTCCTTAGGGAAAAAAATGAAGGAACTGGCAAAACTTAAAAGGACAGCCTAAGGCTTTTAATATCAAAATGTTTCCAAACCTATCTTCCTTGAAGGAAGAGATTTGCGCAAAATGAAGGAAAGAATTCAGGATTTATAGCCAAAGGGTTTGGGTTCAAATATCAACTCTCCTATTCACAACTAGCAACTAGATCATTGCCTTGGATGCAGAGACAGAATTTGACTCTAATTTCACTGGAATCTGGCAGAGTAGAAAATTCCCTCTACTAATTCACTATGGCACCTTCTCTAAAACTGACAGCCTTAGAGAATAATATAGCACATTGAAATGTTAAGTGACTTTGTCAGGACCACAAAGCAGGTATGTATCAGAACTAAGACTTGAAACATGGTCTTCCTCTCTTTGACAATGACTCTCTATCCACTACCCTCATGGTTTCCTTCAAACTCTTCACTAAATAGGTTTTTTTAATTGAATAGAATTGAAATGAAATAAATATTAGTTAACTTGTTTGTTCTCTCTCCTCAAATCCTTCATCTCTTAAAAAGTTAAGAAAGCTAATGTTATGGTTCCTTTCAACTCTAAATCCTATCTGAAAGAATCCAATGATACTACCTGATTTTAGTTTCTTTAACTACTATGTTATCATTCATTTATTTATTTGTTCAACAAACATGTATTGAGTACCTTCTATGTCAAAGGCACCATTGGAGAAATGAGGAATTATAAAAAGATAAATGACACATAGTCCTTAACATCAAGAAACTTATAATTAACTAATGAATATATCAATAGTAACTAGTCTCTTCTTCTGTAAGAATGAAGAGGGAACAAGATTATATTTAAATTCTTTTCCAACTCTAAAAAGGTATATTCTAAAATAGACTATGACAAGTATAATAGAGAAACACAAATTGATACGGAAATTTGTAAGAGGGTAAAATTTCTTACCAAAGGAGTATCATGAAGGAAAAACAGATGGCAATCTTTAGAAGTCTTCTTAGGGATTTTAAGCTGGCCACTGACCCATCTACTAAGCATGGGTAGAGGGTTGATTTTCAGTGGGTGAAGATGTGATTACAAGACTGGGAGAAGGCATTTTGGGTGTAGAGGAGTAGAGTGGCCAAAAGACTCAAAAGTAAGAAAGTGAGAGATATGTTTGGGGAGAACAATTAGTCCAGCATATATGGAGTGGAGAGTATCATAGGAATAGTGTGAGCCAAGATTAGAACTGTGTTAGAACTAAATTGAGGGAGGTTAATGCAAGATGAGGAATGTGGAGTCTATCTGGTTAGCAGTAGGAGCTACTAAAGCAGTGGAGTGAGATGATCAGAGTTGAGAATTAAATTTTATTTGGTAGTGATATATAATATAAAACTGGAAGCGATTTGGCTGTAATGCAGCAGGAAATCACAAAGCAAAGGTCTTATAATGCTGGGCTTGGAGCACTAGATCTAGAGTTGGGAAAAACATGAGTTCAAATCCTACTCTTATTGGTTAGAAGGCATGGAAAAATCACTTCACTCCCACCCCAGTCTCAGTTTCCTTATCAGTAAAAGTGCTTTTTGAACTTAAATACTATAAAAATGTCAGGCAACACAAAGCCCTCACTAATCCACAGAGCATGTGGGTCTAAACACATAGTCTGATGGCCCTCTAAGTGAATCACATGAATGAAAAATCAAGGACCCTACCTCTTGATACTCATTAAAGATACTGTGATGACATGCTTCTCTAATGTGAGCAGATTAACTCTTGGTGTCCTGGCTGAATTCCAGGTTGGCTAATGTCTTTTAAAAGCAATAGAAAAATCTGGAACTCCATTTCGTGTCAGAAAACATATGGCATGCAACTAAATATAGTTTAAACATATGAAGCGTATTAAATTAATTATTATAATTTAAATGATTTGAAAAATGTCTTCATTTTTTATGGCATATGCTTTTAATGATTCACAATACCTGTAGCCAATTCAAAAGCTTGTGGATCTAAATCTTCTTCACTAATTGGGGGTGGGGAGGTCGTATGATATGCAGGGCATGCATTTGGGAAAGGGGCACTGTGAATGAATGGAAGCTGTACTCAGAAGACAGATGGAAAACAATCCTCCAAATGATTAGCAATCTCTTCATTTTCATTCTGGGATCCTCACCCTTTCATTCTAGAAGGAATTGGGGATACTTTATCAGAACTGTCAGTGTCACAGAAGTCATAGGATCATGCAGTCATTGAACTAGATCTGGAGAAGAATCTTAGATGTTATCTTTTGTCTAACCCCATTTGGGGGATGAAAAAATTAAGATCTTGACAGAACAAAGTATTTTGTCAAAATCACTCAGGTAGTGAAAGAAACAAGAAGCGCATCATAGCAAAATAATATGTGATCTCATACCAGTCTGCTAGCCTAAAACCCTTGTAAGGCCCTCGCTTTATTGTCCACCCATTGAAATGTGGCTTTCCTTCTGAAATTACATTCAGTTTTGCTGTATCTCTTAGGTATGTACATAGTTATTTCCATATTGTTATCCCTATTAGAATGTGAGCCTCTTGAGGGAAAGGATTGCATTTTTGGCTTTCTTTATATCACAAGCACTTAGCGAGAGGGGTTTTAATTAGTCCCTGTTGACCGACTGAGAAAAAAATTATTTGAAATTGCACCATTGCCACAAAGCCTTGAACTTCTTTCATCTATGAGTGATCACCTCATTATGGATTCCTATTGACTATGGACTCCAGTTTTCTATGTAATTCCTATGATAATAATCACATACTACCTTGTATTGTGTTTTAGGTCTCTGTGTGTTGACTAATTTATTTTCTTAAGTAGACTATAACTCCCAGAGGACAGACTTCTCAATGGGTCTATTATAGTCTTTTGCCTGTATAAGGTAGTCACTAAAAATTTGAATGAATGAATTTATGTAAGGTAAGTAATGTGCTGCACTTATTTTAGCCAGTTCTTCCAAAATTCCATAATATTTCAGGAAATAAGAAAAGAAAATGCCTTTAATATTTGTTTATTTGTCTAAATCTAATTTAAAAAACAGTAAAATTAGTCAAGAGCAAAAGGTTTTGGCAGAAACAGTCAAATGAGCAAGATGGTTACCATTTCTTTAGCAGGGAGGGGTCTGTAAAATAGAACCTATTTCTGACAACATAGAGAAGATATTTAACAAAATCCCTTTCCCTAATATGTGCAACTTTTGGAAGGTGTAGAGAATAAAAATTGTAAATAGACTTTTTAAAAAAAATTCTGAAGGAAAAAATAAAATCCTGAAGTAAGAGTCTAAGAATAAGGATTATGTACTTTTTAATCTTTCTAAAAGTTGCTATAAAACCTTGCACAAGTATATTAAAGCGTCTACTTTAAGCATGGAAATAGAGTTCTTAATGCTTATTCTTCAATTTCTGTGTGGACAGGATAAAATCTACTTATTCTAATGGTGGTACTGAGCCTATCAATGGTAGAGACTTGCAATGGCATAAAGGTATAAAATGATAGATGAGTAAATATGAAGTCATAGTCATCAACAACTTTTTCTAAATGACTGCCCGTGATTTTTTTTATTAATAGGGCCTCAGAAAGTATTGTAATACAAAAATGCAATTAATGGATATGGAGAACTTTTGACCCAAGCCTCTTTGTGTCCTGAAATAGCTCTGCACTCCCAAATGCCTCAGTATACTTATAGTCTTGATTATGAAGCATCCACATTGGGTATTTTCTAATGTGTGCCTTTTATTTTGACATATAAGAACAGGCATGGACTTTAAAAATTTTCCAAAGCATAGGAAAGCAGAAAAATTTGGTGTTTTGCTATGGCTACTAGCACTGAGAAAAATATTTATTGTGTTTCAAGTTATAATTAAATGATTGTCTGACTCAAAGCTGAGTGGATGGTACTGAAACAGAATACTTCATGTGCTAAGAATTGAAAATTAGGGGCCTAATAATAACCTGAGATTTTTAAGACAGAGTTCATAGGATCATAGCATAATAGGTTTAGAGCTGGAAATTGGAAACCTTTGAGATCACTGAGTTTAAACCTCTCATTTTGAGATGAGTAAACTGATGTAAAAAGAACTTAAGTGACTTTGTCCAAGATCAAACATCTAAGAAAGTGTCAGAATTGAGATTAAAACCCCAATCCTCTGGATTCTAAGATCAATACCTTTTCCACTTTTGAAAAAAAAAGTATTTTCCCTCTTGAATTTTCATTTTAATTGTTTATTTTTCCTTCCTTCCACATTATTGTATCAGGTGCTTGATTAAACTTTAAATGCAACATTTATGTGGTTTTGAACTAATTCTTTTCCCACATTACTAATTTAATAGATTTTTAAAAAGTGTTTCTTGTATATTAAAACCTAAAGATTATTTTTGGAAAAAATATAACAAGATTGAGCTGAAGAAATACATTTATGACTTTCATCAATTTGATTTCTTTAAGCCACATTGTCTTTCTTCTTGATTTTGAAAATCCCTATTTATGGTACAATCTTTGAAGCTGTAGAACATGCATTGCTCAGATGTATGTGGGTAAAAAGCATTTCCCTCTAAATTCAAACGTCTGTAGAAATACTATGCTATACACGGAATAGAGTGAATTTTTAATAAATAAATCTGCTTTTGTCCTGTGTTTTGAGTTCTGTAAAGCAATGATTCTGAAATGATTTTTAAATTCATTGTGGAAAGTTTGAAATTTTCAAGGTGTGTTACCTTACGAATATTTCAAGGGTTAGAAAATATATTGACCTCTATTCATGCAAGCCCAAATAGCTACACTAATTTTTCCTTAAATATTTTTAAAATGAAAAACTTACCGTTGGCTTGGGATTATATGTGGAAAGTTTTAGACTGAAAGGAAAATTAATTAGAAGGTTATAGGCAAGCAAAAATAGTTCTGAGGGGATCTTCAAGTTAGCTGCAAGGCATCTCAGCTCTCAGATGCTTTTAAAGCCTGATTTAAATTTTCATGGTGGTTTAAAATTAGAAAATTTTATTATTTCAAGAATCATGTTGCCTTTATTCTTCATGATGTGTCTTACATATGAATGATAATTTCAGGATTTATGCAATGTAACTCACCTAAGAGATCATTTACTTATTTTCCTACATCATATTCTTTTTAAAATTGCACTTATTTAATTGGATTTTTTAATAATCAGACAAAGGAAATGAAAATCGAAGGCACAGTCTCCTAACCATACAGCAGAACTTAAACACCATAATTATAGCATTATGCAGTAAAGAGGGCAGATTTTCAGAAACAAACACTAGTAAATCTATTTCACCAGGAGAGAGACAAGGTGGGTAACCTTGGCGATCTGTTCAGCAGCATCAGCTCAAAATGATGAAACCATTCATAGAGATATGGACTAAATTTGGCCACAATGAATGTATTTCATTATATAGGAAATATTGAACAAATACAGGAGTGCTGAAATAGAATGGTTATCTCTTGCTTAAGGTATGCCTTTAAATAATCATGCTCATTTTCTGTCTTTCTTTACTCCATTAAAATCTCAGCATCAAGACATACTTATTCTTCTACTCCATGGAAAAGGTAGCATTAAAACTTAATTTCTGATGAAAGCAATTTTCCAACTAACAAATGGTTGGAAAACAAATACACAAACCAGCCTGATGTGCTCTCAAGGTAATGATGAATGATTGTTGATTACTTCAGTGAATGTATGAAGAGAACTGGGTCAGAAAATGAGTCAAGCATTATCTATTCCCTGTTCCACCTTGGACTCTAGTCCAAGACACACCAAATAGCTGAGTGCTTTGATGTTAGGAAGTTGGAAAACAAGTTCACTTATTGGGAGGCAAAAGAGATTCAACTGGGCCCCAAACCAGGAGGTAGGAGTTTTACTCTAACTTTGTCACCACTTTACTTCAGGGAATTGGCCAAGTCACTTAAACCTCAAATGGCTCACCTATAAAATGAGGATTATAATAATTCCTTGCCTCATAATAGAACACAGACAATGAAACATTTCTTAAATGCTTTTTTGAAGCTCTTCAGTAAACAATGACCTATTATTCATGGATGTATGACAGGTTTATCATCTTAAGAAGAGAGAAACAGTTGGGGGGAATCAAATAAGTTTAGCAACATAATTTATTTTTCATAAATTTAATACCACTTATGGACATCGGTCTACCTAGTGGGAAGAAGCTTGGATTTGGAATAGAGGACCTGGGTTCAAATCTTGTGTTTGTACGTGCTGCCTGTGTGACAGGTTACTTCCTTCTTTTCTGAACTTCAGTTTACTAATCTTTAAGCCGAGGGGTTTGGATTAGGTCATCTCGGAGGTCTCTCTAAATCTCTGTATACATGTAATATTTGAGTACATGGGCTCACATATATCAGTTAATTACTTGGTAGGGATCAAAATAACACAGTCTTATAAATCCATAAAGGGAGTTCATTCTTCTATCCACACTTCCACTGTGTCTTATACAAAATTCAGTTAGAGTTCCTAAAAGCAAGAATATCAATACTCCTTACAAAACAAAGTGAACTCCCATAATAAAACAACGCATCCGATTCTAGCCCTTGCAACACAGTACTCATCTTTGAAAAATACAAATATACAGAGTTAACTTACAATGGTGATGTTGATCCTAGCTACTAAAACAGAGGCCATTAGAACCTCCTACCTTTTAAAACAAAACAAAATACAACCAACAATTTAATTTCAAGCCCTCTCACCACCTTGATGCTTTTGGAAATATTTTGAAATGAGATAAAATATCTCTCTGTACTATTCTTCACCTTCACACAGGGAATCTGGTGAACAACTTTCTTCTAATATTTGTAGATTTCAGGCACCTAGTCTTTCATGCAAAAGACTTCAGAGTCTTTTTAGAAATAGCCATTTGAATAGAAAGGAAATGCTTAGCAGCAATGAATGTGTTTTATCTTAATAAAGAGTATCAGCATCAGTGAAAGAAGATTTCATCTATTCATGGTACTTTATAGAACTGATTTTTTTCTTTTTGCTTGAAAATTGCCAATTAAGTATACTTTAAAGTAGGTAAGTTTTTATTTTTTGCAAAATAAATTTCTTGGGGAAATAGAAGAGAATGTGTTTCGTGCTTCTCTGATAAAGGAAAGCTTGTGCTAGTGTATTTTGCCAGTGACTAAGGTGAAAGTGTGCAAATATCACATACACACACACACACACACACACACACACACACACACACAGACACACACCCCTTTGTATAAATCCCATTGGAATAATCCCACGGCAGCCACAGCATTTAATGACAAGCAGCCATCTTATTAAATGAATAAACCTTTCAACCAGCATCTTACACTATTAAACTTAAAAGATCCTAACCCAGAGGAGGGGGAGGGGGGAGACTTGCCCAGAGCACATCTATTAGTCAATAAGAAACATACTTCTTTGATGTGTTTTGGCTATCGTAAGCCAAGTTTACTATTAATTATAGGTTGCTTTACCTTTCGACACATAATTTACCTTTATTAAATGTAAAAATATATTTTATATTATGATTATACCAGAGCCAGGCTGGCTTAAGTATTTTTTTTTCTCCTGTATTATGTGATGACAATAAGTGCTATTACAAAAGCTGAGATATTTCTGAGTGCAAAAGACATCTGAAGTGGTAAAAGCCACAGTGAAATCCTTTCAGAAGTAGCACAGCATTATAGAAATAGGATGGAACTGGATCCTGGTTCTGCCAAAATATTGTGTGATTTAGAGCAATTTATTTCACATTTTTAGGATTCGGTTTACTCATCACCACCAAAAAGTAGGACTTAGACTAATTGACTCCCTCCAAATAGAATATTCTGTAATATTAATTATGTTCATTGAAGTTGAGGGGAAAACAATTTAAGAAATCTCTCCAAAAACTGAAAAAATTTTGGCAAACATGAATTAGAATCTGACTAAGGCTAGAGAGTTGTTTTTATTTTTCCTTTGTCTTTTCTTTTACAAAAGTAAAGTTAAATTCAACTAGGGAAATACACAAGGGATAATACTTAACTTTTAAATGGGTTGTAAATATAAAGAAAGACAGGAAAAAAAAGTCCAAAGTTAAAAATAATTTTATTTCATATAGGACAGAAATCTAGTAAGATACGATTCTCTTTCTATTCTTATGCCCACAACTGCAATTATGTTATACTACAGTAAGAAGAGTATCTGAAAGAAAAATATCCAGAAAATGTTCAGAATTTCTACCAGGGTAAAATGGAATCAGGAAAGGTCCAAAACACTGGGAAATGCAATAGTACTTCCCTACTGCCCACTTTGTCCTTAACATTTTTTTAATTATTAATTTTAGTTTAATTAAATCTGAGAAAGTGGCTTCAAAATGATCCTTGCATTTTAACCTTTTGTCTATAAAGCACAGAAACAAAGGAGAAGACAGTGGACAGATCTAGATAAAACCAAGTTCCATTAGATTAATAGTCAAAATAGTGCGGATTTGGGTTATTATTTTCAGCTCATTAAATTTATGATCATTTAATTGCTTGGGAATGATATGTGAAGGGAAAAATGAAACTCAAAACTGTACATGCCTTTTGTTTGTAAGAAATGTTTCCGTCAAGAAGCTCAGTAGTATTTGCCACTGGAAAATTGCAAGAGAGACTTTCTCGTTTTTACAACATAAGCATTCTTGCAGGAAATACCATTATTTTAAAGGACACAATTCTTCTGTTAAAGAAGTTAATTTGCTAGCTGGCAGTAATCATTTATCACAGATATAATTCATTCAGAGTCATTATAATTAGCTATTATAATTAAGGGTTGGCCTTCACTTCTGAGAAAACCATATTATATAACCTGTGTGTGATGCTTTTCTCCTTCTGATATGGGGTGGCACACTATGGCTATAAAGGATGATTGTTGTGTAGTGGCTTGGGAATCAGAGTTCGGGAGCTCAAATCCCTCTTCTGCCACTTTCTCCCTATATGACACATAAACAATACATTTTCCAGACTCAGTTTCCTCATCTTTAAAGTGATGAAATTGAATTAGATGTCCTCTACCATCTCTTCAGCTCTAAATGAATGATCCTACATGTTGCCAGGCATGGTTACGGTGCGTGCTGGTTCTGATTAACTGGTTATTTTTCTTATAAGGGAGGGATGTTATTGGGGAATGAGGACCTGGTTATTAGGAAATGACTATGGTATAAAAGATAAAAGATGTCAATAAAACAATTATAAGAAAAAATAATTCCATGTATAACTCAGTGATAAAAAATTTCTTCAGTTCAGAAAGTTAATAGATCTTCCTAAAGTTGTTATCTCTAAGAAACCAGCCAGCTTTGCTTATGGGAAAGACAGGCAAAATAGAAACCATGGGACAAATGATACCTATACATAACTTTAACTAAAAGACTATGGCTGTCCCTAAATTTAAGTATCCCAAAGCCCAAATCAAGATTAACATGCTGGAATTTGCTCTCATTAGGTAGTGGCATATATGAAGAATACATCCATTTTTGGTCTAAACACCTAGTGAAAAAGCAGTCAGAGCTCCAAATGAGGACAACTTTGACTTGTGGTTCTTCTGTGACCTGATTACTTAGGACTAAATAGTCATTTCAATATACTGTATGACCTTGAGTCCAAAATCAGTTTTCCTCCCATAAATCTTCAATCTACTTGATATTTCTCTAATCTCTCATTTTCTCATGAAATGGTGGTTAGTGTTATTAAAACTGTCCCAGAAAGTCTCAAGCAGCTAAAAGTAAATAATTGGATCTGGATTTAAAATCAAAAGGTACCAGAGAGAATCTCAAGTCCAAACCCCTTGTTTTATAGATAAGGAAACTGAGACTAAAAAAGATGAAGTAACTTGCCCAGGATTACATAGCTAGTAAGTTTCTTTCATCAACTGTAACAGCTAAATTGATTGATAGAAAGTAAAAAGGATAATTTTTCTCAATAACCCAGACTTTTTGGTAATCATTATTATCATCCTGCTATAAGAAAACAACCTCTTAAGAGCTTCATATTTGCTTCTCTCTTGGCATCTCTTATCTTTATTTTTCTCTTAGTGGAAAATGTTCCTGATTTAAACAAATGAGGTCAAAGTGAGTTTAGAGAAGATTCACTATAAACAAGATGAGGATTAATCAAAAACATGTAGCCATGAAACATACTTATTCCTAATCATTTAGTTAAAACGTTTACTAAACACCTACTATGTGCTACACACTATACAAAGTGGTAGATATACATTCCCATGAAACAAGTTCACTTGCTTATATCACTTAAACTCTAATATGATGATATTTATAACTAAATGGTGACATCTCTAAAGGCATTTTTGTCCCTCTCACTCTTCCTACAAAACTATAATGATTTTAGTTCTATCTTTTACCAATCACAGGCATAAAGAGATTCCTAAATTGCACAGGCAAAGGGGATTGGCAAAAACAAAACAAAATGATCATATTTGAGGAGTCTACATTCTAACGAGGGCATACAGGAAGTACAAAGTTGGTACAAAGACCTTTCACCAGAAAAAGGCTGAGGATAACCATACTGTTCAGGGAAAAACTTGCATGTTAGGTAACAAAGGAAGGAAGAAAATAAACATTCATTCAGCACCTACTTTGTGCTAGGACTTTTGCTACAAGCTTTAAAAAATATTATCTAATCTGATCTTTACAATCATCTTGGGAGATAAGTGCTATTATCATCTCCATTGAATAGTTGGGGAAATTGAGGCAGACAGTTTAAATGACTTGTCCAGAATCACACAGCAAGTAAGTGTTTGAGGCATGATTTGAACTCAGATCTTCCTGACTCCAGGCCTAATGTTCAATCTATCACATCACCCAGCTTTCTAGCATCACCTCTTTTTTGCTTTTAAGGAAGCCAGACAGTTAACAGGTGGAGATAAGGAAGGATATTCCTGACATGCAGGAAAATTTATGTCTTGGCAGGAAGTGAAGGAATATAATGTAGCTGGCATGATAGTTTGATACAAATGAAGAGTGTGGGGAGGGGAGCGATATAAATGAAAGCTCCAAAGTTGGAATGGAAACATGATGTGGAAGGATGTCAATTCCAAATTAAAGAGTTTGTATTTTATTCTAGAGATATTTAGAAGCTATTGAAGAATTTCGATTAAAGAGATTAAAATGTTCAGATCATTTTATTCCTTAGGTAGAATTCTAAAGGATGCAGTATAGTATACTATTTGGAAAGAAACTGAGAAATTTGAGCATTTGTTAGCATGAGTGAAAAGAATTCAATACTCTCTCACTTTCTAGAATGCTATTCCTTTTGTTTTTACAAGATTGAAATTATATAAGAAGAGATTTTTCACTTGTTGCTTGCAAGGCCACACCAACCACAATGCTTGAATGTTAGTCACATTTAAGGAAAAAAGATAGACATCTGTTCCACCTGGTTCACTTTGAAGGAAATCAAGGACAGTTCCAGTGCTTTAGGGACACTTGACACTGATTCCAAAAAAGAACTCACACATGCTCACCCCTTTGAAGCCTTAATGAAATCCAAATATTTAAGAGGTTTAGGGACACTTGGACCTTATTCATTCATTCATTCACTCATTCATATATTTAGTTATTTATTTGTCCATATCGTTATTTATTCATCTGTTTACTTAGTCATGGATTTATTTATCTATCTGTTTGTTTAGAAGTATGGAAATATATCTTGATTAAAGATTGTTAAACCTCTGGCATTTCTTAGGTAGTGTTGATGTTTCCACAAGTCAATAGCTGTGAAGATCTGCAAGAGCCTGAGAAAGTTCTTCAGAAGGAACAGCTTATTGCTGCTCCTTCCTTCTGGAGTAGTCAATCTATTTTAGTAGTAAATTAGGACACTAATAATGGAGGCACTTGTCATCACTTTGACTAGGCAATTTAAAAGCTTGCCAAGAGTTCCTCTCTCTTGGGTTTTTGAATTCACTTGTCATAAACAGAATATGTGATTAGGCCTCATGTTTGTTGCCATACTGGGGAACAAGAATGGAAAAAAAAAGATGGAGAGCTGTTCTTAGCAACACCTTGTTGTCAGACTCATGTCTGGGAAGGTAACCGATTAGAAGAGCTCATATAATAGTGCGATAGAAGAACCATACCCTGGGCGTTCTCTAGTGTTTTTAAATGTCCTATTTCAGTCCTGAGGAGGAGCCTTTGTGGTTTTAATGGAATTTAGAAATGCAGACCTGCTTTCATGGCACAAGCTGATTATGCAACATTAGTAGACGACTTTAAATTTCAGAATTTGAACATTACAAAGACCTTTTCACAAAGTGCCTATACTTTTGGAGACATCTATAGACAATTATAAAAGATATTTCTGGGATATCTTGTACTTTCAATTGATCCATGATTTCAACTGTGTAGATTATCCATATATCAATTAAAATTAGAAGCCATCTGTGTCTTCTCTTCTTGTGATATACTTAGTCATGACTTTCCTTCCTCTCTCCCTCCCTTCTTTCTTTTCTTTTTTCTTTTTCTTGCTTGCTTTCTCTTTCTTCCTTTCTTTTTTCTTTTTCTTGCTTGCTTGCTTTTTCTCTTTCTTTCCTTCTTCCTTCCTTCTTTCCTTCCTTCCTTCTTTTCTTCTTTCCTTCCTTCCTTCCTTCCTTCCTTCCTTCCTTCCTTCCTTCCTTCCTTCCTTCCTTCCTTCCTTCCTTCCTTCCTTCTTTCTTTCACCTTTTATGGCACACACTGCCATGGAAGTTTCCACCTTTTGGTGCTAACTATTATCAACACCATCATTAATATTCAGGAAATACCATTGTAGTATTCAATGCAATTTTATTTTACTGACTACATGTCTGAACACCCTCCTTTTTAAGTTCTAGAGTCAAGCCACGAGTATTTAGAAAGCATTTATTATGTATATTTTATGTGAGTTTCATTTAAAGTATCTTTTAATTTGAAAATGTATTTCTTTCTCCTTTAGCAAGTAACTTTTAATTCAAAGCAATCCTTGCAGTGGCAAAGTAAGATGAAGTCACATATTTATCAACTGCTGGTAGATGAGGTCCTTTGGGGGTTTCTCAATTTCATTTCTTCAGAGATTATACTGGTCTAGCACTCAGAGATGTACAACAACATTGAAAGCACAGTGGTATTAAAACTATTGGTCCTTTGTTTCAAGAAGAGACTTGTGGATAATTAATACAACTAAAAATAACTTCAAATTCCCAAAGGCCTGGAGACCTATATATGGGGTAGAAGTAAGGGGGTTCAATACATTTTAATACTGCAATACATTACAAAGGAGAGGGAGTAGAGTGCAATGAATAAAGTACTGGACTTGAAGCTAGTAAGATCTGAGTAAGAATCCTTCCTTAGACACTCACTAACTCTATGACCTAAATCATATTGTTTAAACTTACTGGTCCTCAGTTTCCTCATTCCCAAAATCAGTGGGCTGAACTCAATCATTGAAGCTCCTTTCAGTTCTAAATTGATGATCATATCTATGCTCTAATAAGGGATCACATCAAAATTTGTGAAAAAAGAAGAATGCGGTGGTTCTACTTGGCAAGAACAAAGAACCACTGGAGTCACAAATGGGCTCCATTGAAGTCCTTTTAATGCTTAGAAGAGATGGATCTCTCATGTTGAATTTAAGAAAAGACATGAGAAAAAATGACCAGGACTTGTTTTTAAGTATAGTTTACAACCTTCATCACTGGAAGTAGTATCCTGATCAATACGATCAAAAATCTACTTGAGTATTTGAAAAGGTACTATTTAGAAAATGCTATGGGGCACATTAAAAATATAAGATATCTTCTCTGACTGCTGGCTTTCAAATAAGTTTGAAAAATATGGAAAAGTTGAACAGTTATATATATATATGTAAAGTTATATATGTGTCTATGTACATATATATGCATACATATATACATACATTAGCATCAAGGACTTCCAGATGTTCCATTTGTTCTTCTCTCTGTTTATGGGTACTCTCTGGTTCTTACTGTAAGTGATCCACTTGTGAAATAGCTGCATAATTATCAGTTGGACCATTGCTCTCCTAGTAGTATTCTCCATTCATCACTCCCTCATATATATATATATATATATNCCAGCAATCAGCTGATCATCTCATCTCCAGGACCCTTTCAAGCAAAAGAGAATTAAGGGAATCAGCCAGTTTTTGACAATGGAAAAGACCTGTTCTTAGTCAGAAATCTTGATTTGTGTGTGTGTGTGTGTGTGTGTGTGTGTGTGTATTTATATATAGGGGGCAGCTGGGTAGCTCAGTGGATTGAGAGCCAGGCCTAGAGACAGGAGGTCCTAGGTTCAAGTCTGGCCTCAGGCACTTCCCAGCCGTGTGACCCTGGACAAGTCACTTAACCCTCATTGCCTAGCCAATTCACAGTATTGACTCCAAAATGGAAGGTAAGGGTTTTTAAAATAATATTAATATTTATATATGGAGAGAGAAAAAAAAGAGAGGGGAGGAGAGATAGAGAAATAGGGAAAGAGAGAGAGAGAGAGAGAGAGAGAGAGAGAGAGAGAGAGAGAGAGTTATATCTGGCTTAATAAGAAGGGAAGGCAAAGCAATTGTATATGTCCCATGATCCTGAGGAAAAATGATTGTAAAGAATATCTGGATGAAAATACTGTCAATTCTGTTTCTATAACATGGAAAGCCAGTGGCAGAAAAACAAAGATGGTTTTACTCCCACCACTCTACCATTGGTCTTCCAGCTTTAGCTATAGAGTCACGGTGATTAATGAGAACCAGCTATTTCTAGATAGTATTAACCATCCGACCTGACTTCACTGTCATGTTCCAACCATGAGGTAAAATGACTTACCAATTCATTGTCCACGACAGCCATAAGTATATTGTCATACTATTAGAACCCAAACTATTTGAGAGAAAGGGCTTTTGTGTTTTTATTTTCAGTTCTTAATCTAGTATCTTGCATATATTCATTACTTTTGAAATATTAAAATTTTTTCCAGATTACATAATATAATTTTCAATAATCATTTTCTGGCATTTTGCAATCCATGCTCTCTCCCTATACATATATTCATTGCCTAATAAATGCACTTTCTTTTATTTTTATTCATTAATTTATATATGTATCCATTCACTTGCTGATTGATTCTTTCACTCATTCATCTTGTCTCCATTCATACACCATCATTATAGTTCAGGCTTCAATTATATCTAATCCCGACTCCTGCAACTATCTCCTAACTGGACTCAAATCTACTAGTCTCTCCTCTCCAGATCCATTTTCCAAACAACTGCTAAAAGAATCTTCATAGGTTTTTTTTTAAAAAACCAGCTCTGCCCAAATCTTCCTTCATACTCATGAAACTTTAGGGGTGTTTTACTGCTTCTAGAATAAAATAACCCTTTGCTTGTTATTTAAAGACCATCATTAGCTAATTACAGTCTACCTTCCCTTAGTTATTTCATATTTTTGTTTTTTATATTCTGTATTCAAATACAATGGATCATTTAAGATCTCTGAACATCTTGTCTCCCATCTTTCTGTCTTCTTACATGCATATAATCTACTTACTCTTATCTCTTAGAATTATTCCATCTTCCTTTAAGACTCAGCACATGTCAGCTTCTATGTAAAACCTTTCAAGTTTTTCTTGGTCTCTTCAAAGTATCATGTTTCTACTTTGCTGTTTGCATATCATATCCCTACTGCATAAAATGTCTGAAAAATGAATTTATGAAAAAGAATTTATTTAGTGCTTACTTTGGTCCAATCACTGTATTAAGCTCTGGGCATAAAAAAGTGAGTTTCCCTTCTCTCAAGTTGCAAATTCTAATTAAAGGACACAAAGTATTTAGTGTATTTCAGCATCAAGGAAGATGACAATGCCTCATGATGTAGAGGACATAACTATAGGACAAACAGTAAAGTATAACAGTCTTTGGAATGCATTTAGTAGGTTCACTGATAAGGTTAGTAGTCTTCTACTTTACTGGAGAAATGTTAGTTTGCTAATTCCTAATAACTGAATTTGGGTGAACAGCAATGTTAATTCTTATTTTCTTCTTTTTATTCCCAGTGTCTAGCACAGTGTCATCCAAATGGTAGGAACTCAATAAATATTTTTTTGGATTGCTCTGTAACTTGGAAAGAAATTCTAGGGATTATGGATTTCTGAGTACAGTTGGTGTTTTCATCACTATTTCCTACTGAAGGTAGATGATTTAGAAAAGGAAGAGACTGAATTTCTGGACCATAATTTGAGACATAGGAAAGTCAAATTCTTAGCTAAGGATAGCTTTAATCTAAGAATAATAACAAGGAAATGGAATAAGGGATTTGCTGATCTTGTAGTAGTTTTATTCCAAAACTGGAGAGGAGAGATAAAAATGCCCGGATTTAACAGCTTAAACAAAGTGAAGAAAAATAGGATGTGGAAAGATAAATAGTAGTGGGTAGTTTTCAGAAGAAAATAATTAAGAATAAAGGGAAGATGATATGTGACACTGCATTTCTTTTATTTCAAGAAAAAAGAAACTTTAGTTCTTAAAGAAAAGAGATAGATATGACAGGGATCACTAAACTTGATAAGACAAGATTCTTGATTGGACTATGTCAATGAGTTTGTATAATTCTTCCAAAGGAAACAGATTAGTAAGATGCCTGAATAAAATTTTAAGTTAAGAAAACATTTTTCTAGTTGTGTTATTTAAGTTGTGTCTAACTCTTCATGATCCCATTTTGGGATTTCCTTGAGACAGATAGTGGAATATTTTGCTATTTCCTTCTTCAGCTCATTTCACATATGAGGAACTGAGGCAAACAGGGCTAAATAATTTGGCCAGAAAAACATAGCTTGTAAGTGTATGAGACTGAGTTTGAACTGAGGAAGATCAATCTTCCTGATTCCCAGCCCAGTTCTCTTTCCATTGTGCCACCTAGCTGCTCTTAAGAAAACATACATGAGTGGAAATATATGAACCTGAGAAGAAAAGATGGTATGATGTAGTGGTTCTCAATGTGTAGTCCCAGAATCCCTGGGGGATCCTGTGATACCTCTAGTGAATCTACGAAGTTAAAACTCTTTTTTTACTAGTGGTAATTAATAATAATAATAATAATAAATAGATATTTTACTTTTTAATATGGTAAATATTGATTGACATAACCCACATGAACAAAAAATCTTTGAAAATTATTTCAGGGGTATAATTTGAGAAAAAAGATTAATAAATGCTAAACATTTGTATGAGAGGCAAGAACAAAATAGTTTTTGTGAGAATGATCTACATCCTGGATGGACAAATAAGGGAAAAAAGAATGATGAGTTCTTGACACAAATCACAAAACAGATATGGAAGCAGGATGTAATTGTGGTATAGAATTTCACTGATACAGACTTCTGATGGAGATCTTTGCTTAAAGTAGGCAGTATGTTATTTTTTTAAGTATTTACTTGGCCAAATGTACAATCTTAAAAATGAGAGATAATATGATAAAATGGGGGGGGGAAACCCTGGTAGTTGGTGCATCTGGATTTGATTTCAGATGTTGACATTTATGACATGTGTGACCTTAGACTAGCTGCTTAACCTGTCAGCCTTGGTGTTCTTTTCTATAAAATGAAAGGATTTAGATAGATGATCTTTAAGGTGGTTATGGTTATGATCACTCTCATAAATATTTTTATTATTATTACCAAACAGGCCTATGATTTGGCATGCAGGCATCTGGAGTAGGTTTGTGATTCTATCCTTTACTACCTATGTGACCTTGTGCTTGTCATTTCTCTTCTTTATATCTCAGTTGTCCAATTTTTAAAATGAGCTGGACAGGACAATAATAATTCATATTTACATAGTGTTTTAGGATAATAAAGTTCTTCTTATGACAACCCTTTGAGGTTCTAGTATTATTATTATCAATTTACAAATGAGAGAACTGTGGATCCGAGACATGACATAATTTTGCCATGTTCAAATAGTTAATAAGCCTATGAGATAGAATTTGGACCTTAGTCTCCTGGTGTCATGCCCACAACTCTTTTCACTATGCCAATATGATCCTTACCACTGTGATCTCTAAAATTACTTCAAATTCTAAATACTGTCATCCTATAAGTGAATTTTCCAGTTAAATTAAAACTTGTTCTGTTAAATACTAAAACCTTTAGCATTTAAAAAATTAAGGGATTGCATCAAAGAAATACCTAACCAGTATAAAATATGGGCCATACATGTATAAAGAGCAAGGGATGGATCTCCATCAGTATTTCTAATACCATTAACCCCAGGGGAGAAACTTTAGGGTTTTTGACCTGTCAGTAACCTAGCATTTATTAATCACCCTCTCTGTGCCAAGCACTGTGCTAAGCTCTGGGGATACAGTGTTGTTTAGTGATTTCAGTTTTGTCTAGTTCCTCATGACCCCATTTAGGGTTTTCTTAGCAAAGCTACTGGAGTAGTTTGCCATTTTTTTCTAAAGCTCATTTTATAGGTGAGGAAACTGAGGAAGATATGGTTGAGTGACTTGTCCAGATCACATAACTAAGCAAATGTCTGAGGCCAGATTTAAACTCAGGAAGTTGAGTCATCTTGACAACAGGCCCAATATTCTATCGATTGTGTCTTCTAGTTTTGAATGTAGGGATATACAAAAGGCAAAAGGTAGACACTGTTATCAAGGAGCTCACAGTCTAATGAGAAGAGATGGGCAAATAATTGCGTAAAAACAATGTAAATACAGAACAAATAAGAGATGGTCTCAGAACGGAGGCTCTAAGATAAGGAGAACTGAAAAATTCTTCCTAAAGGAGATATAACTTCAGCTGAGATTTGAAGGAAGCCAGGAAAGTCACCGGGTAGAAATGAAGAGGGAGAGCTTTCCAGGCATGGGGAAATACCTGTATTTGATTTATGAGAACACTATAAATATTCTCCAAGAAGGGCATGCATGCATAGATAAAGTGTGATTTGTATCATTGGAAGAAAGACCTATATTGGTGAGATCACAAACTGTTGGAACTACTGAACTGGTTAGAATAGTCTTTGTGGCATGGTGAAATTACATATCACTTTATCAATATCATCAATCCTAATTTGTAAGAGAACTAGGATACCTGACAATCCTTCCAATAGGCCTGGTTATGATATCTCACAATCTAGAGAAGCTTTCTAAGATTACATCTCGACAACTAAGCCAACGATGCCTGAAAATGCCAATCAAAGCTGGCAATCATTTCCAGGTCAGATCAACTCTAGTGTGCACCTGTGTGGATGAGTTTGTTAACTCTCTCCCCACAAAGAACACTAAGCTAATTCCTTTGGCTCTACCCTGCACCTTTCTGGGGAAATTCATCTTTTCAGCACTGGGTTCTGAACTAACTCAGGGTGTTCCTGCTGTCCTGATTGGTGAGTAAACATCATATGGCCCACTATAACTAGTTAGTCTCTATATAGTATCCCATACACATCCTCACCATTAGGCCTGTCTGCTTCTATTATCCTACATTGGGCTACTGGACCTTACCATCTACCTTGCCATATGTATATACCTCTAGTCCTAGTCTCCATCTCTGGAGTTGTAAAGAAATCACTACTGTCATTGATATGGGAAAGACTGCATCTCTCTGCTTCCCTTTGACTCCATTTTTCAACCCTGAGATTGCTAAACCAAAATATACTTGCATATGCCTTCCTATATGTATTGCCTCCTCCCATTAGAATATAAAGTCTTTGAGGTAAGGAGTGGTTTGCTTTTTGTATTTCTATCCTCAGCACTTAGCACCAATGCTTGGGCCATGGTAAGCAGCCAATAAATGTTTTGATGCATCCATTCAATTTGAAGAAAGCCTGGGAAGGTCTTTCACCTACCAAAACAGAGCTTAGAATTCCTAGTTCACTTAACTTTGCACTTTTAGTTGAGCCATTACCATTCTAGTCAGTGCCTGGGGCATCCCACACACCTGGGCACTGTGCTAAAAATGTGCAGGGTGGAGAGTGCAGACATTCTTTGACTAGTGAAGATCAAAGAATTGTAGAGGGTATTAGTGCCTTCCGTTTCACTGCTCCCCACCCTCTCTTGTACCCTTCCCCCAACCAAGTTTATGCTCTCCAACCTCAGAACACCAAAGACTCCTAACTACAGTCATTAGGAATATTTATTGCCTAAGCAAATAACAGATGCAAGGGCAAAGCCAGGATATAGGATCAAGTAAGAGTTGAAGAGAAACTAGGAGCACTGGGGCATGGAGATTGTATGGCCTCTGTTTGTCCATGGTTAGTGACCTGTTTGGAATTGCAAGAGTACTCACACATTTGTGTAAAGTCAGAGAAGCCAAAGAATTGTGGGAAGGTGACTTGGCTTTTGTATTTATTGACTGGGGAAATTTTTAGGAAGTTCTGAAGCTATTCAAGACAAAAGTCATCCTAGGAAGCTTCCAGAAACATTTTCTAATTTTTTTTTCTGGGATGGAGTCAGGATATTAGGAATGTAGCATCAACAACAGCACTGAGAAGCAAAACCAAACAAAAACCGAAAACGATGTCTCTTTCTTGAAGGAACTTGTGTACTTAGAAGGATTTGTGTGCATGCACACATGCATACACACATATACACACACATACACACACACAACAGAACAGTTGAAAAGAGTTCCTTTAGGAATACCAACCCATACCCATTGGGAGGGATCACTTTGAGCTAAAATCCTTTTCTGTAAGTGAACAGAGTTAAGTTACTGTTTAGAGAATTGCTTCATCACCTCTTTTGCTCCCCAGCTTCTAGCCCTACATTGGGAACTAGTTCAATAGTACTGTTCTACGACCCAGGTATCTCTTTATTTATCCTTTTTTCTTTCCTTAGCACTATTGCATCTGGTTAGGCATCATACAGCCTAATATGCTGAACCCATTGCCAATTAAAAATGAAAAAGGGGATAATAAATTCATTTTAGATAGGAATTCTTAACCTTTTTCTTTTGCTTCATGGATCCTATCAGAAATCTGTTGAAGTATATAGATCCTTTTTAAAAATAGTGTTTCTAAATACATAAAGTGAAACACATAGGATTACAAAGGAAAATTATATTGAAATACTATTACCAAAATACATTTTTTTAAGTTTATGGAGTCTAGGTTAAGAAATGCTGTACTTGGATAATTGATCAGTCTATCTATTCATACTTATCTAACACTTGACACAGTTGTTTGTTCATATCAATCATGTGGTTTTGTCTTTTTTTAAAGGAGACTCTGACACACTAATCAAGATCCTGTAATTAATTAGTAAGAGACTGAGTCAAAGATCCAAAAAACACAGACAAATCTAAAGTCAAAGTAATTAATAGCTAATTGTGAAATCAGAAATTAATAAAAGGCATTTTGGAGGGAGAAGTTGACAGGAGATCATTTGACAAATGTGCCTAAAACTAACATCGGTCTGCTGTCTTTTTCTCCTGTTGGTACTCTTTACATATTTTACCTTGTTCATATTGATGCAAAATGTTTCCCTTATGAAAACAATTATGCGAGTCTCAGAAGGTTTTAACCAGGCTAGTCACAAGTTTAATATAGCACACATTTCTGGGTAAATTTGTCTTTTGAAATCCACATTTTTAGTTTTCATTTGAGACTTAGATTTTTGTTTAATGTTATAAAACCACATAATATGTAAGTTAATAATAGAGCCAAAGAAATACTAGTGCTTCAAAAAACAGAGGATCCTTTGAAGTGATAAAGAATTCAGATAAAAGATATAAATTGTCAAAAAGCCCTTCTTCCCACCAGTTACTGGATCAAAGGCAAACCCTTCACTCAGGAGGCTTTCGGAAGAAGGTGATTTGTTAAATTCATGTCCCCAGCCTTCATCAACCAGGTGACTATTTCTGACAAAACAAAAGCACAACCAGAAAGGAATAACATGTTAAAATGTTTTCACAGAGAAGGTTGTAGAAATGTGTTTTCTCAAACTCTTTAGGTTTAGAACACATATCAATCTGCGTAAGACATATGAGATACAATCTAATCTAAGGTGAGTGAGTACATTACGTTCCCTTGAGGCCTATTACAGCTGCCTCTCAATCATCCATGGCATTGGGACTTCACTATCATGGGATCATCCTCAAACCCCAAAGTCAATAGAATCAAATACTACTTTTGTTTTTTTTTTTTTCACAGAAGCCTGGCATTAAAGTAAAAAAGAGAAGATATGGAAATTTCTTCTCATAAAACCCTTACCCCAATAACTCCTCCAACCAATCTTTTGCTATTGATTTTAAAAGGATAAAGGTCAATGAAAAGGACTGAAATGGAGGCATGGCAATTTTCAAGAAAAAAAAGAAAGGAAAATGTGTTTAATCTGAAAGGAATCTCAGAGATTCCTAATAATAATTAACATTTATATACTGATTTAAAAGTGTTTCACATATCTAGTGTTATTGACCCTCCAAATAAATACCCCTGTGCTATTTCTAGTCTGCCATAGATGAAGAAACTAGGGTTAAGAGTCTTGCTCAGTGTAGTTCTAAAAAAGGTTCTGAATACAGATTATGTGACCTAAATCTAGTGGTCCGTTTAAGTATTATGCCATGATTTTGCTCTCATGTTTAGTGTCCCTAATTCAGATGAGGAAATTCATTGAAGTACAATCCAATAAGTGTTTATTAAATGCCCACTATGGCTTAGGTACTGAACAAATTCAGTCTCAAATAATTGCTAATAAATGGGAATCTTCACATGTTCATTTCTGAGCAACACATTTTAGTATAGGGAGGTCAAAAGGTTTAGTTAGTCAATAAACATTTTTAAGCCATTAGTATGTTCCAAACACTGTGCTGAATACTAGAGATACAAAGAAAAGCAAAAGACAATCCCTCCTATCTAGTCCCTCACAATACCCACTGTGGTTCAGTAGGAAAAGGGCCAAAATCTATTACCTGGCCCTTATAGCCTTTCTAAGTGAATTTTCTGGAGTATTTTTATGGATCACAACTGCCATGTTAGGAATGGAGAGAATTCTTTTTATCAAAACTCAAAAAATAGATTGAATATAAATGTTGGAGGGAATGTGAAGAAACTGGAACATTAATACACCATTGGTGAAGCTGTGAACTATTCTGGAGAGCAAAATGGGAGCATATCCAAGGGGGCATAAAATTGTGCATACCCTGTGGCCCAGCAATACCACTACTAGGTCTGTTTCCCAAAGAGATTAAAGAGAGAAAATAAGGACCTACTTTTATTTTGTGGTGGCAAAGAACTAGAAACTGAAGGGATATCTATCAAATGGGGAATGACTGAATAAGTTGTGGTATATACTAGTATGTCATAAGAAATGATGGACAAGATGATCACAAAAAATGTGATTTGTGAAGTGAGGTAAAGAGAAGTGAGCAGGACCAAGAGAACATCGTACATGGTAACATCAATAGTGTATAATGATCAACCATGAATGAAAACTATTATTGACAAGGCAAGGATACAGCATAACTCCAAGAGACTCACGAGAAAAAAGGCTATCCACTGACAGAAAGAACCGATAGAATTTTGAATGCGTATTGAAACATACCATTATTACTTTATTCTCCATTACTTTTTCTCTAGTGTAAGCAATATGTGTCTTGTTTCATTACACTATGAATGGGGAAATAGGTATTGTCTGATAATATATGTACAATCTATTTCATATTACCTGTCATCTTGGGGAGAGGAGAATAATAATAAGAAGGGAGGAAGAGAACATGAATTGCAAAATGTCACAAAATGAATATTAAAAATTGCATTGATGTTATCTGGGGAAAATTTTAAAAAGAAAAGAATAAATCGAATGATAAAATACATAAATATAGGAATATATTGGGCAAATATGTTGATAAAGAGAGTTGGAAAAGAAACTGTGCCATAAGATAATTGAGGTTGAGACTATTAGTGATATTGAGCCTGAAGGAGACAAGACTTAGAAGGGTCATGAGAGTTCTTCAAAGGATGTCACATGAAAAATGAACTAGACTTATTCTGCTGTGTCTTAAAGTGAAAAACTAGGAAACAAAGGAAGAAGCAGATTTTGAGTCTATGTAAGTAAACAATTATCAATGATTAGAGTTCTCCTAAGTGGAATGGACTACTTAAAGCAATAATGGAGTGCTGGATAATGTTTAACAGTTATCCTAGGGAAAAGATGTATACATGACACATTATTAAGTTTAATCTGCATCTTAGGACTTTTAAAAGTCTCAACAAATACAATAAATCAAACCCTGACATACAGCCAATGTATAAGGTGTAAATGTTTACCCTGAAAATTTCACTCAAGTTAGCTGGCTCCAACTCACCCCTGACCATGACTTCTGTGATTCATTGTTCTACATATATTATTAGAATCCTCTGATCTGAGGTCTTGATTATAATACCCAATTGACTACTCATTCCAAGATGCTTTGGTTCTTCCCCAACAAGGGAATATCATTAAAGCTTTTTTTTAAAAAAGATGTTAATTCTCCCTCTCCCTCATCCTCACATCAAATCTACAGCAATTATAAGTGTAAGTTATATTGGCTCCTGATTTTCTCCTTTCTCCATCTATCTTCCAGTATTACATTATTAGCACGTTTTGTGTAGTCCTTTTCAGTCCTGTCTGACTATTAGTGACTGAATTTGGGGTTTTCTTAGCAAAGATACTATAATGGTTTGCCATTTCCATTTCTTATTTTACAGATGAGAAACTGAGGCCAACAAAGTTAAGTATCTTGTCCAAGAACACAGAGCTAGTCAGTGTCTGAGACCAGATTTGAACTCAGGAAGATGTATTCCTGACTTCAGGCCTGGCACTCTAGTCCCTGTGCCACCTAGCCCCACTAATTAGCACCATCATTCCAAAATAGAGGACCGAAATGAAAAGAATACACAAGATAAGTAGGAGAAAGTACTGGAAAGAATGTTGGACTTGCAAAAAAAATCCTTTCCTTCCTTCAAAGCTCAAAGTTGGTTACACTTAAAAAAGGCAGTCTTTGCATCAAATATGCACTTTTAATGACCCACTATCTTGTATCTAAGTTTATACAAAACTTGGACAGCTTATTCTGCATCATTCAGGACTTCATTCTGCACCAATTGACTTTAAGTTCATGGCCTAAATATTTTTAAGATTCATCTTCAAACTGGGGTTGCCAGCATATGCTAAATTATATGACAATGATAATCGCTAACGTTCTTTAGTGCTTATGGAATTGGAAGCAGTCCAATGACCATTCTACTATTTTATTTTAAGTGAGTGAATTAGAAAACATAGGAATCTTAATTTTAAAAGAATTCAGGAGACTGAATTGGTGGAGAGGCAATTTTATTTGTCTCTTCGTCAGTGCCAGTATAACCATCATACCTCCTTTTGAAAACACAATAGGCTTTGTTTTTCACACTTGAAAAGATTTAAATTATTTCAAAGGATTACTAGCTGAGTTGGTCGGCTGGGATCTTGATGATAATTGCAAGAAATCAATCTACTGGCATTAGGCCTCAAGAATAGGAGATGCTTCAGGGAGAGAAATGCCACGGGGTACAGTTGAAGAGGAGGTACAGAAAGAAGCTGGAACTCTGTACCCAGAGACTTTTGCCAGTCTTCCTTCTTTCATGATTCTGTTGCCCATCGCTGGGCTCAGATGGGCACAGGAAAAAAAAGTAAAAAGAGAGGGTTTTGCCAGAATATCCCCTTTCTCTAATGTGTACCTTGGGGGGTTTGTAGCAGGAACAATAGCCTAGGAATGAATGAGGAGGCCTGGATTTTTACAGAAGTAAACAGTTCAAAAGGATGAAAGTCAGTTGCCCAAGGGGAAGGATGTGCAGGCAAAGGGATGTGTGATGATTCTGTCAGAGAGTACAGTAGGAGGCCCCACCTCTTCCCAGTCATGTGTCAAAAATTTCAGACATATCAAATAATATCTGACATTCATATTGTGCTTTAAGATTTGCAAAGCTCTTTATAGATTATCTCACTTGAGTCCCACAAATACCCTGTGATATAGTTATGACACCTATTATTATATTCATGTCACAGATGAGGAAATGGAGGTTCAGTCTAGTTGTGTGACTTACCTATGGACATACATTTATTTGAGGTAGATTCTGAACCCAGCTTTTTCTGATCCTAAGTCTAGCAGTCACTAGAGACTCTACACTAGTTTATCTCTATCTTAGGGAATTGGCTGAAACTCAGAGAAGTTAAGTAGATTTGCCCTTGGTTGTCTAGCTAATAAGGGGAAAGAGTTCAGTAGAAAGTGCCTGATTTAGAGTCAGCTGAATCCAACTGCAGCTCTGCCACTTCCTGGCTGTGTGATCTTTGGCAAATTAATACTTGTGTCTAGACCTTTATTTCCTCATCTGTAAAATAAGGGGATTAGACTTGATAATTTAAAGTCCCTTGTATCTCAGAAACTTTGATTAGTTGGGATTTCAATATAAGCCTTCCTAACTTCCAGTCAGGCACTCCATTCACCATGTAATGTTATCTCTTTCATTTGGAGGTTCAATGAAATTCCTTGGGAGAGGTTAAAGGGTTCAACATATGATTTTATTGATAACTTATTTCCAGGTTGCACTGCTCTTCCCATAATTCACAGAATCATAAAATGTTAGAACTAGAAGAGAATTTAGAACTCATCTATTCCGACCCTTCCGATTTATAGATGTGTAACCATAAAGCCTAGAGAGGTGAAGGGACCTAACTCCACACATAGAAAGATAGTAGCTGATCAGAACCTAGAACAGTGATGGTGAACCTTTTAGAGATGGAGTGCTAAGTCCTGCCCCACTCTGCCCTGAGAGTATGAGCCATGCCCTACCCCTCCCCTTACCCCACACCGGGGAGGGAGGAAGTACTCCCATTGGGCTGCTGGGTGGGTGAAGTGAGGAATGTCCTCAGCAAGTGTAGAAAGGGGAAGGGAAATGGTCTGAGTATTCCACTCCCCTCTAGTTCTGCCACCTGTGAGCTGCCCACCATATGCCCTGTGTGCTCCCATTGGGCTGCTGGGTAGAGGGGCAGGGATGTGAAAAAATATCATCAGGTATGGTGAAGAGGGGAAGGGAGTAGCTCCGCCTAAGTCCCTCTGCCTTTCTAGTAATAAACTCTGGGGGAGATGGAGGAGTAGGAGGTGGGAGGTCAGTCACATGGCGACAGAGAGTACTCTGTATGCCATCTTTGGCACCAGTGCCATAGGTTTACCATCACTGACTTAGAACATCAGCCTCCCAACTCTCAGTCCTACCATCATGCCCTTTTTCTCTAGTACATTTTCTTTCTTTCTTTCTTTCTTTCTTTCTTTCTTTCTTTCTTTCTTTCTTTCTTTCTTTCTTTCTTTCTTTCTTTCTTTCTTTCTTCCTTCCTTCCTTCCTTCCTTCCTTCCTNTCAGCCTCCCAACTCTCAGTCCTACCATCATGCCCTTTTTCTCTAGTACGTTCTTTCTTTCTTTCTTTCTTTCTTTCTTTCTTTCTTTCTTTCTTTCTTCCTTTCTTTCTTCCTTCCTTCCTTCCTTCTTTCTTTCTTTTCTTTCTCTCTTTCTCTTTCTTTCTTTCTTCCTTCCTTCCTTTAGATTATATGACAATACAATTTTAAATGATCATTTTTTGACATTTTGAGATACATGTTCTTTCCCTCCCCCCTTTCCCAAGAAAGCAGGTAATATAATATACATTGTACGTATATTATCATACAGTACATATTTCCATGTCCATCATGTTGTGAAACAAAATACATATTGCTTATACTAGAGAAAAATTCATGGATGAAATAAGGTAAAGAATGGTATGCGTCAATTGGCATTCAGACTCTATCAGTTCTCTGGCAATTTCAAATTCTTCTCTACCAATGCTGCCCCTATTAATGTTCCAGATTCAGAGAGCCATTCTTATAACTCTAGTGGTTTTCTGCAAAATTGGTTATTTCAGAGCACAAACTAGTTTAGACTAGGACATAGAATGATCAAATACCATTTCAAAAGAGGGCTAAGGAACTATGAAGGAGCAGTTCCAGGTATTCAAGAAATACTGTAAGGTCTTCCAAGGGTCTCTAGTACTGTGAAATAGTTATAATTAGTCCTTAAGAAAAGTGATGTAACAATTAATTTATATAAAAAGCACACCAAAAAATAATAAGAAAGGGATTACTATGAGACCATTCCCTAATTTGTCATATGTATATGGACAGTCTTCCCCTAGTACTACTTCTAATCATACTTGAACAGGAAATTGTTTCAAATAATTTTTGTGTGTTTTCATCTGATCATTCATTTATTCATCCTTAAGTGACTACAACTCAGTGGAAACTAATCCCTGTCTCTTATTTTTTAGAGGGTAACTTCTCTAATTTTCCAGAATGAATTCTAAAAATACTCATGCTTTCCATGAACAGAAGAGAGCCAGTCCTATCAAATTTTATCAATCTTAGTAAGTAATTCAAATTTACTAGTTAATCCCTTTAAACAAAATGTAGTTATCACAAACTAACAAATAAAAGACACACACACACACACACTGAAGAATAGGGCAGTAGCCCATGAATGGTATAAAAATAAAATGGGACTGAAAAAGTCAATATGTATCAAGGCTAAAACTTACCACAAGTTAGGACAAACACAAAGCCATCAATTTGCAAAACCTTTTATCTCTTCTTTCTTTCACTTTCTTTGTCTTTCCTTTTTCCTTTTTTTTTTTCTTGGTTTACAAGAAGTCCCTTCTGATCTAAGACAGTATTTATTTTCTAGATGGAAAAAGAAAGACCATAAATCTCTATATCAAAGGCCCGGTTAGTGGAAATAAATTGAAAGTGTTTGGCCAATTAGGCTGAACTGAATCTCCCCCAGGCAGAGCTGCCATCGATATATTTAGCTTCCTGACATATTTAGAGGTAAGCTGGAAGAATCGGGTAATAAAATAAAAATAATAATTCCAATATTTGAATTCCCTTTTAACTCTGCCACAATGAGAAAGAGAGAGAGAAAAAAAAAGAGAGAGAGAGAGAGAGACTCTCCTTTTGGATTTGGTTGAATAAAGAAATTAAATAATAAATGCGGAAGAAAGTAAAAGTATAATGGACAAGCTAAACATAGTCCTGAGTCATTAGAATTGAATTCTAGTTCTGTTCTGACCACTAACCTGCTAAAGTGTGGGCAGGTCATTGACTTGTGTCTATCTCATTTTCTTTATCTACTGAGAGGTTTGGAACAAATAACACCTTCCAGCTCTAACATTCTATACACCTAAGCCTAAGGTAGGGGCAAGTATACATTAATCATTTTGCAGATCAAGAAATTGAGATCCAGAACATAACAAGTGACTTGTTCTAGGTCACAATGGCATTATCAGGAAGCAAATATTTGTCTTCCTGGTGCATCCTCAATCTTAAGTAAACTATAAATAATTATTGTGTACTTAAATCCTTAATAGATAGACTTGATTTATTTCAAATTCCTTTCTAAATCTAAATCCTGTGATTCTGTAATCAGATCTCTTATAGATGGGATCACATATCACTAATTATTTGGTTAACATGGGGAAGTTAAGGAAACTTTAGCTTTCTACAGAAAGTGCGATTTGATAAGAAAAAAAAACTTAATAATTGAGGATTTAAACTTCTCTGATCTTACTCATGACTGAACAAGCCAGTTCACTTTGATAAGACTCAGTTTCCTCATCTGAAAAGAGGACAAATATTACTTGTTTTGTAGAATTGTTCCAAGCAAAATTTTGTAAATGTTAAAGTACTCTAAAATGTCAAGTATCACCTATATAATTTTTACATTTGATAACTTTGCTTCTCTAGCTAAATCTACTCCAGGAATCAAGGATAACTAATTTTCCTCAAATTTGTGTAAAAGGGTCCAGGCTTTTTATTTTGGTTTTCTTTATTTTAAGAATTCAGTACCAGTTTTGAATTAATCCAGTTCCAGCTAGATGATGTGAATTAAAATCCTAACTCTGATTTAGTCAGAAAGAGAGTATGTTAAACTAAAGAGAGACTTCCAGTCAGAAAAAAAATTTGTTTTCAAAATCCTCTTCAGATATCTAATAGCTTTTTTGATTTTCAGTTTTCTTATCTCATGTAAAGGGAGAATAATAGCCCCCACCTCAGGTTTACTGATGCAAATCAAATAAGTTAACTTACTTGCATTTTGAACACCTAAAAGTCCTATATAAATATAATTTATTATTATTACTACTAAGTAATCTCTCTGGGCCTCAGTTTCTTCATCTGTACAAATATGGGAATGTATTAATTATCAAAATTCTTCCTAATTATAAACCTATGACCATATAAATACTGCAGAATGACTTGAGAGTAAAGCACTTCCTAATGAATTATGATTTTCTTCTGAGAAACTGATTGTAACTTATATTAACTTTGTGAAATTTTCCAGCATCAAAGTACAACTGTGACGAGTAAAGCATACTCTTTTGTGTCATTTTAGAGATCAGTTACTCTCCATTTAAGACCTCAGTTTCCCTTATACTTTTCCAAACTGATTTTAACTCCAGGGTGATCTCAGGATGTTCTAAGCTGTATCTTGGACAAGTCACTTAACTTCTGCTTCATTTCCCTCATCTCTAAATGGTGAGTTGAGGAAACTGAAGAAGTTCACAAAGTTCTTATGAGGATCAAATGAAATAATACTTATAAAACACTTAGTAAATTTAGTCCCTTATATGTAGTAGGCATTTAATAAATATTCATTCACTTACCACTTTCCTTTTTCCCACATTCCCAGATTAGGCATCTTGAATCCAACAAGTTCAAAAGGAAACACATTTATCTTCTTTAATATTGTTCCTCTAAAATGTTTTTCCCTCCTCTGTTAGATGTACCATCATTCTCTCAGTCATATGATTCATAAGCCCAGTTACCCTAAAATTTTGCTTGTTCTCTTTCCCCCATACCTAATTATTTGTTATGTTTGGATTCTACTTTAACATTTGGCACATCTCTCTTCTTCTCCCTATTTGCATAGCCACTACCCACACTTGATTCCTCATTATCTCTTACCTGGATTATTATAATAGCTTCTAATTAGTGCCCAGTCACCAGACTAGATTCATATATCAACTCACTAGTTAGTGGACAAAAATTTCACAGGTAGGATACCAACTTTTAATTTTATATTTTAGATAATTTATTTTTGAAAGTGTTGTTTTTAATATTTTTCTTTTAAAATTTTGAGTTTAAAATTCTTTCCTTCCTTCCACATCAACCCCACCCACTGAAAAGGTGAGCAGTATGATATTAATTATAAATGTGGAATTGTTCAAACTATATGACCATATTAGCCACATTATAGAAAAGCAAGAATAATAAAGTGAGATGTATTTCAATCTGCACTCAGAGTTTATCATATCTCTCTCTGGAGGTAGATAGAAATTATATATCATTAGCCCTTTGGAATTGTATCCTTTTATTGATCAGAATAGCCAAGTCTCTTATAATTGATCACCATTATAACATTGCTATTATTGTGCCAAATGATTTTCTGGTTCTTATCACTTCACTTTGCATCAGTTCATAGGTATTGCAATATTTTTCTGGAACATGAGGTTGCAGAACTAGGGCTCAAATCTAGTAAATTACATTGTTCAGTCAAAAGGTATGCACAGTTTTATATTCCTTTGGACATAGTTCGAAATTATCCTCCAGAATGGTTGGACCAGTTCACAATTGTACAAGCAATTCATTAGTGAGCCAATTTTCTCCTATCACTCTAGGATTATCATTTTTGATAGATGTGAGGTGGTGCCTTGGAGTTGTTTTCATTTGATGATCTCTAATCATTAGAGATTTAGAGCATTTTTTTTTCATATGGCTATAGATAGCTCTGATTTATTTTCCCAAAAATTGTCTGTTCATAACCTTTGACTGTTTGTCATTTGGAGAATGACTCATTTTATACATTTGACTCAGCTCTCTATATATTTGATAAGGGAGGCCATTATCAGAGAAACTGCTATAATTTTTTTTGATATTACTTCATTGTCTAAGGTATCTTATAGCAAAATGTAGTTTTCCTGATTATCTCTTTTAATTAGGTCTATTTTTGTTTTTGCTTCATCTCAGATCACAATTTCTAATCCTATCTTTTTTAATTTCAGCTAAAGCATAATAGAAACTGCTCCAGACCCCCCTACTTTAATTCTGTGCATGCATGTGCATATATTTCTGTTTCACATTTGTCTCTTGTAAACAACGTATTATTATTAGATTTTGGTTTAAATCCTTTATACATTTTTTTCTTTATTTTATTCCAATAATAAATTTACACATAAGTTTTTCAGGGTTACCTGCTTCATGTTGTCTCCCTCCTCTCATCCCTCCCCCCTCCTGGAGTTGACAAGCAATTCCACTGGGTAATACATGTATTATTATTTAAAATCTATTTCCATAATATTCATTTTTGTAAGAGAATAATCTTATAAAATCAAAACCCTAATCTGTGCCAACAGTTCTTTCTCTATATGTGCATAGCATTCTTTTTCATAAGTCCCTCAGAATTTTCCTGAATAATTATATTGCTGTTAGTAGTCTAATACATTTGAGCATCCCACAACATTTCAGGTACTGTGTATAATGTCCTCCTAGTTCTGTTTATTTCACTCCACATGAGTTCATGTAGGTCTTTCCAGTTCTTTCTGAAATCATTTAGTGCATCATTCCTTACAGCACAATAGTATTCCAACACCATCATATACCACAATTTTTTTAGCCATTCCCCAATTAAAGGACATCTCCTCAATTTGATTCCTTTCTGATAGCACTTCTTTTTTATGGGTGAGCTCTATTTTCTGATATTTATCCTTTACAGAAAGTTTTATGCCTCTTTTTCCATTTGGCCAATAATGCTTTTTAAAAGGATTTTTTTTCTTAAGTGATTTTTGTACCTCCCTTTCCTTTCCTTTTGGCTTAATTTGTTTTTCAGAATTGCTTTTCTTCATTGAATTTTTGTGCCTCTTTTGCTATTAAATAAATTCTTTTTTTAAGTTGTTTGTTTTAAATATTCTTGTACCTCTTTTATTAATTTGTTAATTCCTTTTTCAGGACTTTGTTGCATCACTCTTATTTCTTCTCCCAGATTTTCCTCTACCACTCTCTTTTTTTTAACTCTTTTTTTTAAAACCTTTAACTTCTGTGTATTGGCTCCTAGATGGAAGAGTGGTAAGGGTGGGCAATGGGGGTCCAGTGACTTGCCCAGGGTCACACAGCTGGGAAGTGTCTGAGGCCGGATTTGAACCTAGGACCTCCCGTCTCTAGGCCTGACTCAATCCACTGAGCTACCCAGCTGCCCCCTTTTTTTTAACTCTTGAAGTAATTCTTGTTGGGCTTGCATATAATTAGCATTTTTTCCTTTGAAGCATGGTTTATAACTGATTTCATACTATTTTCTTTTTCTGAGTTTCTGTATTTGTCTTCTCTATCACTTTAGTAGCTTTTTATGTTCAAATTATTTTTTATTGTTATTTGTTTATTTTTCCAGTCTATTTCTTGAAATGGAATGTTAAGGTTGGACTCTGTTCATCAGAGGGTAGGATGACCTGATCCAAGCTTCAGATTTTATTGTTCTGATCTTTCCAGAGCATTTATGGAAGTCTACACATTTTTAGTAGTTTCAAAGAGGTAGTGACTTGGGAAGAGGTGTGTTTGTTGCTTTCCTAGTCTGTGCTCTACTCCTTTCCCAAGAAGGGCCCCGCTTCCCTGAAGCCACAAACATTGGTGTTCTTCTTGGCCATGGAAATGTGACCAGATTTCTTGCTCCCCTAAACCTCCAAGTGCCAATTCTCCTCTCTTTCATAGAACTGTGATCATAACCCCTGTTTCTTTGTGGCTGACTACATATGCTCTTTACTGCCTTGGACCTGAGACCCAGTACTGTGACTTGGAACTGTGTATGGACAATGGAGTTGGGAATTAGCACAAGTGATATCCAGGGCTACCAAATGTCTTTCTGACCAATTGTCTGATCTCCTTTATCATTTCTGGGCTGAATCCTCCTGAAACTGTCATTGCTGAATGCATTCTGGGCTGAGTTCTACTCCAGTGTCATAGACCTTTTCTAATAGCACTCTATGTTGTTTTGAGCTGAAAAGAAAAATCTAACCTTGACCATTTATTGGCTCTAGTAGTCTGAAATTTTATTTGAGCCATTATTTTAGAGTTGTTTTGAGGGAAATATAGAAAGAGTTTACCTGGGTTGCTGCTTTTAATCTGCCATCTTAACTCTATCTCTGTTTTTAGATTTTTAGCAGTCTCTTTTATTTTCCACAACTTTGCCACCATTACTGTAGAAGTAGATGGAGGGGAATATTATTGTGCTCAAAGGAATAAAAAACTGGAGGAATTCTATGTAAACTGAATGACTTCCAGGAATTGATGCAGAGTGAAAGGAGCAGAGCAAGAACACTGTACCCAAAGATTGATACATTGTGGTAAAATCGAATGCAATGGACTTCTGTACTAGCAGCAATGCAATGACCTAGTTCTGAGGGATTTATGGAAAAGAACACAACCCACATTCAGTGGAAGAACTATAACTTTTTGAACACATGGGTTGATACAGAAATGATTGGGGATGTAGACCTGAAACGACCACACCAATGCAACTATCAATAATATGAAAATAAGTCTTGATTGATGACACATGTTAAAACCAATGGAAATGCACTTTGGCTATGGGAGGGGGCGAAGAGGGGTGGAGGGGAAAGTAAAAACATGAATCATGTAACCATGGAAAATTTTTCTAAAAAATAAAATAATAAAAAAAAGAAATAGATGGAGGACTTCCCTGGACTGAGGACTATTTTGTATTTTTATGGGATTCATGATTTGTTATAGGCAAAAGACTTTATTGCCTCATGGACAACCTATTGCTCATACGTCTTCTCTATGTATTTAGATAGTTTGATCCATTTACTGGGATTATACTTGATGCTTTACTGGTTTAATTAAAAGAAAAAACAAAACTTCAAGAGCTTATACCCTGTTGGAATAGAGTTTTCAAAGCATCTAGGCCAATCTTTTACCACAATAAACATTGGAATATGACTTTTGCAGAAAAATATTTTGGAATAAGTAATAATTCTCATTTATGTGTTACTTTCAAGTACAAAAAGCCCTATTTGTCACAAGAAAGATGAGTTAATTAATGAAAATATTTTTTATTGCCTTTTTACAAATGAATGTGTAGAGGCCCAGAAAAGGTAAATATTTCACCTAGGGTCACATGTATAGTCAGTATCAGAGTCAGAACTGAATTCAGGTGAACTCAGGATTTATACGTCATTAGTAGAAGCATAACTAGATTGGATGAATGAGACTTTGTCCTTAGATGTACACCTTCCTATCCCTGGGCTTTAGACTCATGTTCTTCTCTTAGTTTGTGATATACTTCCTAATCCTTCTCCCTTTTCTTGTCCCTGTTAGCTTTTCGATTCTTTTTCTCTCAAAGATTCTGAGGTAATGGTTACCTCTCACCCTATTTGACTATACCAGTTTTCTGCCCTCTATATTTCCTCTCCAAAACCCTGATTTGACTATCCTCTGTACTTCTGACACTGCTGACTATCTGCCTCAAGTTGTTTTTTTTTTCCTTTCCCAAGCAGAATTACTAGCTATTACTCTAGTATTACTAGCTTCAGAAGGTTGGAGGGGGAAAAAAACCTAAATTCAACATATACACAAGTGCTTTCACATATTGATTATATAACATTTCATAACTTCTCATTTGTTAAAAAAAAAAACCCTTTAATTATATGAGTATTTTACACATCTAGTGGGAAAAACCTGAACACCAATTTTAGATAGACGAAATGAAACGCATAAATATATGCATTGCTATTATACATACCTCATTCTCCTTTACCCAGATGCAGCCTATAAAAAGTCTAGAAATGAGTGGTAATTTAAACTGTAAAACTATATTTAACACATTGCAAATGGTAAACTAGTGTGCATAGTATTTGCATTCAATCCTTATCTAAATGGCCACATTCTTTATGTGTAAGATTGTGTATATAAGTACACATGAGCCAAGCTCTGCTTTTTTCATTTAAAAAGAAAACTTTGAGGAGATTAAGTGCTCTTGAGAGGAATGGGAATATAGAAACCAGACTTGTACAAAAAGAACAGAGACTAGTCTCTATCCTTGGGGAATAGGTGGGGCTATGGAAACACATCTCTATTCTTTAGTTATCAGGAAGGATTATGTTTTCTTTGCAAGAATGAACAAAGAGTTTCCTTATAGCACTAGTTCTGGAGTCAGAAGACCTGGGTTCAAATTTAGACTCTCACTATTAATATCCATGTGACATTGGGCAAGACCTTCCCCTACCTGGACTTTAGGTTTTTTGTTTGCGTAATCTAGATTTGTTATTCTATGAAGAAACAAGGAACAAAAGAAATGAAGAATCAAATGAGGAAATTGGAGGGTGAAAAAATGTGACACATAGAAAGAATGGAAGAAGTATGAACAGTGAACAATTAAATATTTATTTCACTAAATTTCAATTAGCAAATATTTATTAAGTATCTACTATCTGTAAAGAACCATTGTTAGGTGCTGGATAACTAAAGACAAGTAAAAGAGAAATAATCTCTGTCTTTACGGAGTTTAATACACTATTACTATACAATTTGTTAAGTTAAGTAATACACAAAAAGGAGTTTATATACTACTACTATAAATTTTTTAAAGAGCTAAGTAATATACATACATACAGACACACAAATAAATGAGACTCCATAAAGCAAAGAGATATTCCCTCTTAGGTGGATACAGTTTCAAAAATGATGGTATGATTCTCATATTTTGTCACCTGTGATATCATCTTGTAACAATTAGAGAAATAAAAAAGGAGTAGACATTTTACTCATCTCCACATACTCTACTATCTAGCCACAGTTGTCCATTTACTATTCTTTGCACAATAATGTACATGTCTCTACTCCATGCCTTTGTATTGGCTGTCCCCCATGCCTGGAATGCTCTCTCTCCTCATCTCTGCCTCCTAGATTCCTTGACTTCCTTCTAACTTGAGCTCAAATCCCACTATTCACAGGAATTTTTTCTTACTCTCTCTTCTCCCTCTTATCTCCCCATAGTTAATACCTGCTTTTTGAGATTACTTTACATTTACATTGTATATATCTTATATGTTTAGTAATTTGCATGTTATCTCTATTAGAATGTGAGCCATTTGAGGTCAGGGACCATGTTTTTGCCTTTCTGTGTATGTACTCATTATTTTACATAATGTCTGTATTTTTTTGAAAATTATATTTAATGAATAAATTTAGAATATTTTTCCATGGTTACAAGATTCATGCTCTTTCCCTCCCCTCTGTCTCCCACTTCCCATAGCTGATGCACAAGTCCACTGGGTTTTACATGTGTCATTGATCAAGACCTATTTCCATATTATTGATATTTGCACTAGGGTGATTGTTTAGAGTCTACATACCCAATCATATCCTTATCAACCCATGTGATCAAGCAGTTGTTTTTCTTCTGTGTTTTTACTCCCACAGTTCTTCCTCTGAATGTGGATCCTATTCTTCCTCATAAGACCCTCAGCTTTGCTCTGGATCCTTGCATTGCTGCTAGTAGAAAAGTCCATTACATTCGATTATACCACAGTGTATCAGTCTCTGTATACAGTCTCCTGGTTCTGCTCCTTTCACTCTGCATCAATTCCTGGAGGTCATTCCAGTTCACATGGAATTCCTCCAGGTTATTATTCCTTTGAGCACAATAGTATTCAATCACCAACAGATACAACAATTTGTTCAACCATTCCCCAATTGAAGGACATCCCTCATTTTTTCAATTTTTTGACACCACAAAGAGTGTGGCTATAAATAGTTTTGTACAAGTCTTTTTCCCTATGATCTCTTTGGGGTATAAACCTTGCAATAGTATAGCTGTATAAAATGGCAGGTAGTCCTTTAAAGCCCTTTGGGCAGAGATCCAGATTGCCATCCAGAATGGTTGGATCAATTCACAGCTCCACGCATAATGCATTAATGTCCCAATTTTGCCACATTCCCTCCAACATTTATCACTTTCCTTTTCTGTCATGTAAGCCAGTCTTCTAGGTGTGAGGTGGTACCTCAGAGTTGTTTTGATTTGCATTTCTCTAATTATAAGAGATTTAGAACACTTTTTCATGTGCTTATTGATACTTTTGATTTCTTTATCTAAAAATTGCACATAATGTCTGTATACCAGTACATGTTTAATAAATACTTATTCAATTATTAACTATTGGGGGACTGTCAAGTGGGATATTTGTTATTCTGATAATATGAATGCATCTTTGGTCTGCTACATGATTTAGGAAATGTCTAGGATCAGCTGGAGGGCCACCTTATATGTGTTGTGCCTATAAATCACTACTCATTTTTGATGAATCATTTGGGGACAAAATGATGAAGAACCTAGAAAAAAATGGCAATGGATTATTATTTTGTAAACAAGAAATTCAATCCCTTGAAAGCACTGGTAATATTTCCATGACTATTGCCAAATAAAGGTAGGGACTTCAGAAGAGTATGACAGTTTTAAAATAAAAAACTAGCTAAGAAAGTATTGTCTGAGAAAAACATTTGTAGATCATGGATAAAACATAGAAATTATGGACTTTTGGTGATATGTAATGCGCCTCATGATGGACAGTAATAAACACAAATGCACACATAAATACCCATGTATATGAATATATACACCTATACCTATACCTATTGCTATACATATACCAGCTAGGTGGCACCATAGTGTATAGAGTATGGGGCCTGGAGTCAGGAAGTCTCATCTTCCTAAGTTCAAATCTGGTCTCAGAAATTTCCTAGCTATATGCCTGGGCATGTCACTCCCATTTGCATAAGTTTCTTCATCTGTGAGATGTGCTACAGAAGGAAATGATAAGCCACTCCAGTATCTTTGCTTAAGAAAACCCCAGATGGGCTAGCAAAGAGTCAGACATCACTGAAAACAACTGAAGTTGTTTTAGAAATTTTGAACTTTGTTTTAACTTGCTGTTACAAATATGTAGAAGGTAGAAAGAGGGGGTTAATTGGTAAGGAAATAATCTATAATTGATGACTTCAATTCCTTACCTTCCACTCAATATCTTGGTCAGACCATATCTTCAGTGTTTATTATGATAATTTTACTAGTTTATTTTCTTAGTTTTCTACAGGATACTTATAGTTTGGCAAAGATTCAATATAATTTTGCAACTATACACATATAAGCACACACATGTGTATATATACATACACACATACACATAGATATCTACCAATCTATCTTACTATCAAATACACAAGGGAAAGATGGCGGGATGATATATCTTTAGTGTTTTGCTCTGTTCTGAGCACCTCATTTTAGAAAAAGACGTAACCCAGCTTTATTATGTCCCAGAAAGGGTAAATAAGAGAAGAAGATGAATGGAGAAGATGAGAATCAGGGAGTCTTAGGTAGGATAGAATATCAGCTGCCAAGTGTTTGAAATATTGTAATGTGGAAAACAAAATAAACTTCTATTTGGCATGAGAAGGAAGAATCAATGATCAAAGATGGAAGTGAATGAATGATATATACAAACCTGATCATAAAAAATTATTAAAAATTATAACTGTCCTAAAGTTGAATGGCTACATAGGAGATTAGGCTTTATATCTTCTAGAGGTATACAAAGTAGAAGCCATATAAAATAGGAGGGTATCCTTGACCTTTAGAATGCCCTTCATGTGTTTAATTCCTCTAATTCTTATGTTTTCCTGGGCTATTACAAATTGAGAAGGTTTTAAGCTGAAATTTTAGGAGGAAGGCAAAAAAGCATATCTAATATGTTCTGAATACTTTAGAGAACACTAAATATAATTTTGTCATAAGACAGACCATCTGTACTGAAGCCAAGTCAATAAGCATTTATAATTTATTTACTATGTGCCAAGTACTTTACTAATTCCTGGGGATACAAATATTATCAAAATGAAAGATAGTCTCATCCCTCAAGTTGCTTACACTCTAATAAGGAAAGCTATAAAATATTGTTGAAAAGCTGTGTAGGGAGGAGGAGACAAGGTATCCACACAGTAAAATGATAGAAAAGTCTAGAAAATGAAGGGTGATGTGTCTTTCTCAAAATGCGAGTTCTGGGAAGAACTTACCAATAGAAATTGGGTGCTGCAGGCATCAAGAGAGAAGCATCTGAACCATGATGACAAATCTGGAGAATGAAAGATGACTGATCTGAGAGGAATAAAAGAAGTAGTTTGGGAAATAAATCACAAACTAGGCATGAAGGAATGATATAGTAGGGATGTGGGACTTCGTTTATCCAGACATCTATAGGAACTCTCTCATATATTGCAAGAAGGAAAAATAGCAGAGAAAATCATGACTTGTCTTGATCTCATTCAAAAGGTAGAAGAAATGTAAAGGGAAAATATATGTTCGTGCTTAATGACCAATAAGGAAGAACTATTAATGACCTAAAAATGATGGGAACTTTGCATTCAAGTAGAATTTGTGAAAATGAAGGATAGATAAGCTAGTAGAGAATTAAAAGGGTTCAGAGAAAATATAGAGAATAGCCAATAGCCTGAAATTCTACAAGGAAGTTGGCCCAACAGAGTAGGATGGCTCTCCATAATGACATTCTAGAGACATTAAGAAAAATATCTTGTTAAGAAGGTAAAAGGGGAATTGTCTAAAAGGGAGAGGGGAAAAATGAGCTGTCTAAAGAGACCATGAGAAATTATAGAAAAGTAGGTGGGCCAATGGATAGGAACGACTGATGTGAAATTAGGAATACTTGAGTTCTAATATGGCATTAACTCAGAAATCTACTAGCTATCATGCCCTGGAAAAGTTAACCTCTATCTCCTTCAATTTCTTCATCTATGACATGGGCACAATAATAGCCTCTTCATCCTAGAGTTGTAAAGATCAAATGAGATAACATATACAGTGCTTTACAAATTTTAAATTGCTATCTAAGTGCTACCTATTATTATCTAGTTCAATCTAGCAAGATCAAATTTAATAGGTTTAAATGTAAAATTCTACACTTAGCTTCAATTAGACAACTTCACAAATGAAAGATGAGAGAAGCTTGTCTTAGACAACAGCTTGTATGAAAAAAAAAGTCTGGCAGTTTTGCTAAACTATAAGCTCAATATGAAATGTGATATGGCAGCCAAAAAAAGCTAACCCAGTCTTAGGATACGTTAAGAGAGGAATGCTAAGCAGAATGAAAGAATCAATAGTACCAGTGCACTGTGCCCTTTAGAGACCACATTTATTCATAATATTGTGTTCAGTTCTAGACATCAATTTTTAAAAATTCATATACGGTGACAGACCAATAGATAGATATATAGACAGACAGACAGACAGACAGACAGATAGATAGATAGATAGATTGATTGATTGAAAGAATGAAAATTTATTAAGCACTTAGCATGTGCCAGATACTGTAATAAGATTTAGGAATATAAATACAAGCAAAAAGAGAATCATTAACCTGAAGGAGTTTACATTTCAATGGGTGGTAGGAAAAAACAACATATAAAATAATACTGACAAATTAGTTAGCTTATGGTAGTTGTGGGGGTGGGGTGGAGAAGACATCCAAAGTGCTAGTCTGAGTCAGTTTTGAAGTAAGCATGGGTTGGTGTGTGAGGGCTTCCTCAAATGAAAGTAAGTTCTGGAGAAGAATTCATAAAATGGAAAAGGAAGCCGTAAAAGAGAAGACACTATCAGTGTGAGAAGGCTGCTAAACTGCAGGTGGCTAAATTGCCCAAGGAGTTATGTACTGAAACGGGTTTGTAGTCAACATTGCTTAGCTGTGTGTCCAGGAGTCAGCTAGAATGATTTGAGGACCAAAGATCATGCTATATGTGAATCCATCAAAGAAAAAGTTATTTATCTTGGAACAGGTAAGATTTGGGATGAGGGGTTGATATCTTCTAAATATTTGAAGTCTCTCCTATGTAAAAGGCATTTAATTAGTTCATCTTGGGCCCAGAGGATTGAACTAAGAGCAATGAAAGAATATAAAGAGGCAAAGCTCAGGTTGATGCAAGGCAAAAACAATAAGGATGACAACAATAACAACAATAATTACCTTCTAACATAGAACAATTTTAAATTGTTTTGGCCTTCCTTGCCAAGTTGTAAGGTAGATTGTGACTAGTGATCTCCAAATAAGAACTGGGCAGTCACTCTTCAGAATGCTAGTTCAATATAAAAGGGGGCCTGAAAGATCTCTGAAGCTCTTTATAACCTGGAAAATCTATGATTTTGTAAACTCACTCAAGAACCCTAAAAGCTCCCAAGAATATGCACCATATTTCACTCTAAAAAATAGAGGAGAAAATTGTCTAGGTAGTTCTGAGGTATTTTGGTAGAGAGGTGGAGAGTAGAAAATATCTGAGTAGAGACAAATAAGTTATAGAAATGTATAGCTGGAAGAGGAGTTAAATATTACCTTAGTATAATTCTTATCAATCAATGAACAAGTATTTATTTATTAAACACCAATTATATGCCAGGCACTGGGCAAGGCAATAGGAATTCAAGAACAAAGAATCAAAAATCTCTACTCAAAAAGAGTTTATTAACCTTTATAACTATGCCCTTCATCCCCTTCCTTTTGGATTCCTTGATGATGTTTCTCTGCCAACAATCCCCTTACCTTCGTGCATTTGCAATCATTTCCCTTCTGATGGTTCCTTCTCATCTGTCTACAAAGAAAAATATAGTTCTTTCTATTTCAAAACAATAAACAAATCTTGCCTTGGGCTTTATACTTCCACAAACTACCATTCAGTGTCTTTTCTTTTTTCTTGGCTAAATTTGAAAAAAAAATGTTACTGATAACATTTTCATCATCTACTTACTCTTTAATTCTTTGCAATATGATTTCCTTTCTTATGCCATTCAATGGAAACTCTTCTCTCAAATTTAGTCAATAACCCTAATACTAAACCTAGGCATCTCCTTGCAAACCGTATTCTCCTTCATGTCTTTGCAACCTTTCATAGAGTCAACATGTCCTACTTGACATTCTGTCTCATTTGTCATATGTACCACTGTATTATTCTGGTTTTTCTTTTACCTGTATAAGTGACTTACTCTGTTGTCATTAATTCCACTTTCTTCCCTATCCTCTTGCATTCAATTTTCCCCAGAATATTCTGCTTCTGCTTCTGCTTCTGCTTCTGCTTCTGTTTCTCTCTCTCTCTCTCTCTCTCTCTCTCTCTCTCTCTCTCTCTCTCTCTCTCTCTCTCTCTCTTCCTGTCTTTCTCCCTCTTCCCAATCTTTCCTCTCTTTTAGTGATCTTCCCCACTAGCATGATTTCAACTATCACCTTGACATAGATGACTACCAAATATTTATTTCTAGTCCTGAACTTTCAAATTCTATTCTTATAATTCCAACAGTCAATTGAAATTTTTAAATAGATCATTTCTCTTCTTTGACACCAAGTTTTTGACTTCCTTTGTTTCTATTAATGACACATTTCACAGAATCATCTATGCTAGAAAACAAAGGTTATATTAGGTCTTTCTCTCCTTTTCACCTCGTATCCAATTAAGGACCATCTTCTTTATTGATTCCTTGGAATATTTCTCAAATCATTTCCTGTCTTTCTTTTCACACAGTAACCCTTGCCTGAATTGTCTTCCTACCTCCAATATAATTTTTCACACAGGTGCCTGGCTAATCTTCGCCATGGAAAAATTGGATAATGTCACTCCTCTCTTTTAAATCCTTTAATGGCCCTTTATTGCATAATAGGTAAGGCCAAATTCTTAAATCAGAGGCCCATCACAAACTAGTGCCTCCCTACTTTTACTAACTTAAATCACACTACTCTGCTCTACGTATGCTATATTCTAATGAAATTAGAGAATCATTGACTCTTAGAGTTTAAAGAGTCTTAATAATTCTAGTTTGAGCTCATCCTGAGCAGGAATCTTTCTAAGAGCAACCACTAACATTAATATGTAACTTTAGATTCTGTGCACACACGCACACACACACACACACACACACACACACACAGTTGTTCTCTGTCATTTGTTTTTGAAGACCAATGACATCAAGGAGTGATGTCTTAACTTGTATATGAACTGGCTTAAAGTGAGGCAGAGTTATACGGAGTCATCAGCCTTACTCTCTCTTTTTCAGTCACAAAAGTTCAATGGTGAGACAAAAGTCAGGATGATTGGTAATGCCCTACGATGCAATTTGTTGTCTTTGATGTCTGACCAAGCCCTGAATGTTCCACCACCCCTGTTTCAGCCACCTTCCTAGAAAATGAAACAAATCATTCTTGTGTGCCTATTGCACCAGAAGTCTTCACATACTTAAGAGTAGACACTCCATTAATTCACTTATGGGTTTGTAGCCCATTGGTTAAGTGCCTTCTATGTGCCCAACATTGTTCTAAGAGGCAGAATACAAAGAAAACGAGTGTGTAGGGAGAAAGGAGAGAATCCCTATTCTCAAAGATCTCTCAGTCTAGGACCATTCATTGAGCTATTTAGTTGCCAATTCTTATGTCTAATAAATGTCAGTTTCATCTTGGCAGAACTGAGACTAGAATCTGGGATTTACTTTAATCTACTTTCTACTATATGATGTTGTTTCTCCATTGTACCAAGTGAGTTTCATTAGGGCCTGTAAGAGACATTCACCAGAAAGACCAGGAGTCTATGAAACACTTCTCCACATATTGTTTGTAGTGTTTAACCCCTTTACTGGCTTGGGGACTGATCCATTTTATTGCTTTTAAGAAATATGTATGTGCTTTTACACTAATTGCAATAACAGACAAGACCTGCTGTTTTTCTCAACCCAAAATGGAGTTCCTTGATGGGCAAAGTTTCTTAGCCTTCGACCCGCTTGTTTATCCACTCAGGAAACTGGTTTACTGCCTCTCAAAACAGCACACCCATGCGATTAGCACTTAATTATGGCATCATCAGTAGCTATAATATAGGCTCAGGTTAAGTTAACTCATTCAAAATAAGTCTGGGTCAAATTTGTGCTCTTCAAATCACATCCTGATAAAATTGTATATACATGCTACCAATGCCAGATTTCACTAGTTACACATGGTTATATGATCTCTTTAAATTCCTTTTAAATGTTACATAGTATTTCAACGAGAAAGAAAATGTCAATTGAATCATATCTCAAATCTTTTTAATGTAAAACTTTTTGTTGTTGTTGGTTTCTTTATTTATTCTGAAGCTTTATATATAAATATAAATATGGGCCAATCCTGACCTATTTCAAATATATATATATATATATTTAAGCATTTTCTGAAAAGGATCAGCTAGTAAAAGAGAAGAAAGGATCGCTGAACTCCTTTAACATATCAAATTATAAGTGAATCTTGCTTTAAGTCACTAGATTAGGTGAAAATTTAGATATATAAAAAGAAATTTGTTCCTTATAATAGAGTGAAAAAATATGACTCCTTTCTATTTCCTCATAAGTTTAGCTGAAAAGGAGCCAAGGGTTATAATAGACCACAAAATAATACAAGGCAACATTGTTGGATTTTTAGAAATATTAGCCAAGTAGAAAAATAACAAGTGTGTCAGAGTTCCGTAGTAGAAGAATAACAAACTTAGAGTGTGGAGATAAAAGTTCGAGACCTGAATGCAACCTTGGTTATTTATGTGAACATGGGCAAGTCATTTATTCTCTCCGAATCTCAGTTTCTTTATCTGCAAAATGGGGGTAATTATACCTGAAGTATTTAACAAGTAGCTTAAATATCTACTTCATAAAAATGTTGAAAAGGCTTCATAAAATTTAAAATGGCATCTAAAAGAATTACTTTTTCATATAATAATGGATGTATGATTTCATCAATGCTAGCACTGATAAAGATTACATATATATGTATGTATATATATATATAATCCTAGAAGTGTTTTCATTCTGAACAATATTTGTTTACATATTTCTTTAAACCTTCCATTAACTAAGCTAGCACAATAATAGAACTTCTGTGAATTTTGAGTCTTTTTGCACAGCAACCCTATAAGTAGAGATTGCAAATATTTAAACTTCCAGTGCTACAGATAAGGAAACTGAGACAAAGAGAAGGCAAATGATCTGACCTCACAAATAGAAAATATCAGGGCCAGGAAATAAACTCAGTTCTTTTCTAACTCAAATCCAGAGCCCTTCTCACTAACACACTCTCTGTAGAAGGTAAATATGACAAATAGATCAAACTAATAAAAGAAAAGAAAAAGAGGGCACAGAATTAGACATCATATTAACCAATAAAACTTCATATATTTATTAAGTTTCTCCTCTGTGCCAATCACTATGCTTTACAGTGGACAGGCAAAGATAAAACTATCAACAACAACAACAACAAAAAACAATACCTACCCTCAAAGAGCTTGCATTCTATTGGGAAGAAATAAAATATATTTAGATGAGCATAAACCACATGTTTCAAAGTAAGTATAAAGGTAATTTGGGTGGGGAGACACTAACTCATAGCTGAGAGGATTTAGGAAAGACTTACAAAGAAGGAGACAAAAACTGAATAACAAAAGAAGCCAGTGTTCAAAAAAGGAAGAAATATAGAATGAATGTATAGCTAGGTGGAACAGTGGATAAAGCACTGTGTAATACTGACTGTGGCTTCATGATATTTAATTTGTTTCCCTCTGGAAGCCTTTAGTACTTTCCTCTTGGCCCAAGATTCTGAAATTTGGCTATATTGGCCTGGGATATTTTGGGGGTGGGGTGGGAATCTCTTTAAGGAAATGATTGGTGAATTCTTTTAATTTCTATTTTTCACTTTTGTTCAATGATATCAGTGTAGTCTTTCCTGATAATTGTTGGTAATATGGTATTCAGGCTCCTTTTTTGATCATGCATTTCACATATTCCAATGATTCTGAGATTTTCTTTTCTGGATTTATTTTCCAGATCATTTGTTTTTCTGTTGCACTAACTTTAAATTTGACTGCTAGTAACTTCAAACAATCAATCCTGGTTCTACTCTGAGTAGAGCAAAAGACAGCTAGCATGTCCTCCCTCCTTGTTTAATCTTCTCTTCTGCAGGCTATATAGTCTCATTTGTTTCTTCTGATACTCATTTGCATGGACTTGAGGCCCTTCCTTAACAATTATAATAGTCCTCCAAATACTTTCTTCCTCATCATGATGCTTCTTAAAAAGAATCAAACAAAATTGAACATAATATCCCAGATATATGTGTTATGTGTGCACTTAAAGAAAATTAAGAATGCCTCGTATAGTAGAAAAGAGAGGTAAATTAGATGGAGGAAAATGAAATTATCTTAACTGTAGTAAGACCAGCACACTGGGATTAACATCTGTAGTCCTGAAGGAAGTGTCATGGAATTTATGTTTCTCTTAAGAGACTAGCTACTGAGTTATTATTAAACTGTGGGGTGATATCCATTGATATCCCACCAAAGGATTTGACATGAAAAAATAATCTTAGAGGAGAACACTAGTAAATGTAAATTGGTTGATCACAAAAAAAAATGATCAATGAACAGATATTTATTGAGTGCCTATTGCAGTGATGGTGAACCTTTTAGAGATAAAGTGCCAGGCTCCACCCTCTAGACCAAGTGCTGGGCCAGTCCCCCACCAGTGACTGAATGCTGTGCCATGTCCCGCCCCCCATTTACCCCAGACAGGACAGGGAGGAAGTGCTCCCATTGGGCTGCTGGGCAGAGAGGCAGGTAAGGAGAGGAACGTGTGGAAAGGGGGAGAGGAGTAGCCTGAGTGCCCTTCTCCCTTCCAGCTTGGCCACTTGCGAGATGCCCATCATAAACCCTGTGCATTCCCATTGGGTTGCTGGGTAGAAGGGAGAGTGGTGTGAAAAAATGTCATCAGGCAAAGTGGGGGGGAAAGCTCTGCCCAAGTTCCTCTGCCTTTCTAGTAATTAACTCTGGGGGGGAGGTTTGGGGAAGAGGGTAGCCTATGTGCCCACAGAGAGTGCTCTGCATGCCATCTTTGGCACCCATGTCATAGGTTCACCATCACTGGACTATCATGTGTCTGTGGCAAATAGATAGTTCAATGGATAGAGCACTGGGCTTGGAGTCAGGATAATCTGAGTTTAAATCAATTTGGACATTTGTTGTTTGGTGCTGGGCAAGAAACTTAATATTTGCTTGCTTTTATCCACTGAATAAGGGAATGGCAAACCATTCCAATATATTTGGCAAGAAAATCCAGTGGACAGTATTGATATGCTATATTCCATGGGGTCACAAAAAGTTGGATACAACTGAATGACTTAAGAGCATCAAGTGCTAGGAACTGTATACTTAGAGATTATAGAAAATGAAACATTCCTTCATGGAAAAACCAAGTATTTAGGGATTATACTTACCTTCCAGTAGGAATTATATAACTAGTTAAATAGTAACTTTTTCTAAAAAAAGGGAAATTTCAGAAGATTTCAAAAATTCAAAGAAAAGAAATTATCTTATTATGTGATAACTTTATAGATTGAGAGATATCTGGATCATAGTTGTCACCTAGGTCAATCTGTTTACTTTGCAGATGAGGAAAGTCCACTCTCTTGAGGGAAGAGATATAAGGTGATTCCTTAAGATCACATGGTCAGTAAATGACAGTCCAAGGATATGAAACTAGCCCCAGGTCCTTGACCTCTAATTCAGGATATTTTTTCAGTTCTAACATGTTGCCTTTAGTTTCATGCGAAGAAAAAATAACCCAACAACTTCAGATCTATCCTCTACTTCACATAAAGAAAACCTCAACTAATTATAAGCTTATTTTTTCTAGAGCTCTTTTATATTTGAAAAGAAACTTCTGGTTCTAACTTTATTGGTAAAAATTTTTATGAAATATTTTCTTTTATTTTTGACTGGTCAGGATTAATAACATTTTTAATCAACCCACAAAATATTTACTGTATCTGTACTATGTACATTTTATTGTGATAAGGGCTGTGGAAGTTAAAAAAAAAAAAAGAATCCAATACTCCCTGTCACTGAACATTCAGTTCATTTATCATTTCAATAGGGAGACCCAACATACCCATATGAAAGAGTTAGATATATCTGTGGATTATACATAATCTCTTTCTCTCTTTATTTCATATACATATATTTCAGAGGAGCTACCCAACCCTGACTTAATGACAAGAGAAGGTTTAAATCAGTTGGAGCCAATCTTTTGGTTTCTGTGGAAACTCCCCCTTGCTACACTTGGAAAGAGCTGTTCTAACCAGATGTCATTACTCCCCAATTCTTTCCAGTTTTCTCTATGGACTCTTGGGTATTTTATAAAATGATTGGTGTAACAGTCTCAATAGCTTCCATGAGCCTCTCTGCCTGTTGAAATGTATTTAAATCCTATTCCCTTTGCCTTCCCCTCGGGCACTCCAATATTTTGCTGTGGCATGGTGTTCAGAATTGCAATTCCTATCCCTTGATGAAAGATCTTTGTTGTTGCTACTTTGATAACTCTTTTTCTGGTTGACAATGTGTGTGCTTATGTGCATGCACAACCAAACATATTATATAGAGATCTAAATATATGCTTATAGATAGAGTTACAGATGAAGATAGTTAAATAGAAAGAGGAGAAAGAGAGATGGATTTAAATACAGATATATTATATATAAATATGTACATATTTTATTCATCCTTCATTTTTAAAGTACACCAATGATAAGATGGGGTGATGTCTTGACTTGTGTATAAATTGGATTTAAGTGAGGCAGAGATTTATAAAGTCATCAGCCTCATTCTTTCTTTCAAAGTCATAAAAGTCCAGTGGCAAGACAAAAGTCTGATGATCTGAGATGTAGTAGATGACCTTGGCATCTTCAAAGTCTATCTAGGATCTAAGCATTCCACATGTGCTTCTGCTACTTTCATAGCCAATGGGGGAAAAATTCTCATCTGCCCATTTTGCCAGGGAGAGTTTTCATATCCTTAGAGTAGACATCACCCAACTCACCAGTGGGTTGAAGACTTATCAATTACCCTCAAACTGGTTTAGCCCATATGCTGAGATATTTCTATAGGGATGTGTCTGCTGAGCTGCTACAGCTTCTTGGAGCTGAGTGACCAAAGTTGAATGGATACCAAAGTTGAATGGGCAGCGCTGAAAGTTCTTGGTAAGTTCTCACACCTGAGATACTAGTTCTGCTGGAACACACTATATACCCTACACTCTATATACACATGTATGGAAGTGGAAATATGTGTATATTTATGAATGTGTGCATATAATTAAGATCATTGTAGAATGGAATAATGAGAGTGTATATAAGATATAAGACTTCATATGACTTTGAGAGAATAGGAAGCATTAAATAGGTAAACAGAAAGAGAATGGACCTTTTTTGGAGAAAATAGCATAAGCAAAGGTTTATGGATAAAAAGGCACATGTATGTATGGAGCTCTTCAGTGTTTCTGTAAGGAAGTAATCAAGTAAGTCTGGAAGGGCAAACTGGAACTTGATTGTGGAGCATCTAGAGAGCTTAGACTTGATACTGGGGGTAAAAGAAGCATTGAAGGATTTGAAGAGGGGAAATGACAAAATCAAGTTAATAATGGAATAACACAAAGAGGAAATGCAACACAAGAAAATATGGGAGAAATCAAAGATGAAATTTATACCAGAATAAAAGGAATAATGTACTATTTTATCTTAAAACAAGAAATGCAAGGAGACTCATTTTTGACTCAGTTTGAATATAAATGTCCTAGTGCTCAGGTCACTAGCATGACTAAGAAATGAAATGCACATTTTGGGAATTGAAGGAAGCAGAGCTGGTGTTTGGGAGAGAGGGGAGAGAGAAAAATATTATTATAAGACTTATTTAGGAAAAAGTGGTAGTTGAAGTCTTACATTCAGATGCAATAATTGAATGGATCTATGATTATACTGAAATCTATGTTACCACAACTGGAAAAGATTGAAATCCAGTCATGTATTCTCATCCATCTTGTGAAGTGTCTGTACCTTCTCATTCATCCTGCATAAGAAATCAACCCATTGCACTGGAGACACACTTTTATTAGGTCCCAGTGAAACATTTGAGATACCCATGTATTAGCCGTTTTTGCTACATTATTGTCCCCTTCCTCTCTTTTTTTGTCATACATGTCCTTAATTATGTCTGAGTTCATTTCTTATGTGCAGTAATCACTTAATGTGCTGAAGTCTATAAACACCAACAATGGGTGTTTCTTTTCTAAAAATATCATTTATACTTTGTTTATTTAATCATCAAAGCTTCCCATTTGTAAAACTATCCCTTTCCCCCAATGTGGGTATAAGATATAATAAATAGTATTTTTTAAAAAGAACAAAGAGGGGGCAGCTGGGTAACTCAGTGGATTGAGAGTCAGGCCTAGAGACAGAAGATCCTAGGTTCAAATCCGGCCTCAGACACTTCCCAGCTGTGTAACCCTGGGCAAGTCACTTGATCCCCATTGCCCACCCTTACCACTCTTCCACCTAGGAGCCAATACACAGAAGTTAAGGGTTTAAAAATTTTTTTTTAAATTGTAAAAAAAAAGAACAAAGAAAAAATAAAAAGGTGAGAATTTCAGTTGACTTTGGGGTCACCATGCAATTTTAAAATATTTTTTAAAGATTGTATTATGTCATTATTTGTAGCCATATAGCATTGCCAGAAAAATATTGGTATTCAAACATTCATTTTAGGAAGAACAGCAGTAGCAAACAACTTGGACTTATTGAAAGCACTGCATAATTTCCCAAATGTATCAGACCAATATTTTGCTTTTTTTAAAAATTCTGGGCCAAACTCATTGTCCAGCCCTAGACTTTCTTTACAATATATGTATATGTGTTACATATACATGTATATATGTATTACATATAATATATAGTTATATATATATATTAAAGCTGCATATCAAAATCAAGAGAAAATATTTTAATCCATTTGATTTCTTAAAGAAAGTTTGATTAAGCTAATATTTTTCAAATGACTGATTTTATTGAAGAATCTTTGCAATTTTTAATTTAATCCCCTTAGTTTTCTACATTGTTCAATAATAGCTACAAATAGGAAAATTCAAAAGACCTTGCCATCATTAAGGAATCACTCATCCATCTCAATTCTGCTCAACACATAATCTAAGACAGTGTGAGCACTTTAAATGAGAACATTTTCCCCTCTTTTATGTCTCATGTGATGTTTCTACCTAGTATGTTGCTGAACAAAATAATCATTGACTTCATATCTTACAGAATCGTACTTTATATGTACATAAGGAAAAGTTCATTTGAGGAAAACCTTCATGGCTATGTGTCATCCTATAGAGCCAAGTATTCAAGCACCAAGGGACCACAGACAAAATAACAGAAAATATGGAAGCTTTTACTAAAAATAGGAGGAGATTATGGGATATAGTACATTACAAAACTTTAAAACCAAAACTATCTATGACTAGCCTCTTCGGTGTGAGAGCTTTCACTCTTTTCAAGACTGCTCTTCTGCCTTTGCTGTCTACCTGTTACCCAACTCTTACCTGTAGCTCCTAGAAGCTATAGCATGCCCTGATGCCACAACTTGGTAAAACTTTCTCAGCAAATGGGCTAAACCAGGTTGAAGATAACTGACAGGTCTCAAAACTGTTAGTGAATTAGTGAAACATTTGTTCCAAGTATGTGAAGTCTTCCCAAGGCAAAATGGGTAGACGAGAACAATTTGTTTAAAAAGCCATAAACGTGTTTGAAGAAGGCTCTATGGAATGCCTAGAGCAGTGATAATGAAGCTTTAGAGGGATGTGCGATATAAGAAATGTACACAGGCAAGGGGAAGGGGAGCAGACTTTCTCTCCATCCCTCTGGCTTCCTGGAAACTAATTCAGGCAAACTCCTTGCTGGGGCAATGGCACACATGCCCATAGAGAGGGTACTGAGTGTTGTCCCCTCTGGCACACATAAATATCATATATTAACCACAAGGGGCCTAGAACATGCTCAGACATTGTAGATATCAAGTCATCCATTCATTACAACCCAGGCCATTTCCAGTAATACTCACATTTTCTGGCCACTAGACTTTGGTGACTTTGGAAGAGAGAATGAGACTACTTTACTTAAACACACTTGATGTGCAACTGAAGACATTATCTTGGGGTGGCATTAGTCCTCTTTGAAAATGAAGGGTGAACAGCAACAACAGTTTTCTGTAGTCAAGGCAAACAAGTAGATTCTTTCACATCAAAGACTTTTGTCTGGAGATTATATTCCTTCCTAATTTTTCCTTTCCCTAAGATAAATATCCCCAGTCCCATCAATTGTTGAATCTTATTGGATTTCACTGATAAACAGGAAAAATGAAGAAGTAGAATTTCATGAATAATTTTTGTTTAAACAGACTTTTCTTCATTCTCCTTCAACTGAAATGTTTATAGACCATCTAATTCTCTAGGTCTTTTAAGAGTAGATTTTTAAAACTGCATGGAAGGTGTTTTTTATAGTGCCGAAAAATTGGAAAATGAGGGAGTGTCCCTCGATTGGGAAATGATTGAACAAATTGTGATATCTGATGATGATGGAATACTATTGTGCTATATGGAATAATGACCTGAAGGATTTGTATGTGAACTGGAAAGACCTCCAGGAATTGATGCAGAGCAAAATGAGCAGAACCAAGAGAATATTGTGAAAGTGAAACATTGTGGCACAATCAAATGTAATGGATTTCTTGACTAGTAGGAATTCAAAAACCCAGGACAATCCCAAGAGACTTATGAAAAAGAATGCTATCCACATCCAGTGAAAGAATTCTGGGAGTAGAAAAGCAGAAGAAAAAACATATGATTGATTACATGGTTCAATGGATATATGACTGGGGTTTTGGCTTTAGGAGAACACTATTACAAATGTGAATAATATGGAAATATATTTTGAACACTGACATATGTACAACCCAGTAGAATTTCTTATAAACTCTGGGAGGAGGAAGGAAAGAGGGGAGGGTAAGAATATGAATCTTGTAACCGTGGAAAAATACTCTAAATACATTTTTTTAAACTGCATAACAGGTAGTGAGTCTAGAAATGAAACATGTGTAGCCAGTAAGTCTCTGTATCCAGAGCCAGCTAGATGAAACTTTTCTCCTGAAAAAAGTCTGAATATGGTAAGAAATCCACAGGCTGGTAACATTAAAAATAACAAGAAACATCATTGGAAAGTGCTGATAACTAATGCAGAGAGAAGGATCCAGGCTATTGGGCTACAAGCTTCATCATACCTTGTCCTCAGATACCAGAAAGAATCCTTATATAATAGTGCTTAAGGATGGAGGTAGGTATGTAAGAGGAGATAACACTGGGAGGTAGATGTCAATGTAGGAACTGAAGGTAGGAACTGAAGGTACCCAGAGTGATAGCAAGCAAGAAGACCACTCCAATGAAATACATGTTAAGAGGTAAAAGTTGGCCTTGGAACAAAGCCTTAATTCAGGAACTTAGACTGATGAATAAATCAAGGAAAACACTGATTACTACAAAAAATTCTAGATATAAAAATTTCCCAAAGAGATTAATTCCATTGAAACTACAAGCAGAGATCAAAAAAGAAAATAAAAACTTCCCATAAGGACTAGATGAATATTTAGAAGAAATGAAGCATATGTTGAAAATGACAAAATCATTTGGAGAAAGAATTGAATAAATGAATACCTTAGAAGAGAAAGTGGTAAAGTGTAGCCCAATAGCAGATTCACTGAAAACTAGACCAGACCAACTGAATTGAACAATTTTGTAAAAAAGCAAGAAATTGGAACTCGGTGCTGAAGGAGCTCCTGAGACCACAGAACGCTTACACTCTGTATTGTCATGTGGTTATACCCCAACCAGGATCATGGCAGACCTTCTCCAACCAATTGCCCTCACTGAATTTTGGCTTCCAGGTTCTCTCTTCTGGACCCATTGAGAAGACAAACAACGTGATTACTGATGTACTCTTAAGTACAGCTATAGAAATGTTATTGAACTTGGAAAATCACCATAAGATTGAAAACCATTTATATGGGAAGAGGTAACAAATATTTATGTAGCAGCAACAATCTAGCTAAACACTTTACAAATATTTTCTTATTCAAGCCTCACAACAACCCTGGGAGCCCTATCCATTGTACCACTTAGTAGGCTTCTACCTCAAGAAGGCCATTGATAAGAAGGAAGTCTTCATAAACACCAAAATATTTACAGCAGCACTTTTTGAGATAGCAAAGAATTGGAAACAAAATAGATGCACATCCGATGAAGAAAAGCTAAACAAACTATGGTACATAACTCTAATGGAGTGTTACTGTTCTGTAAGAAATGAAGAAGAATGTGATGAATATGGAGAACCCTGGGAAAATCTACATGAGCTGATGTAGAGTGAAGTAAATGGAGCCAAGAAAACGATATACAACGCCTACAAGGAAAATAGAAAGAATACGCACAAATGTGAATTTTACAAAATTATAAAGAATAGATGTGACAAATTTTTTATTGTGTGCATGATATGTCTTCTATCACGACATGAGTAATATGGAAATATGTATTGCATGAAAGTACTGTTAAAACCTGTATCAGACCATTTATTGCCTTGATGACAGAAAAAAAGGTAGGGGAAAAGGTAGAGGAAAGGGGAAAAATCTGAGTCTTAAAATATCGGAAAACAATTGTCAAAAATTGTTTCAACATGCAACTGAAAAAAATTAAAAATAATTAAATAATGTTTTTAAAAAAGAAGGAAAAAAGCAAGAAATTTTATAAAATGGAAAGAGTGAAAAAATACAACATATAAGATATCCTGAGTTGGTCTGTAAAAAAAAAAGATCCAAAAATAGACATGGAGAAATATTTTGACTCCCTAAAAATGAATGATTTTTTTAAAAGTCTAGACCCCATATTTATAGAAATCTTAAAGGAAAACTGTCCAAAACTATTACAACTAACAGGAACAATTAAGAAAGAAAGAATCCACTGATTATCTCCTGAAAAAAAACCTTAGAAAACAAAAGTTCCAGGAAAGTCATAGGAAAATTCCAAGTTACCATGTCAAAGAAAAATTATTGCAAGTATACAGAAAAAAGGTTAAATTACCAAGGGACCACAGTCAGGGTAACACAAGATATGGAAGCTTTCACTAAAAATAAAAGAAGATTGTGGAATACAGTATTACAAAACTTGAAACCAAGAATAGTTACTCAGAAAATTTTATGTAATATCGTAGGGGTTTTGGCAGAATGACCTTTAAAAGAATAGGGGACTTCAGACTCTTCCGACAAAAAGACCAGAGCTAAGTACAAAGTATAAAATATAAAAATGAGAGTTTAGAGAAACCAAGAAAGTAATATCTAAACTTTTGAAAAGGCCTATATAATGATTTAATGGTAACGTTTTAATTGGAGAAAAGAAATGAGCATCTGTTCTCAACCTTAATAACTTTGAAGGAGAGTGAAAGCAAATTTTAAAAATTCTCTTTTTGGCAATCAGAGCCCTTCATTACATAACCCCTCCTACTTTTCTAATATTTCTTAACACCTCATTTCTCAGCTTATACTCTTCATTCACTGATACTCCATTTCTCTGCTCTAGGCATTTTCTATGGCTGTTCCCCTGCCATGGAATATTCTCTTCCTCATCTCTGCCTACTAACTTCTCTGACTTACTTTAACTCTCAAATGAAATTTCATTTCTATAGAAAGTCTTTCTCAGTCCCTCTTAATTCTACTACCTGCCCTCAGTTACTTCCCATTCATCATGTATATAGCTTGTTTCTACATATTTATTTGCTTTTTGATTCCCTCATGAGTTTATATGAGCTTCTTGTGGGGAGGGATTGTCTTTTCTTTTTTCTTGTATCTCCAATGCATAGAATAGTGTCTAACAAAAGACGTTTAATAAATGTTCATTTTTTTATTGACTGATACACAAAAAAAATATAGGAGGGTGGACATCTTCCTTGTTCTGGACACTATACCTCTCAATATAACTTAAATATTTCTGAACTTTTTTTGTCTATCATATCTCACTTTTTTGTTTACTTAATAATTTTTTTATTTTATAATATAAGATTTTTCCATGGTTACGTGAGTCACGTTCTTACTCTTCCCTCCACCCATCCCACACCCCAACCCCCACCCATACCTATAGCCAACATGCATTCCACTCGTTTTTACATGTATAGATCAAGACCTATTTCCATATTGTTCATAGTTGCACTGGGGTGTTTGTTTAGAGTCTACATCCCAATCATATGCACAACAACCAATGTGTTCAAGCAGTTGTTTTTCTTTTGGGTTTCTACTGCCATAGTTTTTCCTCTGAATGTGGATATCATTCTTTTTCATAGGTGTCTCAGAATTGTCCTGGATCATTGCATTGTTGCTAGTATAGGAGTCCATTACATTCAATTTTACCACAGTGTTATCAGTCTGTGTACAATGTTCTCCTGGTTCTACTCCTTTCACTCTGCATCAATTCCTGGAGGTCATTCCAGTTTACATGGAATTCCTCCAGTTTTTTATTCCTTTGAACACAATAGTATTCCATCACCAGCATATACCACAATTTGTTCAGCCATTCCCCAAGTGAAGGGCATACCTTTGTTTTCCAGTTTTTTGCCACTATAAAGGGTGCAGCTATAAATATTTTTGCACAAATATTTTTATCTATGATCTATTTGGGGTATAAACCCAGCAGTGGTATGGCTGAATCAAAGAGCAGACAGTCTTTTAAAGCCCTTTGAGCATAGTTCCAAATTGTCATCCAGAATGGTTGGATCAATTCACAACTCCAGCAGTAATGTATCAATGTCCCAATTTTGCCACATCCTCTCCAGCATTCACCACTTTCCTTTGCTGCCATGTTAGACAATCTGCTAGGTGTGAGGTGGTACCTCAGAGTTCTTTTGATTTGCATTTCTCTGATTATAAGAGATTTAGAACACTTTCTCATCTGCTTATTAATAGTTTTGATTTCTTTACCTGAAAATTGCCTATTCATGTCCCTTGCCTATTTATCAATTGGAGAATAGCTTGATATTTTGCACAATTTATTTAACTCCTTGTATATTTGAGTAATTAGATCTTTGTAAGAGTTTTTTGTTATAAAGATTTTTTTTCCCAAATTGCTGATTCCCTTCTAATTTTAATTGCATTGGTTTTGTTTGTACATTTTACCTTCATGACAGTCTTGAAAGGCATTATCCCAATTTCCCTATGAGGAAACACATTAAAACTCCCCATTTTTAGAAGAGTTTTAGAAGAATCAATATCTAGTCAATCTTTTCCCTTCTTCTCTTGACTAATCCCAAGTTTAGGACCTTATATTTTTATCCTTATTATAATGGAAATGGATGTTCTTTTAAACATTTACATGAAATTCTTATTCAACTTCTACTTGAAATAATTAAGGTATAAAAATCCACATAAAATGAAATTCAAAATATAGATATGGATCTATGTCTCTCTTTAATTCCCAAGTGCAAATATATTCAATTTTTCACTCAACATCATTCAGAATGACAGAAAATATAGACATGCTGAATGTCTTTAAGTGACCTTCAGTATAATTTTGTGGCACAAATGGAGGTTGAATTGAAAGGAATCCTCATTCCATCCATTAAAATCATAAGGGGAGTAAAAAAAGAGAAAAATCTCAAAGACTGAAAACATTTTTAATGGCCTCCAGAAAAATTTTATAAAATTTCCCATTTAACTAGTGTTAATACAACCTGTTCTTTCTGCATTTTGTTCTGTGTTTTAGTGTCTTAAAGCCTTATTAATGCAGCTAATTAAAGTAATGACTGAGAGCCTCTGTAGCATCTAATGAAAGAAAACAAAGATTAAATTCAAGTTAATCAGCTTTGAAATGTAAACAAGCACATTCTATCATTAAACGATTCCAGTTATTCTTATCAGATTCTTAGAAGTGAGTCCTATAAACATTGTTTCATGGGGATTGCCCAGTATGCTTATTATTATTACAGTCATCCATCCACAAGTAAAGATTTGAAAAGGCATTTTTTTTTTGCCTGACATAAACCTGTCTTGGGTATTGATGAGCAAAGACAAATGAGTAACCAAGACTTTTCACATGATAAATCTTTTGGGCTTTTTACAAAACATGTCAAAAAAGAGAGACAGATTCAGGTGTTGAAATCCTATACATCTTTCAGCACCAACTCAAAAACCATCCCCTATTTTAAGCCGCCTTCATCCTACAGTCAGATAGAATGTTCTCTGCTATCACATCATATCACATGGGCCTAGACTCAGGAAGACTAGAATTCAAATATAACTTCACACGTGTAATATCTTATGTGACCCTGGGCAAGTCATTTAACTACTGTTTCCCGAGATTTCCTCAATAGTAAAAAAGGAGAGATTAATAGCACCTACTCATAAGGATTGTTATGAAAATCAAATGAACTAATATTTGTAAAAAATGCTTAGCACAGATACTGGTAGAGAGTAGCTTATATAAACTTTTCTCCCTAGCCTAGACCTCATTTAAAACCTTTCACAGATACTTACATCCTCTGTGTCATAAAATCTTATTTCAAAATATAAAAGACATTAGAAAAAAAACTATTTCTGCTTTATCATGGTGTGGACATGGTCTTGGGTTCCAGAAATGTTAGACTGTGATTCAGAAAGCAAGTTCTGACAAAGGCTATCAACATGAAAAGGTTTCATTATACATTCAGCCATCCGTGGTCTGTCTATTTATCATCCAGGGATAAGCCTAGCTTTGAAGTCACTTTCGTTAATGAATTCATTGTGAAGTGTTTTAGGGCAACACCAGCTACCAAAGATCACTTATCAAATCATTGATTTTGAACTGTATCAAGTAGGAAAGTGTCCTTACCAATGAAATCACAGATCCTTGACATATTGAAGTCTGTAAACACTGTAATCACATGTGTGGTTATATTATTGCTTCTATTAGGTTATTATCAAGTTGAGTGCAGAGATCATATATAGATATTTAGATGTTGATATCTTTTGAACTATATGATATCATCTGAAAACTCCTATTATGTTTAAAATGTTTCAATAGTGGATATTGTTAGTCTTTTTGTTTCTATGTCACCTACATCTCCAAATGAAATACTCCCATTTTCCATTCTCCCAGTTAGCTAATCCTTATATATATACATATATGTATATATTTAAAACCAGCAAGGTTAATCAACACATGAACTAAAACTGACAACATATGCAGTGTCAAATATCCAATTCTCCAACTTGAAAAAAAAAGGAAGAAGTATTCTTATAGCTCTGATTTGCAGTCAAGTGGAGTCCTTTTAATTTAATAGCTTTCCTTTTTATGTTTTATAATATTTTTCATTTATATGATCTTAGGATAAGTCTTCCTGGTTTTTCATACTTCATATATTTCATTATAAAAACTTTCCCATGTTTTTCGGTATTCTTTCTACTCATTGTTTCTTTTTTCTTTTCTTTTTTTTTTTAAACCCTTGTACTTCGGTGTATTGTCTCATAGGTGGAAGATTGGTAAGGGTGGGCAATGGGGGTCAAGTGACTTGCCCAGGGTCACACAGCTGGGAAGTAGCTGAGGCCGGGTTTGAACCTAGGACCTCCTGTCTCTAGGCCTGACTCTCACTCCACTGGGCTACCCAGCTGCCCCCTCTACTCATTGTTTCTTACAGTTCATTCATATAGTATAAAGTGAATATACCATAATTTGTTAAGTCATTTCCAAAATATGAGCACCTACTTTAGTGCCTTCTTTTTACTCATTTTTGCATATTAACTTTATTGCCATTAAGACAAAAAAAACCTTTCTTTTTTATCAATAACATTTTTGAAGTATAAGTCTCATCTATTTTTTGCATCACACTGAGCTCAGGTTAGTACTAATAGCATTTTTATTTCTATTTTTCTGGATCTAGCCTTAGAATCAGGAAGATCTGTGTTTAAGTCCTGTCTCTAAAAAACACTAACTGTCACCAAACACACATTACTTAACCTTTCATTAAACTTGGGCAATTATTTAAGACAATAAATTAAGATGAATTCATCTGCATCAGTCAGAGGGGTTTTTATAACACTGAGGTGTCAAGATTGAGCAAAACCATAATCCATAAAAAACAAATAAACTTTGGGTAGTACACCCCAAAACTGGGAACAGAACTTAACTTAAACATAAAGTTTGAAGCGAAGAAATAGGCTTGAAAAATTAGCAAATAATAATAAAAAAAGAACTTGACCATAAAAGTCTACTATGATAATAAAGGAAGATTGACAGAAATTCAGAGTAAAAAATAAACTTTTAAAAAGCTACAAAATACCAAAGGAAAAATCTATGAGTTCCTGGGAGAGCAAAAGATTTTTTTAAAATAAAATGAGTGGTAAAGAAAAGAAAGGGAAGAAAATTATGAAAAGATAATTAACAGATTAGTAAAAGAGGCACAAAAATACTGAAGAAATTATCTTTATAAGAATTGGACAATTTTAAAAGATGTACAAAAGATAACTGAAGAAAATAGTTTCTTAAAAATTAATATTTGCTAAGAGGAAGCTGATGACTTCATGGGACATCAAAGAACAAAACAAAACCCCAAAACAAAGTCAAAAGAAATTTTAAAAAATGAAATATATCATTGAAAAATAACTACCACAGAAAATAGGAATGGAGAGATATTGTAAGAATTATTGGACTAGGAACAGCTAGGTAGTATAGTGGATAGAGTGCTAGGCCTAGAGTCAGGAGGACCTGGGTTCAAATCTGGCTTCAAGCACCTAGCTTTGAGACCCTGGGCAATTCACTTAACCCCAATTTCCTAGCCCTTGCCACAATTCTGTCATAGAAATAATACTAAGGCAGAAGATTAAGGTTTTTGAAAAAGTGAATTATTGGACAATCTGAATGCTATTATCAAATAAAAAGCTTAGACATTATATTTCAAGACATTATAAAAGAAGATTACTCTGATATTCTAGAATAAGAGGTTAAAATAGAAATTTAAAGAACCAATTTATCACCTCCTACAAGAGAACACAAAATGAAAACTCCAGGGAATATTATGACCAAATTCTAGAGTTCCTAGGTCAAAGAGAAAAGACTTCAAATTGCCAGAAAGAAACCATTCAAGTAGTGTGGAGGCTCAATCAGTATCATACAAGATTTAGCAGATACAATATTAATGGGGCAAAAAACATAGACTATAATATTCTTGAAGACAAAGGAATTAGTATGGTAACTAAGAATAATTTACCCAGAGAAACAGTAAAATCCTTCAGAGGAAAAATGGATATTTATTGAAATAGAGGACTTTCAAGAATTCCTAATGAAAAGACCAAGAACAAATAGAAAATTTGACTTTAAAATACAGTACAAAAGAAAAGCAAAATGATAAACACACACATATATGTATATGTATATATATATATATATATATATATTCATTTTGGTGTAGAAATCTATCTTACCTAACAGAGAAGTAGAAAAGGAGGGGATAAGAGAAAAGGAGGATGGTAAAAGGGAGGCTGGATTGAGGGAGGCAGTGATCAGAAGCAAAATAGATTTTTGAGGAGAGTGTAAAAAGAGAAAGAGACAGGTAAACAGATGAAAATTATTTTGAGGGGAAGGGAAATGCACTTTTAGTGATCATGGCTATGAAAGAGGAATAGGATGAATCCACACCAAAATAGAAATGGATGGGAGAATGAATTAGAAACCCCAAACCAAATAATATATATTTAAAAGGGACAGAATTAAAACAAAGAGACATACAAAGAATTTAAAATATGGCACTTTAGTAAAATCTGTTATGCTCCACCTGAAATAGCAAAAGCAATTATGAACTTAGACAAAATAAAAGCAAAAATTAGCCTAATTAAAAGAGATAAAAACTACTTTATGCTAAAAGGGACTACAGATGATTAAGTAATATCAATATGAAACATATATGCACCAAATTATGTAAAATCCAAATGTTTAAAGGAAAAGGTAAATCAATGACAAGGGAAAAATAGGCAATAAAACTCTCCTATTGGGGACCTCAACTATCCCTCTCAGAATTAGATATCGAGAGTCATAAAATAAATTTTTAAAAAGAAGTTAAGGATGTGGTTAAATTTTTAGAAAACATGAAAAAATTGAAAGAATAAAAATAAACAATGAGGAAACAATTTCATTCTTTTTACATGATATGATGGTACTCTTAGAACACCTTAGAGAATCACCTAAAAATAGTTGAAACAATTAATAACTTTAGCAAAATTGCATGATATAAGACAAACCCACCTAAATTATCAGCATTTCTATAAAACTGGGCAGAAAGAGATAGAAAAAGAGCCATTTAAAATAACAACAGAACATATGAAATATTTGGAAATATATCTGCCTAAAGAAACCTAGGAACTCTATGAACATAATTAATTATAAAAGACTTTTCATAGAAGTCATACCTAAACAATTGGAGAAATGTTCATTGTTCATGGGGAGGCTGAGCCAATATAACATAACTAACAATTCTAACTAAATCAAGTTATTTATTCAGTTTTCCTATACTGATATCCTCTTTTGTACTATTTTTCTCTTACTGATATTTTTTTGTTCTTTCAAAGATAATCTTGTATGTTAGTGTTCTCTTTCTTTTTTTAATAGCTTTTATGCATTAGGTAATATATTTCATTACTTATTTCTTTTTCTTGAAAGGAAAAAAAGGTTTCTTATTTGTCTTCTGTAGAGTATTTGCTAGTTGATTATTTTCCACATGTCTATCTCCCTCCCCAAGTAATAACTTAAATGTCTCTCTTTTTTCATTATTTTTATATCTCAAGATTTCAAGGTATTTCTTTTGAGAGGTGTAATTTAAACTCATGTGCTTATCAAAATATACTCTTCCATTCCTTCCTCTCATTGTTTCCATCTTTGGGATGATCTTATTTTGAATAAATTTCTTTTCCTTTATATTTGAAGTTCTTTATCCTAGCCTCTTGCAGAATTTTCTGTCTTCTTTAGAATTGTTACATTTTACTATTAATTTTTAATTTGAAAATTCCTGCCCCACCTTGAAAGTTTTGTGAAGCTTCTATTTAATACTGTATTATTTTTTCAGAAATGGATGCTTTTTGTGAAATTATTATTTCTTTCTTTATAGTGGTTAGGTTTTTTGATTGGTCATGCTCTTCTGGTAGACTGATGATGCTTAAATTATTGTTGTATCTTATCTTCAAGGTCAATGACTTTGGCTGGTATTCAATTCATGTGTTCTTTTAAAATTATTAACTTTTTCTTCTGTCAGTTTTCTCCACCATACATTTTTATTTTCAAAATACATCAACCTTTCTTTTGTTTTGTCTTATAGACTTTTCATAATGCCAGTCAACAAATTAATAAACATTTATTAAGCATCTACTATGTGCCTGGGCTTGTGTTGGGGATAGAAATGAAAACAAAAGGTAGCCCTTTCCCTCAAGTAACTCATAATCTAATGAAGGAAGAGAACATATAAAAAAGAAGCTGAAAAGATGTCAGGATATCTGGACCAGGGGCTGCAACCAGAAAATGGTGGTATAATTTACCTGGAAGCCTTCCTTAAATGAAAGATCTGGGAAGAGCTCTCAGATTTCCACCTTCTACTCTCACCAATTAGAAAGCAGGATAAGCCACAGATTTAGAGTTATTGATGTGAGTTTCAGGGTTGATGCAATCTTGCAGGGCAGTCAGTTTCTGGAAATAATAATAAAGTCTAGGAGAAGAGTCATGAATTGGTATGAGTTGGTTTTAGCAGACCCTCGATCATACATATATATTCATTATGTATTGGTGTGTATGTGTGTCTGTGTACATGTAAATGTGTGTCTGCATGTATATGTGCATACATTCATGTCATATGTTGTAAACACCATTACATACCTACTATGGCAAATGAATATGACACACAAAAATGTACATGCAACCACAATAAATAGTTGTTTCTACATGTACATGTGTGTATACATATAGGTATATATTTTGTGCGTTTTATATTTGTATATACACAAATGTGTGTGCACATATGTACATGCACATATACATGCACACATGTGTCTCTGTGTGTTCAGTGATGTGTTATCACCAGCTGGTACCAATTCATGAGCACCTATTTTTACATTTTTAGTGTGAGCATTTACATATTGAAAATTAGTAAATGCTACAAATCAAGGCAGTATTTCTTATTTTATTGAGTTCTTGTTTTGTTGATTTCTAAACATAAGAATGATGGAGAAATTGTTAATAATTCATATTAAACTTTATCATGTGTCATGGTTGTTAGAGAGCTACATTTAACACCATACCCATGCATATATTTATTCCTAATGTTACTTTTATAACCTTCATTCCTCTCGAACCATTCTGGAATTGCTTGTTGTCATTCCAGGTTTTTCTAAGTAAATCTAATGGTGTCTTTGTTCAAGCATTGGTTCTTTTTACTTTATCTGGCAATATTTATTATGAGAGCTTTTCAATGACTTTGAGGATTTGATAATCAGCACTAATTTTGGTTTTAAGATACTCTCTGTTTATTTATACATCCCCCTAGCCCTTCCCCTACTCCTTATGTTTTTATTTGTTATGATTAAAATTGTCTGGAAAGTATTATATCTTAATTAATAATTATTTATTAAATAATAAAAATGGGCCAGAGAAAATGAAGGAACCAGTCACTTGTGGTCAGCTGTCTTCCTTTCTAAAAGCAGTGACCCGATCTTCTCACTCTGGATTCCCTGGAAAAAAAGTCCCTACATCCTCCCAGTACTCCAACTTATGCTGTTTGTAAGTCCCTAAGCCCTTCTGATTGGAGCACTCCAAGAAGGAGATAAGAGAAAAGGGTCTCCAGACTCCAAAAATCAGGACATCTTTAGAATGCTGGCACAATATGCATGTCCACTTTTCTCTACCCCACTATCTTAAGAGGTTTGTTTACAGATGAACAAAAAGCTTTATCTCCATTCTTATTTAAAAAAGGGATAGGGAAGAAGCATGTTGTAGTTTCCATCTCAAGACTAAACATTTTTTTCTTTAAAGCCAAAAGTTGTCTTAGGATGCCAAAAAAGGGATACAGGCCAATGCAGTGATGGTGAACTTATGGCATGGGTGCCAAAGATGGCATGCAGAGTGCTCTCTATGGGTAATTGGCCACTCTCCTTCCTCATACCCCATCCCCTGAATTCATTAGTAGAGAGACAGAGGGATTTGGGTGGAACTGATCCTTTCCCCCTCTTGAATGTGACTGATGAAATTTTTTCATATCACCAGCCCCTCTGCCCAGCAGCACAATGGGAGCACACAGGGGGTAAAGTGAGAGGCTCAAAGGTGGCAGAGCTGGAGGGGAGCAGAGTTAGGACCACACCCCTCACCCTCTCTACATTCCTTGAGGACATTCCTCACTTCACCCACTCCTCAGTCCAGCAACCCCTAGGACTCCATTTCTAAAAGGTTCACCATCACTGGGCTAGTGTTTAATTTCCACTATTAAAGTTATTTCATCTTAAAATTTGGGGTGTTTTCCCCCTCATTTTTATATTTCTTCCCAATTCATTTTCTGACTCATTCTCATTTGCTGTTGAGTACAACACTGAAGACAAATTATAAGATTGCCTTAATCTATAAACATTGAGGTATTTAGTGTACATTGAACTATGTCTCTATTTTGAGTCACAGTTTGGGAACAGTCCTGTCACTATCTGGATTTCAGTTCTTTTTCTTTGAGTCTTGTATAGTCACATATACTAACCCTCACCCAGAACCTCACTTGAAACTTCCTCTATTCTCTTGGATAGCTTGAATTACCTTCTACCATTTTTTATAGAGTAAGGAGAAAATTGGAGGAATATTTTGTGAAAAATTTCTATAGATTTGTAAGTTCTTAACTTAGGACAAGTTTCCAGTCAGAAAGGCAAAATATATTTCGCACTCTTTTTCTGATTATTTGTTTGGAAATTTATTTGTTATGAGTTGAGGAGACAGGGAGATGTTGGTGATTGTGCTTGCTGGCTAATTCTCTTCAAAAGAGATCCCCTAAGTAAGATTATATCTTTTCACCTGGATGGTGAATAGTGATATGAATAATGGTTGGTAAATGAAGAATTCTGAGTGGATATTTTGAGGAATAATTAATTAATAAGGATTTTACCTCTTCAAGATTCTTTCTTTGATCCTTGTGATTTAAGGTGTAAATGTTTTCCATCTGGCACATGCTTTTTCTTTGTGAATAGTCATAAAGGTAAAAGTTCTGGATGAAGTGAATAATCTTTCAGGTCATTTGGCCTGGAGATCTTTAAATACTTATAGAATGAATGAAAGATTGTATTGACAAATTCATAATTAAATGAACTCATTATGTATCCTCAAGCAAGACACAACTTATTTGGATTTATTCTACTGTCAGTAAAGTGATGAAGTTAGGATTAATGATCCTTTAAATCCCTCTTTTTCTTCAAGAGTTCCATGATTCTAAACAAATAATAAATTATCTTAAGCTCATTGGATAATAGATCTCTAGAGTCATAAATGTAGTAAGATGTCCTTGATTCTCACCTCTTCATTTTACAGTTGAAAACTAAATGGCTCATTCAGATTCACCAAGCTGGTTGGTTCAAGGAAGAATGAAAAACCAATCTTCCTCACTCTAGCTCCAGCATTTATCTACTACCAACTTTTGCTTCATGATCATCTAAAGTTCTACTCTAATTCTTCATTTCATTCTGGAGGTAACTGGTTTCTCAAAGGCTATGCAACTGGAATATATACTCTAACATATCCTACTAAGCAGTAGACACTGTGGGAAGAACACTGAATGTGGAGTGTATGAATTTATATTCCTATTCCTATCCCTCTTCTGATAATTATAACCTGTGTAATCTGGGATATATAATAACTTCTCTTAGTTTCCATTTCCTTATCTGTAAAATGAGGAGGTTGAGCTCAGTGGCTACTGAAATTGCTTCTAGTCTTAAAGTTATGTTTCTATGATCATCTGTTACTCTGCCTAATGATATTTGGAGAGCTCTATTCATCATTAGATTGAATATTAGGTGTCACAATTTCACCTCCACACCCTCAAAGACCACCTACTAAATTACAGGAAACATTAAGTTGTCAGGAGAATATTTATCCTGATGAAATTACAGGTTCTTAAAATATTTAAATAGCATCACAGACCTTGAGCTGGAAGGGAACTGAGAGTACTATTAGTTCAGCCCTGCTCATTTTATAGATGAAAAAAACAAGGATGTGGAACAATAAGTAAATTGCTGAGGATTGTACAGGTGAGATGTATAAAATATGGGATATGAACTCCTATCTTCTTACTCTGGAGCCAAGTCCTATTCCCTCTATATCACACTACTGCTGTGCAAATTTCATTGTTCTTGATACTATAGATTTATTTTTATTTTATATATAATTTTTAATGGTTACATAATTCATGTTTTTATTTTATCCTTCACCCCCTCAAGCTCCCCTATGCCACAGCTAACTCCATTTCCACTGGTTTTATCATGTGTGGTCAGTCAAGACATATTTACATATTATTGATAGTTGCATTGGTGTGGTCCTTTCGGGTCTACATCCCCAATCATGTCCTCATCAACTGAAGTGTTCAAGCAGTTGTTTTTCTTCTGTGTTTCCTCTCCTGTAGTTCTTCCTCTGAATGTGGGTAGGGTTCTTTTCCATAATTCCCTCAGAATTGTCCCGGATCATTGCATTGCTGCTAGTATAGGAGTCCATTACTTTCAATTTTACCACAGTGTATCAGTCTCTGTGTACAATGTTCTCCTGGTTCTGCTCCTTTCACTCTGCATCATTTCCTGGAGATCTGTCCAGTTCACATGGAATTCCTCCAGTTTATTATTCTTTTGAGCACAATAGTATTCTATCACCAACATATACCACAATTTGTTCAGCCATTCCCCAATTGAAGGGCATTCCCGTATTTTCCAGTTTTTTGCCACCACAAAGAGCACAGCTATAAATATTTTTGTACAAGTCTGTTTATCTATGATCTCTTTGGGGTACAAACCCAGCAATGGTATTGCTGGATCAAAGGGCAGGCATTCTTTTATCACGCTTTGGGCATAATTCCAAATACCCATCCAGAATGGTTGGATTAGTTCACAACTCCACAAATAGTGCATTAACATCCCAATTTTGCCACATTCCCTCCAACATTCATTACTCTCCCTTGCTATCATTTTAGCCAATCTGCTAGGTGAGAGGTGGTACCTCAGAGTTGTTTTGATTTGCATTTCTTTAATTATTAGAGATTTAGAACACTTTCTCATGTGCTTATTGATACTTTTGATTTCTTCATCTGAAAAATTGCCTATTCATGTCCCTTGCCCATTTATCAATTGGAGAATGGCTTGATTTTTTTATACAATTGATTTAGCTCCTTGTATATTTGAGTAATTAGACCTCTGTCAGAATTTTTTGTTATAAAGATTTTTTCCCAGTTTGTTGTTTCCTGATTTTCGTTGCATTGTTTTTATTTGTACAAAACCTTTTTAATTTAATATAATCAAACTTATTTATTTTACATTTTGTAATTTTTTTCTAACTCTTGCTTGGTTTTAAAATCTTTCCTTTCCCAGAGATCTGACAAGTATATTCTTCTGTGTTCACTTAATTTACTTACAGTTTCCTTCTTTATATTCAAGTCTTTCACCCATTCTGAATTTATATTGGTGTAAGGCGTGAGATGTTGATCTGAACCTAATCTCTCCCATATTGTTTTCCAATTTTCCCAGCAGTTTTTGTCAAATAGTGGATTTTTGTCCCAAAAGTTGGGCTTTTTGGGTTTATCATACACTGTTTTGCTGACATCACTTTTCCAGAGTCTATTCCACTGATCCTCCCTTCTATCTCTTAGCCAGTACCATATTGTTTTGATGACTGCTGCTTTATAGTATAGCTTAATACCGCAGCAGTCATCAAAACAATATGGTACTGGCTAAGAAATAGAAGAATCTTCCTACATGTTTTTTTCAGTATTTCCCTTGATATTCTTGATCTTTTGTTCTTCAAAATGAACTTTGTTATAGTTTTTTCTAATTCAGTAAAAAAGTTTTTTGGTAGTTTGATAGGTATGGCACAAAATAAGTAAATTAGTTTGGGTAGAATGGTCATTTTTATTATGTTAGTTCATCCTACCCATGAGCAATCAATGTTTTTCCAATTGTTTAGATCTAGTTTTAATTGTTCAGAAAGTGTTTTGTAGTTATGTTCGGATAATTCCCGTGTTTGTTTTGCTAGATAGATTCCTAAGTATTTTATATTGTCTAGGGTGATTTTAAATGGTGTTTCTCTTTCTACCTCTAGCTGCTGTGATGTGTTGGAAATATATAGAAATGCTGATGATTTATGTGCATTTATTTTGTATCCAGAAACTTTGATTATTTCTACTAGGTTTTTAGTTGATTCTCTAGGATTTTTTAAGTAGGCCATCATATCATCTGCAAAGAGTGATAGCTTAGTCTCCTCACTGCCTGTTTTAATACCTTCAATTTCTTTTTCTTCTCCAATTGCTACTGCTAGTGTTTCTAGTAAAATGTTAAATAATAGAGATGATAAAAGGCATCCTTGTTTCACACCTGATCTTACTGGAAAGGCTTCTAATGTATCCCCATTGCATATGACATTTGTTGATGGTTTAAGATAAAAACTCTTTATTATTTTTAGGAAAGGAACTTTTATTCCTATACTTTCTAGTATTTTTAGTAGGAATGAGTGTTGTATTTTGTCAAACGCTTTTTCAGCATCTATTGAGATAATCATGTGGTTTTTGTTGGTTTGCTTCTTGATATGGTCAATTATGTGAATGATTTTCCTAATGTCGAACCATCCTTGCATTCCTGGTATAAATCCCATTTGATCATGATGGATAACCCTCTTGATCACTTCCTGGAGTCTTTTTGCTAGTATTCTATTTAATATTTTTGCATCTATGTTCATTAAAGAGATTGGTCTGTAATTTTCTTTCTCTGTTTTTGATCTACCTGGCTTTGGAATCAGTACCATATTTGTGTCATAAAAGGAATTTGGTAAGACTTCTTCTTTGCTTATTATATCAAATAATTTGTATAGTATTGGGATTAATTATTCTTTAAATGTTTAATAGAATTCACTTGTGAATCTATCAGGACCTGGGGATTTTTTATCAGGGAGTTCTTTGATGGTTTGTTCAATTTCTTTTTCTATTATTGGATTATTTAAGTATTCTATTTCTTCTGCTGTTAATATAGGCAATTTATATTTTTGTAAATATTCATCCATATCACCTAGGTTGCTAAATTTATTGCCATATAATTGGGCAAAATAGTTTTTAATGATTGCCTTAATTTCCTCTTCATTAGAGGTGAGGTCTCCATTTTCATCTTTGATACTATTAATTTGGTTTTCTTCTTTCCTTTTTTTAATTAGATTTACCAGTACTTTGTCTATTTTATCTGTTTTTTCAAAATACCAGCTTCTAGTCTTATTTATTAATTCAATAGTTCAGTTCTTTTGCTTTTTATTTTATTAATTTCTCCTTTGATTTTTAGTATTTCTAATTTACTTTTCATCTGAGGACTTTTAATTTGTTCATTTTCTAGTTTTTTAAGTTGCATGCCCAATTCATTAACCTCTGCCCTCCCTAATTTTTTAATATATGCACTCAGTGATATAATTTTTTCCCTTAGAACTGCTTTGTCTGCATCCCACATGTTTGGGTAAGATGTCTCATCAATGTCATTGTCTTCAATGAAATTATTAATTGTTTCTGTGATTTGTTCTTTTACTAAATTATTTTGGAGAATCATAGTATTTAATTTCCAATTAGTTTTTGGTTTGCCTCTCCATGTATTCTTACTAATAACTATTTTTATTGCATTATGATCTGAGAAGGTTATATTTATTATTTCTGCTTTTTTTCATTTGTTTGCATGTTTCAATGCACTATTACATGGTTTATCTTTGTGAATGTTACATGTGCTGCTGAAAAGAAGGTGTATTCCTTTTTGTCCCTATTTATTTATTTTTCTCCATAATATCTCTCTATTAACTCTAATTTTTCTAGGGTTTCATTCACCTCTCTTATATCTTTCTTATTTATTTTTTGGTTTGATTTATCTAGATGTGATAGGAGAAGGATGAGGTCCCCCACTAGTATGGTTTTGCTATCTATTTCATCCTTGAACTCCACTAGCTTCTCCTTTAGAAATTTGGATGCCATTTGGTGTATACATATTGAATACTAATATTTCTTCATTGTTTATACTGCCTTTTATTAGGATGTAGTTAACTTCTCTTTCTCTTTTAACCTTATCTATTTTTAATTTGGCTCTGTCAGAGATCATGATAGCCACCCCTGCCTTCTTTTTCTCATTTGAAGCCCAACAGATTTTGCTCCATCATCTCATTTTCACTCTATGTCTGTCTGTCTGTCTCATGTGTGTTTCTTGTAGACAACATATTTTTTTTGGTTTCTAATTAGCTCTGCTATTTGCTTCTGTTTTATGGGAGAATTCATACCATTCACATTCAGAGTTATAATTAACTCTGCATTCCCAGACATTTTGATTCTCCTAGTTCTGTCCTTTCTTCTTTCCCTCTTTCCTTCTATACCAGTGTTTTGTTTTTAATAAGTTCCTATAATCCCCTCCCTTGTTGTACTTCTTTTTCTCCCGCCTTCCTTCTTATTCCCCTCTTATTGTTCTTTAAAGCCATGCCGTGTTCCCCCTCAAGCCCTGTCCCTCCCTAATATTGCTTCCCTCCCCACGAGACCATTTGTTACCCTTCTACTTCTCTATAGGGCATGAATCAATTCTCTGTCTCAGTGGATCTGATTGTTCTTCTCTCTTTATGTTGATTTCGATGTACTATTTCTTCTCTCTAAACTCTTTACCCTTAAAGTGTATTGTTATTTTTCCCTGTTGGTCCCATGCGCTTCTTTATGGGAATATAAATTTATTCTTTTTGTTTGTTTTCCTATTTTTCTTATTATTATCTTCTTCCGCTCCCCAGTTTTGTATATATTTATACATATATATATGTATATATATATACATATATATATATATATATATATTGCTTGACATTTCATCCTACACAGTTTGTCCCGGTTCCCTCTATGTAAACTTCTTCTAGTTACCCTGTTGGTAATAACAATTTTTAATATTTGCCAATATCTTCTTTTCTTCTTGGGATATAAATTGATTGAACTTGTTGTGTCCCTTAATGAAAAGAATTTTTTTCACCTCCCCCATTCTCTTAATTATCTTATGTTGATTCTCTTGAGTTCTGGGTTTGGGAAGCAAACTTTCTGTTTAAGTCCAGTTTTTTTTTCTTGATGAATGTTTGGAAGTCCTCAAATTTATTGAATGCCCAAACTTTCCCCTGCAATAATATAGTTAGTTTTCCTCTATAGTTTATTCTTGGTTGTAGACCCAGTTCTCTTGCTTTCCAGAATATTGTGTTCCATGCCTTCCGGTCCTTCAATGTAGATGCAGCCAGATCCTGTGTTATCCTAACTGTGGTTCCCTGATATTTGAATGACTTCTTTTTAGCAGCTTGTAATATTTTTTCCTTTGTCTGGTAGTTTTTGAATTTGGCTATAATATTCCTAGAAGTTGTCAGTTGTAGATTAAATGTAGGAGGTGATCTGTGGATTCCTTCTATTTCCACTTTTCCCTCTTATTTGAAAACTTCAGGCCAATTTTCTCTGATAATTTCTTGTAAGATGCTGTCTAAACTTTTTGTTTTATCATGATGTTCTGGTAAACCAATAATTCTTAAGTTGTCTCTTCTAGCTCTGTTCTCCAGATCTTTGGTTGAATCAATGAGGTGTTTCATATTCTCCTCAAATTTTTCATTTTTTAAATTTTGTTTAATATATTCTTGCTGCCTTATAAAGTCATTTATTTCTAGTTGTTGAGTTCTGTTTTTTAAAGACTGAAGTTCATCCCTGGCTTTTTGGTCATCCTTCTCCTTCTGGTCTGATTTTCTTTGAAGATCATCTTTTGCCTTCTTTGCTTCATTTTCAAGCTTCCAATTCTGGCTTTTAAGACTTTATTTTCTTGTTTTAGTTCATGTATTTCATTTTTCTAATTCTCTTCAGCCTCTCTTGCTTTCTGAGTTCCTGAAGTCCTTGAGTTAATTGAATTTTTGAGATCTTCCAAAGCCTGTGTCCAGTTCATTGGAACTACTTCCTCTTCTTCTATTTCTATTTCATTTGCTCTCTTTTCACTTCCTTGAAAGAAGCTGTCAATTGTTATTTCTTTTCACTTTTTCTGTTGCTTACTCATATTTTTTCCTTCCTTGTTCTGCTAGTTTGAGCAGATGTATTTAATGATCTTTAATGAAAGATCTTCCCCCAGCTGGCAATGGAGGTTTGTAGTTACTTTCTCTGCCCTCTGAAAACTTCTTGTCTGTCAAATTGTTGGGATCTATCCTGTATTCATTGGATTAATCTTACTGCTTAATCTTCCCTGAGGCTAAAACCTGGAGAAGAGGGAAAAACAAACAAACAACAACAACAACAAAAAAAAAAACACTCAAAAAACCTTGGAGTGGGAAAGGGTTTTCACTGAATTGAGCTCTCCAGCAATGGGGTCCTCCTGTGCTGTCTGCTGTGTTTGATGTGGTTTTCTTTCCTCTTGAAGCCCTGAATTCTCTATCTCAGTATGAGGAGACCAAATTGTCTGTGGTCTGAGGTTTGGCTCTCTCTAAGCCACCATCTTCTGGGCATTTTTGCTATATTTCTCTGGTTTTCTCCTTCAGTCATCTCTCCAGTGCCTGGGTTTAACTCCCTGAGTCTGGTGCCTGCAAGGCCCTCTCTCCCAAATGGTGCACCCACCAGCCCGAAGATTTCCTGGGCCTCTGGAGACTCTTCACAGCATGTGGGAGAGGCGTTCTGGGATTCCCCTTCTACTCCCTGAGACCTGAAAGTTCAATAATTGAAGCCTTTTTCTTGGTGTACCTCTTTAGTTATGCTGCAGTAGGGTTCTCCCTGCTCTTTCCCATTTTTAGATTTTGTCCTCTTTCTTCTCAAAGAGCATTGTTTTATATCTTGGTTTGTAAGGGTGCTTAGGTTTTAAAATTCGCTCCATCTAAGCCGTCAACTTCCCAGAAAACCTTCTTGATACTATAGAGAAATAAATGTTTTAATGATAAATTCAAGTCATACTTAGGGAACAGAAAAATAAAGATTTGTTACCTTTAAAATAAAGTATAATTGCTATATCTGATCCAAGATCTTTTCTAATTCATAAAACTTGATTTGTCAACTCTTTATCCTATGGCACAATTACTTTACAAACATTTGGCATATATTTTTAATATTTATTTATATGTATGCATGCTGTTCCCCACATTAGGAACAGGACATTTGATGGAAAAGACTGTTTGATTTGTGTACTTGTACCCTCAGAGACTGAGAATCAGTACATACCAGAGTGTCTGGAGAGTTGGTCTCGGAACCATGAAGTCCTGGGCTTGAGTTAAAAACTCTCTAGCATCCTGAACTTAATAATTTCTTCATTTTCAATCTGCACCTCTATTTGATTTCAACACCTTGGGATATATGGTGCCTCTCCTGGAACAAGCTGATCAAATAGAATCTCATAACCATATTGTTTACTGAGCTTTGAATATTCACTTCTTTAACTCTCCCAGTCTTCTCTCTCACCTCTGATTGGAGAGCTGGAGGGTGAGAAACTAAACTTCTCCCATAGAACTTTCTTTTATAGAAGGTTGGGACCAGAATTTTTCAGATATTTGTACACTTTTGTATTTTGCAGGGATTCCATGCTCCCATTTCTACATAACACTTTCCATCTATGGCTCTTGTCCTTCCCCACTTACTTCAATCCCCAATCTCTGCAATCAGTGTGTGTGTGTGTGTGTGTGTGTGTGTGTGTGTGTGTGTGTGTGGTCTCCTGGCATTAGATTATCAGCTCCTTAATGTCAGGAACTGTCTTTTTTTTCTTCTTTGTATCCCAAGCATTTAGGGCAGTGCCTGGCACTTAGTAAGTACTGAATAAATGTATATCATTTGTATTGAATTGCATTGCACTGTATTGTAGTGCACTTGTGATCATGGGCAAATCACTTATTTCTCAGCATCCTAGGTGACTGACTCTAAGACAAAAAAATTGTGAAAAAAAAATTCAGCTTTTATTGTACATTGGCAGAGGGAGCTTCTGATGATGATGAAAACCCAAGCATGATTTTTTTAAAATCCTCTATATCTAACCTAATATTTTGTATCAAAACAATGCTTATTGAGTTGAAATCGATAATCAGAAGCTTGACAGTTTATTAGATTATCAATTTAATGAAGGCAGGGAATCTTTCTTTTGTCATCTCTATTCCCTCAGTGCCTGGTAGAACTTGTTTTATGTAGTAGACAATTAACAAATAAATATTTGTTGAATAATATAGATTATGACAGAAGAAATAATCATATTCCTAACATTCTATGTGGCTGTCATATGTTATATCTATTATGTTATTTAATAATATTTTTATATTATAATGCATATTCTATGATGACTTTCACATATAGCACTATGCATTTTATACACATATATCCATATATGTAAAGATACATATTGTGTATATTTATAATATAATGTATATGTATATGTAAATGTAAACTGTATATGTTATAATAATGTACACAATAGCATGCTTATATACAATATGCTGTTCATCTGTTTCATTCATGCCCAACTCTTTGTCACCCCATAATTTAGTGTTTTCTTCACAAAGATATTAGAGTGGTTTGTCATTACCTTCTCCAGCTCATTTTACAAATGAGGAAATTTGGCAAAAAGGGTTAAGTGACTTACCCAGGATCACACAGCTAGTAAATGTCTCAGGCAAGATTCAAATTCAGGAAGATAAATCCTACTGATTTCATGCCCCATACTGTATAAACCTAACTGCCTCTACTAATCTGGGTACTATCCATGTATTCTTTCCAAGGTTATTGTGATCACATGAAACAATATATGTGAAATACTGTGTTAACCTTACAATTTTCCATGTTAAAATTTTTTTCTCAAGACATATTAGCATTCAATCACAATCATCTGTCACAACATTTTTAGCTATTCCCCAGTTGATGGATATCCCCTCATTTCCAGTTCTTTACACACAAAGAAAAAAATAAAATACATTATCACAAAGATACATATTTTCAAACATGTTGGTTCTTCTTCTTTTTCCTAATTGATTTTAGAAAATAAACTTAATAGTGTAAGGGTTAAAAATGAATGGTTGGACAATAATTATATGAAATTATGTGGTAGCCAATATTTATCTTATCTCAAATCAGAAATTTATTTACAAATATTTGCAAAATGGAGAGGAAACAGTAAAGTAGAGATACATGAAGAGGTCAGAGAGGTTATCTATCCCATCAACCTATATGCTTTGCTCTGGGTCTGCTTACTACAGGCAGAGATTAATTAGCTCTCAACCAGAATTGAATTTCTAAGGGTATGAATTCTTTAAGTACCTTGCTAGCTTCTCACCTAATACTAAGTAGGGTGTTTAATCTTTTGCTGATTTTTTAAAATTTTTTAAACCCTTAACTTCTGTGTATTGACTTTATAGGTGGAAGATTGGTAAGGGTAGGCAATGGGGGTCAAGTGACTTGCCCAGGGTCGCACAGCTGGGAAGTGTCTGAGGCCGGATTTGAACCTAGGACCTCCTGTCTCTAGGCCTGGCTCTCAATCCACTGAGCTACCCAGCTGCCCCCTCTTTTGCTGATTTAATTCAAAAATAGACAAAGGAGAGTTAAGCCTGTCTTCATAATCTAGTGAGATACTAAGTAGGGGTAATTAAGTTCTTGTTAACCAAAGTGTTAACTCAAAATAGACAAAGGGAATAAAGGATTCCCTTTTACAATAGTGGTATTGCTAGGTCAAAAGATAGACACAACTTTATAACTCTTCCTGTATAATTTCAGATTGCTCTCCAAAATGGTTGGATCAGTTCACAGTATGAGTTCCTACTTTCCCACATTCTCTCCAACATTTCTCATTTTGCCTCTTTATCATTTTATCCAACCTAGGTATAAGATGATATTCCAGAGTTGTTTTGATTTGTATTTCTCTGATCAATAATTAGAGTATTTTTTTCATATACTTGTGAATAGATTTGATTTTTTTTATTGTGATCTTGTGTGTAACAAAAGTAAATATCCAAGCTTTTTGGATAAGAATTCACTATTTGGTAAAAATTATTGAGAAAACTAGAAAGTGGCCTGGCAGAAAGTAGATATAAACCAATATTTAACATGATTTACCAAGATAAGGTGAAAATAGATAAATAACCAAGGCATAAAGGGAAATATAAGCAAATTAGAACAGAGAACATATTACCTATTAGATTTATGAATAGAAGAATTCATGAATAAACAAGAGATAGAAAGCATTATGAGATATAAAATTGAAAACTTTGATAACATCAAACTTTAAGAGGTTTTGTACAAATAAAACTAAGGTAACCAAGAGAAGATTGAGGGAAATTTATAGACAGTTTCTCAGATAGAGGTCTTATCTCTAAAATATAGAGAACATTGTCAAATTTATTAGAATATGAGAAATTCCCAAATTGATAAATAGGCTTATAAGATTGAGAGTTCTTTTCAAGTATGGGATGTTATATTATCCTATTTATTTTTAGATACTATGTATGCTATTTATTTATGTTAAACAAAATGGATAGTTTGCATGGTATCATCCAACAAGAAGCATTATCTGTGGAAATTGTTATGTTTGTAGGGAAAGTGGATAAAGGCATGAATTTGTCTTTACACCCTGTTGCTGATTGGGAAGTCACAGCAGCCTCCATTGCCAATACAGTCTATCTTATTACCAACAGTCTTGATGCTCTATGAGCCAATACTTTTTTCTGTTAACAAATATCAGTATATGCTAACCAAATACACAGCATGCTACAGATATGGGAGATACTGGGCAAATAAAAAATTAGATATATTTAAACTACTTAATTTTTATGTACTCCCCCTTCCAAATGATATATTGAGTTTTAAGTTATGGCTTAAAATTATAATTCTATTATTAAATATAATTTTGGCAATCTTGGGCAAGACCCTAATTGACTTTTCTGGAACTCTTTTATAAAAAAGACTCTCTAAGGTCTTTTGCAGCCCTAAATTCTCTGGATCTTTTACACAAAATGGTTCTGTGTTTCCATTGCCAAAGTAAAAATTTGACTCATTGAGGTTAATAATTTTTTTTAAAATTCACTTTGCATAAAGGACATAATTATGAGAATGATGATGATAGCAACAATATTGACATTTATCTTTACATACATCATATAAAATCATCCTTTACAAGGCTATGTTGTAATTCTGATGGCTAATACTCTCATTTTATAGACATGAACACAAGTTGAAAGAAACTAATGATCTTTTCATAGGCATACAAAATAGGATTGTTTAAGATGGCATTTGAAACTAGGTATATTTTATTATATATACGCACAGTGATGATATATGCATAGATAGATACATAGGTACATAGACAGATAGATTGAGATAGATTGAAAGAGATATCGAGGGATAAAGAGATAGAGTGAGAGATAGATAGATAGATGAAAGCAAAAATGGAAATTATCAAGGGCATCTGACTAATCTAGATTCCATGATTCATTTGGCTTTGAGTAAAGGAACCTATTTCAAATATTCTATTCTTTCTCCTGATATAATATATGCTTTAACTTTAAATCACTTTAAAATACCCTAATCAAATTTCACATGCTCCAACTGAAAACTTCACTTCCTCCTCTATTCCATTAATGTGACTACATTTTTATTTGTATTCCCGTTATGGAGGAAGAAAATCATTCTTTACTCATAAAATTTACTCTTTACTAGCCAGTACTTAACGTCCTTCCTTGTCTTTGCATTAAACTGTGATTGGAAAAAATACTTTCTTGAAATAAAACTACTATCTCATTTGTCCATCTGATTCCCATTAGGGTTATATGCTACTCCCTCTCAGAAAAATAAAAACAACTAAAGATCATTTTCCCCATTAGAATATGATTTGCAATTGTTGTTCATTTGTTTCAGTCATATCTGACTTTTCATGACTCTATTTGAGGTTTCGTGGCAAAGATATTAGAATGATTCCCCATTTTCTTTTTCAGTTCCTTTTATAGGTGAGTAAACTGAGGCAAACAGTGTTAAGTGACTTGCCCATATAGCTAGTAAGTATCTGGGGAAGATTTGTACTCAAGAAGATGAATCTTCCTGACTATAGGTCCATTATTCTGTTTATTATGCCACCTAGCTGTCCAGTAGGATGTGAACAGTAGGATAGTGGACAGTAAGGTTAACAGAAAAATAACTTCCTTGTGAAATATTACTTAATTGAATCACTGTTCATATTGTATGAAAATATTATTCTAAAAATTAAAGGTGATATATCCCAAAGAGATAATAAGGAAAAAGACTTGCACAAAAATATTTATAGCCTCGCTCTTTGTGGTGGCAAAAATTTGGAAAATGATCTCCTTCGATTAGGGAACAAATTGTGGTATCTGTTGGTGATGGAATACTATTGTGCTCAAAGGAATAATGAACTAGAGGAGTCCTATGTGACTGGAATGACCTCCAGGAATTGATGCAGAGTGAAAGGAGAAGATCCAGGAGAACATTGTACACAGAGACTGATACACCGTGGTACAATGGAACATAACAGACTTCTCTACTGGCAGCAATGCAAGGATCCAGAGCAAGGCTAAGGGACTTATGAGAAGGAAAACTAGCCATATTCAGAGAAAGAACTGTGGAAGTTGAAACATAGAAGAAAAACAACTGCTTGATCACATGGGCTGATGGGGATATTATTGGGAATATCAACAGTAAACAATAACTCTAATCCAACTATCAATAATTTGGAATTAGGTCTTAATCAATGATACATGTAAAACCCAGTGGAATTGTGCATTGGCTACAGGGGTGGTGGGTGGGTTTGGGGGAGAGGGAAAGAACATGAAGCATGTAACTATGGGAAAATATTAAAAATAAAAATAAATAAATAAATAAATGGAAAAACTAAGGTGAAAACTAAATATTGAGTTGTAATATTTGCCTGCTAGAGCAAAAGTGCCAGTATAATATTATATGAAATTAGTATACCAAAGAAAAAGACCTGATTTATTGCTTTAACTCATAAACAAAAATTTGAAATTTTGTAAAATATTCCTGCCAGCTTAGCAGATCTATATGAAAAAGTTCATTTAAAGGAATATCCAAAATGATTAAAGTAAATTTTCTGTCCATCAAACACACATACACACACACACACACACACACACACACACATCATTACCCTACCTCTCTCATTATCCTAAGTAACCACCTTCAGAAATTTACTGTTGATAAAAACAGAAGAGAAGAGTGGTTTGCCATCTGTTCCTTATTGAGTTAAAAAAAAAAAAACTTCCAAAAAACATCATGGCCCACCCATTGGCAGTGATGAAGGTCTTCAGTTTTATTACATTTTAGAATAGGATAAAAGAACTATGGGGATTTATTTTAATGAAGATAAGGTTTAAGAATTTTGGTGAATAGGAGTAATTGACATGAGACTCAGGGATTCTCTTTCTGGACACCCCAAACTCCAGCTCTTTCAGGTCAAACAAAGAGCAGGAATTTTTTTTCCCTTCCTTATATTCCTATAATGCTAAGAAAAAGGTGTCTGAACATCAGGAACTCATGATAATAAAAGACCTCTGAGAAAAATATTCCCCTTGGATTCTCCCCTAGATTTTGAGATGGACAAAGATATAAATCTCCTGGTTATGCTCTGATAACCTTTGGGTTATTATCTAGGACATCTACTTGTCCCCTAAACTATGCCAAGCCAAACCCTCTGTCTTTGGACACAAATACCACTCTAGCCCCAATCAGGTGATCAACACCCCCACTTCTGGCTAAATTCATGCCATCGCAGCCTCTTCTCCAAGTCATGTAGCACCTGTTATCAATAGGATATTAAGAAACGCAGACTCTATCCCCTGAGGAGTATAATAGTTAAAATTGGTTTTAGTCAGATTAAGAGTTGTAAAACATTGTGGTCATCATTTAATTTATAATAATTAACTCTTAAGTCACAAGGCTGTTAGCAGCTTTAGTAGCTTTATTACAGCAAAGTAGAGATAGTAAAGAAAGGGAAATATAGGAAGGAGGTAGAAAATATTGCCTAGTAAATACCCTATAATTACTGATCAAAGGGAATCCAGCTCAACTCTGACAAAGGCTCCCTCAGGTGCCAATCTCTGGCCAGGAGTCTTAGTGGTCTCTTCAGCAAGAGCCTCCAATGCAGAATCCAATGCAGAATTTGAATTGAGAATCCAAAACGGTAATCTGTAAAGAATCTGAAATCAGAGTCCAAAATAGGGATGTCTGACTTCCTGTTGGGTCTCACCTTAAAAACACTTTGTTCCACCCAACAGTTCTCCCATGTCATATCTCAAGAACCAATCATAGTTCCTTAATTTGTCTAGCATTGCTATCCACTTCTGGTCTTTGAGGGTATGAATTTCCCTTTCTAGTAAAAGGTTCTTTAAGTTCCTAAGTGTGAAAGGAAGGGCACTCCAAGTTCTTGATTGATTAAGTTAAAATAAACAAAGGGAGTTTAAAAATTCCCTTTCACAGGAGGCAGAGCCCACTTTTGAGCCTAAGCCTATCACCTGACCTTTTAACATTACTCTCTAAATTAATAAATTTCTCTTTTTATTTTTAAGCTAAGTTTTGGAGTCTTGCATTCTTGCAAAGGGTACCTCTCCTGAACCCAGGGGTTCACCTCAAATCCCCTCACAACAGTAATGATTTAGTTTTTTTCAAATATTGGAATACTAGTCAGATGGAAGATTAAATTTCTTTTTGGCTGTCAAAGTTAGAAGTAATGGATAAAAATGGAAAGAAATAAATACATGTTTGTTGGGGGTGGGGAGAGGGGGAAAACTCTTCCTAATAATTACAAATATTCATGGAATACATTGTCTTGGGTGGTAGTAAACTCCATTCTTTTGGAAGACTTTACTGAGAGATTGAATGATAACTTTTGGAAGGTTTAGAGGAATTTCTTTATCAAATGGGGTGGGAACAAATGTTCTCTTATCTTTATTCCAACAGTGGGATCCTGTAAGTCTTTATTCTTAGTTTTCCCATTAGTCAAAAGCTGGCTTCTACTTTTATGGAGCTATCTAGCACAGCTAGTTTTAATTTTGACCAATATTTATATAGAGCTTTAGGGTTTGCAAAGTACTTTCCATCCATTATCTCCTTTGATCCTCAATCATACTGTGAAGTAGAAGCTATTATCTTTATTTAATAGATGAGGAAACTGAGGTTGAGGGAGGTTAGGTCACATGCTCAGGACCATTGTTTTCAGAGGTAGGACCTGAACCCACATCTTTTTTACTCTAATTCTAGCACTGTATCTACTCTTAACCTGAAAAATTACAGAACTATTAATGTAGTTATAACAACAAGTCTTTAATCAATGCAAGGAGATAATAATTGAGCAAATCACAGAGTCATCTCCAAGACCCACACAAATCTGAAGTACTGAAACTACAAAAAAGAGATATGCTTAATTAGTCTTTTAAAGGGGGAAGGGAACAAAAGCTTGATTACTTGAGTTAAGTGAAGCTTGGGAAAGACTCAATATCCAGAATCATAAAAACTTGGTAAAAACACAATGGTCAGAGACCAGGGTGATTAGAAAAGTACTTAAGGTTTGATTGTCTTTAACTATGTTCTAGTTAAAGTGTTTGGAAAGGTATTTAAGGTTTTATTGCCTTCTTGAATCAGTCCTGGGAAATAGGCAAAACCAATGCATAGTTAATTCAATCTTTGTCTTTTGAGTTCTTTGTTTTAATACACTGGTAAAGAATGGCCCTGGAGATTTGTGGAAGACAAGGTTGTCACTACTGTGCTATTCTGTCTCTTCTAATAAAATGAATTGTAATAAGGATAATGAGTGTCTGAATGAAGTTATTAGTTGTGTCAAATCAGCAAGAATTTATTAAGTGCTGAAGTGTCAGATGCTATGTTTAATGCCTTGAGATATAAGGAAAAGTGAAAATATGATGCCTACATTCAAGGAGATCACATTCTTATGGTGCAGATAACTATGTGGCTACACCCATGATATATAGAGTGTAAATGGAAAGTAATCTCATAGAAAATGGACTTAGTTTGGGTGAGAGTAAGAAGATGAGATATAAGTTGAGTCTTCAAGGAAGGCAGAAAAGCTTAGGGGAATAGGACAGGAGGGAGAATATTCCAAGAATATAGGATGGCTGGTAAAAAGGCATGGGGATGGAACATGCAGTATTTTTATGAGAGAGCTTTAAGGTAGAACCCTTAATCTGGACAGGTTGCCCTTGTCAAGAATGACAGATTTCAATAGCTAGCTTAAAAATAAAAGAGATTTATTCATCTGAATGTAAATCAAATGGAATGGCTGAGGGAAGCAGAGTAGGCAAAATGCTGCCTCCTAGAGATGTGTTCTGGGATTTTTCTACCTTTACAACAACAGGGCCTACAAGACTAGAGATAGGATGCTGATGTCATGTTACTAGGTCTCTGGAACCTTAGATGGGTCATGTGGTTATTTCCTATGCCTTAAAGTCAAAAGGGGGTGGACTATTCAGCTTAGAGGATAATCAGATAACTGGGATACAAAATTGATGCTTATCAGGAGCAAGCTGGGAGGTGTCTATCTGTGTTCATCAAGAATGAGAGTAGAGGCCAAAGAAGATCTTCCTCTTAGCTCAAAGTCACCTTCCCTTAGCACTGCAGGAATGCAAGGAAAAATTAATCTTTTGTGTTCTCTCTGATCTGGTCCACAATCTGGGGAGTGGGGGTATCTAGTGGAAGCCTATACCCCCGTATCAATATCAAGTGTGAGGAACAGCAAGAAATCAGTGTCACTGGATGGTATAATATGAAGGGTTAAGTAATGAGGAAATTAATGTTAGATTGCATTACTTATTAATAATATTTCTATGTGAAACCATTAATTTTATCTAACCCCAGCCTTTGAAAGTCAGACAGTTCAGTTCCAAATGGTATAACTGAAGTTAATGTAATTATTCCCAGGTCCCCAAGTATTTAGCTGTTCTAAGACCCATTTCTTTTGCTAAAGCAGGCTGGAGGGTTCTGCTTTTATTAATGTATAAACAAATATGCCAGCTTCCCCAAGGCCTTTGCAAGCACATGCCTTCTGTCCTTGATAGACATCTCATCTAGATTTGTCATGACCTGGTCTATGATAGGGGAAAAAGCCACTGAAAACTTAATTTAGAAAACATATTTTTCTAACCAAACACTGCTAGAGGAAGCTGAGTTTCATGAACTAGTTGACATTCCATCTATATAAGTACCAAATAAAGGCAAATCAGCCACATTTCCCTAGATCAGAGAAACTCAGGATCTTCCCATCTCAGAAGTAGTCCTTCCTTCCTTTATGATGAAGTAATGGAGAAGTTGAAATCTCTAAGCTCACCTCCTCATTAAGATATATACCAATCAGGACTATTAGGGGAAGTCCAAAGGACATACTGTCATGCTAATCCAATGGAAGGCACATCTCAGTTTAAAGATGGTGTAATATGGTCACAGCATCTTTCTGGACATCAGCATGTGAAACTGACTTTTCCTTTATTAATAACTTCCATGCCTTTTTTACCAAAGGATATTGTATTTGGAGAAATGGTCTCATTTTATTTATTGGTTAAAATTCTAGATGCTACAGGAAAGTTTAAGAAGATTGGAATCACAAAACAGGTTGTGATGGGATTTAAATCCAAACAAAAGATTTTATTATGATTATAGAATCACTAGAGGTCTATTGGCATTTATTAAGCAGTAGAGTGACATGATTAGACTGGTGCTTTAGGAATATCACTTTGACAACAAAGGGAGAATTGACTGGAATGGAGCAAAATTTGAGGCAAGGAGGACAATTAGAGGGTTATTGGAATAATCTTTGTTAGAATTGATGAGGGTATCTATCAAGATAACAGAAGTATAAAGGCAGAGAAATGAATGTATTCAAAAGATACTGTGAAAGTATAATCAAAATAAATTATTTGGTTTGCCCAATTATATAGCAATAAATATAACAATTTAGGAGATATGGACGAATATTTACAAAAATATAAACTGCCTAGATTAACAGCAGAAGAAATAGAATACCTAAATAATCCCATATCAGAAAAAGAAATTGAATAAGCCATCAAAGAACTCCCTAAGAAAAAATCGCCAGGGCCTGATGGATTCACAAGTGAATTCTATCAGACATTCAAAGAGCAACTAATCCCAATACTATACAAATTATTTG
>NC_058130.1:661370407-661383154 GCF_016433145.1 Gracilinanus agilis
GCTACCCACATTCAGAGGAAGGACTGCAGGAGAGGAAACATATAAGAAAAACAACTGCTTGAACGCATGGGTTGGGGTGGACATGATTGAGGGTGTGGACTCGAAACTACCACACCAATGCAACTACCAACAATTTGGAAATTGGTCTTGATCAAGGACACATGACAAAACTAGTGGAAATGTGCAACGGCCATGGTTGGCGGGAGTGCGGGGGGTGAAGGGGAAAGGAGGAGCATGAATCATGTAACCATGCTAAAAATGAATATTAATAAATGTTTGAAAAAAATAAATTATTTGGATATGAGGGATTAGATAAGAGGGGGAGAAAGAAAAGAGTCAAGGATGGCACCCAGGTTGCAAGCCTAGGTGATGGGGGAAAAAAGTAGTGTCTTTGAAAATAATGGAGAAATACTGATAAAGAAAAGGTATTTGGCAGGGGGAGGGGATGAGTTCTGTTTTACACATGTTGAGTTTAATGTCTATAGTTATAGGACACCCAGCTCACAATGCCCAATAGGCAACTGGTGATAGAAGACTAGAGGTCAGGAGAGAAGTAAGAGCTAGGTGGAAGATTTGAAGATTATCTGTATAAAGATGATCATTGAATTCATGGAAGCCAAAGAGATTACCAGTTCAGATAATAAATAGAGAGAAAAAAAGAGGGCTGAGGACAAACCTTTGATCAATAGCATTATGTGGTAATTATGAGCTGGATAAAAATCCAACAAAGATGAAAGAGAACCAAAGTCGAGCAGAGAACCAAAAGATCACTGTTACGAATACCTAGAGAGGAGAGTATCCAAGAGAAGACAATAATAGTGTCAAAGATTACAAAGGAGACAAAACGATGAGGAATATTAAATCTGGCAATTAAGATATAAATGGTAACTTTAAAAAGAGCAATTTCACTTGAATGATAAAGTTAGAAACACGATTGTAGAAATTTTAGAAGAGAGTGAAAGATGAGGCAGTATATGTATTGATTACAGCATTCCAAAAGGAATTTAGGAAATGGAAGAGGACAAAAGATATTGAAGATGGCAAGATCAAGTGAGGTGATTTTTGAGGATGGGGAAACCAGAGGGTGTTCATAGGCAGCAAGGAAGCAACTGATAGACAAGTAATTTTCTTGGCAAGAAAAGGAGCCTCAGTTTTGAATGAGAAAAATGTGAAGCAGGAGATACTGGAAGAAGACATCTAAATGATATAACACAAGGAGAAGGGTAAAAGATGCAGTTCTCAGCAAATAAACTCAGTTTTTTTCAGTGTACTCTGATACAAGGTTCTCAACTGAGGGGTTGGGAGAGGGGTGCCATTGAAAGCTGTAAGGGTGAAGAAAAGTTTGGAAAAGTCACTATGGTGAGTGGTATAGTAAGTCAATTAATGGAGGATATTGCCTTGCTGTAGTGAGTACCTAGTTGTGATTTTGTAATATAAATTTATAATGGTCATAGGCAAGAGGATTTTATGGCTTTTCCAGCACCATTCATCACCACATGAAAAAGAATGAATGTAGTGGATGAATAATACAACCACCTCATTTTACAGAGAAAGAAATAAAAATCCCATTAGGTTAAGTGATTTTCTCAAAGACACGTAGGTAGTAAGGTAAGATTTGAGCCTTCAGGTGGATTACAAATCAATACAAAGCAATTTGGGAGGGAAAAAAAAAGCAGCTGGGGTAAATAAAGAAATGCTTCATGTTAAAAGCATTGCTTTATTTGAATATTGATGGAAGCTCGGGATTTATAAAGCCAGAGGTTAAGTGGAAGTGCATTCAGGCATGAGGGGCAGCCAGTGCCAAGACATGGAGCCAGGAGTGCCTCATGACTAATAATAGGAAAGCTAGTTTGGCTAAACCATAGCATGTATGAAGGAGTGCAATGTATAATAAAGGTGAAAATATGTTCAATTCAATTCAGTCCAATTACATCTTATCCAATTAGATTCCCTAAATATTTATTCAGAGCTTGCCCTGAACTAAACTCTCTGTTAATCTCTTGGGATATATATAGAAAAACTGAACGGGGAGTTTTCATTCTATTGGAAAAATGCAATTTCCCAAGAAAATGAATATATTATCAGCAACACGAGGATCCAGGACAACTCCAAGGGACTCAAGACAAAAAAAGGATATCTACTTCTATAGAAGGAACTGATGAAGTCAGAATGCATAATTGAAGCATGCCATTCTTCATTTTATTTCCTCCATGAATGAGTGTAAGTGATATGCCTTTTTTCACAACATGATATCCATGGAAATATATAACATGTAGTATCACATATACAACCTATATCATATTCGTTAATGTCTTGGGGAAGGGAGAAGGGTGGAAGAGGAAGTCAACATGGATTACAAAATATCAGAAAAAGATTATTGAAAATTGTACCAACATGTAATCTGGGAAAAGTACAAAACTTAAAAAATGAAAACAAATACAAAATAATATATATCTGTCTAGATCCTTTGCTTTTCGGTGTCCTTCAAAAAGAACATAAATGTAAAAAAGCTGTGCTAACTTATCAGTAATTCAGTATTGGTGGAATCTAATTTCATGAAATTCTATTGTATTAAGAATAAAAATCTTACCTTAAAATTTATTTAGTTCTAGTGTCTATTTTCTAGTCCAGAATTTCTGGGCTTGCCAATATACTCCTGAACTCTTTCTGCCCTCTCATTTTCTTCTCAATGTAATTTTATCCCAATAATAGCTTTACAAGACTAATTATTGCAAGAGGAGGCGTTTCCTCCAATCCATCTTAATCATAAGAGTGGGTGTGAGATGAAACTTCAAGAAAAAGGACGTTCAAGGAAGAGGAAAAGTAGGTGTGGAAAGGGAGGTGCCTCAGAGTTGATAAGAAAACAGGGGAGAAGAAAATTTCCTCTGCCCCCAAATAATTGAAATGCAACTACTCGCAAGGGACTTTGCAATGTGCCTTGTTGCCATTACATCATGCAAAGAACCACAGTTAACCAAACTAAATTCTTTAGAAATCTAAACCTGCTCCTGTTCTTTTTTGGATTCCAAGCCTATCTTCCTCCTTCCCAACTTCTCTCCATCTATTACTCGACAGGACAGTGCAGTGGTTTGGCTCGAATCTGACTGAAACGTGTATCAAAATGTTTAGTGGCTTCCACTTGTCATGGTTCAGCAGTTTTCATTTTAAAATGGATATTTATCTTGTTGAAATATTTACTTTATTGCGGTGAGTTGCAATATTTCCCCATTCTGCCAATGAGATTCTGTGGTAAGATTAGTCCTGCATTCTTTAATGAAAATGACTTGAGAAGTTTACTTTATGGGTGATGCCTTATCAATCACTCAGCTATGCATTCACATGGAAAATAGATAAATATAAATAAAATCAGTGATGGGCTAACCTCAAAATATTTCCTTCATCTTGGATAAATAGCTCTTAAAATTTGAGTGTCTAAATAAAACTTCTGAATTTAAAGGTCACCCTGACTTTGAATTTTTGAAAAGCACCCAGAGCCCCTTCTCTAATTCACAATATAATCATCATATTTTCATACACCTCCAAATTATTGAGTAACTACTAGACAGCTTACCATACCAATATTCACCATCACCATTTACTATGATCACCATCTCCTGTGCTAAATCATTACAACATGTTTGACTACTCCTGAATTTATCATTTGAACATAGAACAAGTTTCTAAATTAAAATGCAAGGCCATAAAATATGAAGTTCATAAAAGTAAGAAAATATGAAACACCCAAGGATGTATGAAAATATAAAGCACACCAAGACGTCTATCAGGTGATGCAGAGTACATAATACAGACTATTATGCAGAATATGATGCAGATAGAGCATATGATGCATAGAAATAAGAAGAATGATATATGTATGTAGTACATATATACATATACATACATACACAATAGGAAGGAAGGAAGGAAGGAAGGAAGGAAGGACGCAAGGAAGGAAGGAAGGAAGGAAGGAAGGAAGGAAGGAAGGAAGGATGCAAGGAAGGAAGGAAAGAAAACAGAATCAAAGATAGAAGAATTTCAGAAGGGAAACAGAAAGGGAAACAAAATACTTTTTTTTTGATTCTCTGTTATTTTAAATTTGTTTTAAATTTGTTTTGATTGGTGAAAATTCATTCACACCTTCCTTTCCATTTGAGAACATAAGAAAAAAACTATTACAATATAGTCACTCAAAATAAAATTGCATTTTAGTCATCATCCAAAATCTTATCTCATTTTTCCTTTTGAGTCCTTCACCTCTATATCATTAGGTGGATAGCATGTTTCATCTGCAGTCCTCTGGAATTGGGGTTGGTTATTATACTGATTGGCACAGTAGTATTTCATCACAATTGTGTATCCTAACTTGTTCATTCATTCTACAATTTATGGGTAATCCCTCAGATTCCTTTTCTTTGCCTACTGAAATAAAAATAAATAATTTTTAGACATTTTTAGAATATGTTTTGCTTCTGATTCTGATCCCTTAATATACACTACCTCAAATACCTTCCTTCCCTTCTCTTTTCCTCCACTATGTTAATTGAAATATATTTTTGTACAAAAATGCGTCCTTTCTTCTTTTGACTAGTTCAGATGAAATGTTCGAATGTCATCAATTTCCCTCTTGCCTTCTATTCTTGTTTGTATAGATTTCTATTTACATACCTTAATTACCCCTGGCAGTGTATTGTTCTTCCCTTTTTCTTTCCAGTCTTTTCTTAATATCATCATGATATAAGAGAACCACTCCTAAACCATATCTAATTGCACTCCTTCTGTTACCCCTAATGATGATGGGATTTGAATGGACACATGCATCATTCCCCATACTAGAACTTAAGCAGTTTGTGCTTTGTTTAAATTTGTTTTAAATTTGTTTTGATTAGTGAAAATTCATTCACACCTTCCTTTCCATTTGAGAACATAAGAATTATGTTCTTATCATTGTTCATTCATTTCTACTTTTTTGTTTCTCATTTTAATGCACCTCCAGTCTTTTCATAAGGAATGCTTGAAAGTACTCTATTTCATTAAAAAAATTTTTTTTCCTCCAAAGCACTGTATTAAACTTTGCTGTCTTGGTAACTCTTGGTGATAAGTTCATATGCTTTGTCTTCTGAAATATTGTATTCTGCATTGTCTGCTCTTTATTGTGGTGACTGCTAAATCATATGTTACTTTCACTGTGACTCTTTTATACTTGAATTCTTTCTTTCCTATTGCTTACAGTATATTTTGACTATAATATTCCTGGGAATTTTCATTTGGAGACTTCATTTAGGAGATGATTAGTGAATTCTTTCTATTCCACTTTGCCATCTGATTCTAAGACATCTGAACACTTTTCACATAAGATTTCTTTTTTATTTCATTGAATAAAGAAATAATTTAATTCTCAGTGGTAAACGAAAAGGGTCTATACTTAACTGTTACCAGAAAAAAAAAAAGAGGAAGAAATCCAGAACATGTGACTTTAGAACATTTAAAAACTGTTATAAATTATAAGTAATGTAATATAGCAATGAAAAGATGTCATCAGAGGTGGTTTATTAGAAACAAAGTCATCAGAGGTAACATTACTGAATTAAAGTTATTGGATGTGGTATCATCGGAAACAGCTATCTGGAGTGGTATTACTGTTTGCGTTGCTCAAAAGTCTGCAACTTCAATAGGACAGTATGCAGATTTTACTCAAATCTTCAATAGAGATGTTCACTCATAAATTCCCAGCTCTTCTTAAACAGAGAAGATTTGTGTGATAAGGCAAGCAAGGGCACACTCCAGTCCCTTGACCAGAGCAGCCTTGGGAAAAAAACAAAATTCTGAGGTCCTCCAATCTCTTTTTGGTTTAGCACTTTCTGACTTGAGCTTATCATTTTCCTATTGTCTAGACTCTAGAAGATAACCAACAGATATCAATATAGACATAATTATAGCCTGCATTCTTACAACCTTCTGACTTTTTGATACCATTAGTTCAGCCATCTGCATAAAGAGCTATTTACTGATGAGAGTCTCAGGGTCCTCAATGTGGTCCATGTTACCTGTGAAGCATTCCCAGCACAGCCAGGCCATGGTGGTGGCCAGAGTCAAACTTGCTCACTTTCAGTCTGCCCATTTTCCTGCATATCCTGAATGCACAACTCAAATTCCACAGTCCTCAACCTGTCTCTTGAGATTTCTCAAAATAAGATATATTCTAAGCAATTTTTAATTCATATTTATTTTATCAATTAAATTGCATGTAATAAAAAAATTACCACAAGTTTTCCTAAGTTTATATGATCGAACTTATCTCCCTCCCTCATTCCCTTCCCCCTCCTGGTCCTGTTAGGCATTTTGATCTGGTTTATATGTATATCATCATGCAAAACATATTTAGAAAGTGTTCATTTTTAAAAGGGAGTAATCTTATGAAACCAAAACCCTAAAACATAAACCCAAATAAACAACTGAAAAAATTGTATGCTTTCATCTGAATTCTGATTGCAACAGCTCTTTCTCTGGAGATAGAAAAACATTTTTTTGTCATAAGTCCCTCAGAATTGTCCTGGATCAGTAAGCAATTTTTTTTTTAAATCATGGCCTTTAGATAGGCCAATACTTATTTGCTTTTTCCTCTTTCTGTTTTTCAGGCCAGTTGTTTTTATATGAGATACTTTACATTTCTTTCAGTCTCTTGATTTTGTCTTAATATTTCTCGTTATCTGTTTTAGTCATTGGCTTATATTTGATCCATTCTGATTTTCAAAGAGTTTGTCACTTAAATAAGGTTTAGTACCTCTCAGGATGTGCTGTAAATTCCTTTTCCAATTTTTCCATAATTTTAATTTTTTTCAATTTTCTGGGTTCTCATTCATTAATTAAAATATGCTTTAATTCTCAAAAAAACAAAAACAAAAACAAAAATTACTTCTTGCTTCATTTCTTCCAGGAATTCTAATTGGATTTTTTTTCCTAAGGCTATGCTTTTCTCTGAGGTTTTGCTTTAAGATGCTTTGTGATAATTTTCTTCTTGTTTTGTGTCTTGATTTTCTCTGCCATCATAATAGCTCACTATGGTGGCCTTTCTTTTCTGTTTGCTCATTCTTTCAGGCTACTTCCTGACTTCAAACTATTTAGGGTTGGGCTCTTCATTACTTCTGAAGAATAGATTTATGTTGCTTTTGTTGCTATGTTCTTATGAGATAGGCTGGGCCCCTGACAGTTTTCAGAGCTCCCAAAGAAGTCTGATCAAGGGCAAAGGCTGATTACTGCTGCCCTAATCTATAAAAATTTCTGAGTTGGATTTTGATCTGAGTAAAAGTATATCACTGCTTCATTTAGCCCCATCTTTTATTCTGAAGTGGCAGAATTGAAGGCTGCTCTTTGATCTGAGATTCTTCTTCTGGTTATTCCTCTGAAATTTAGACTGGATACTCTGTTCCTAGGTCCTGAGACACACTCATGATTTTTGCTTCTGACTTCTGAACTTCCTCCTTTCTCAATAAGAATGTATAACTCCCACATGCAGTCCACTATGGGTGTGTAACCTGAAATTGGATGGTTAGTGGCAAAGCTGACAATTTTCACTTTTCACCACTGAAGAGCTCTGGTATGTCTCTGCTATGGGTCTGGGACCTGCTATTGCCTTGGTCCATAGTTTCTCCCTGAATTAGAGTCCTCAGAAGGGTGGAAAACTCCTGGTCTGCTGTCTCCAATGTCTACAGACTTTTCTGACTTTCTTTCTATGCAAAATTGGGTGGCATAATTGACTCATCAGGATTTAGTCTATTGAGTTTTCTAGACATATTTAAAAGAGTTTTGTGGAATGGAGCTTGTCATACTGCTTTCTGCAACTTTACCATGTTTTTTTTCACTCACTTTTAATCATTTAACAAGCATTTATTAAGTGTCTACTATATACCAGGAAGTTAGGTACTAGAGATTAAAAGCAAACAAACCTGAAACACCTCTATTATCAAAAAGGTGTCATTTTTTCTAAGACGCCTTAGTTGCTTGTGTTTTCTCCTCCCTCCAGGAGACAGTACATTTCTTGGCAGCAAGATCTGTTTTCCATTTTGTCTACGTATCCCAACATAAAGTAGTGTCATGCTCATATTAAGAAATTAGCAAATGCTGAAACAAATTTATTTTTTAATCCTTTTGATCTGTTTCATTAAAAGCTAGGGATGTGAGAAAGATTTTGTTCCATGTTGTATATGTTTATTTGATTTTCCATTGATAATTATTTAGTTTGAAATAAAAATATTAGATGAATACAAATCTTTATGCATTTAAATCTTTCTCCCATTAATAACCTGAATGCCCTTAAGTTTAGTCTGAGAAATTATAAAACCACAATTTAAAATAAAAGATAATTTAAATGTACAATTTACTTTAAATATTGGTCTTCCCCTTAATGCTAACCCCTTCAAAAAGGTAGTTTAGTTATTTAATTAAGTGAGTTCTAGTTCTGGATTCACCTCTTCCTAACTGGATGATCTTGGGTAAATAACTTAATCTTTTTGAACCTGATTTTTATCCTATACTTTAATAGAGGAGTTGTACTAAGTGATCTCTTATCTTCCTTCCTCCTCTAAAATTCTGATTCTGTGGTTTTCTATCAGTAATTGCAGATTTCCACTGTACTTTAAAGTGGAGTCAGACATACACACACACACACACACACACACACACACACACACATAAATATAACAAAGAAATTAGAAAAAAAAAGAAACTAATCACCTATCTTTTTTTAGTTAAAAGAAGGTTTATCATAGAATTCATTTATTGCTCATGGATTATCTATAGCTTATCTCTGAAAAAGCAGAAATTTTTGAATGGGAATCCTTTGAAGAACCCAGGAGTATTCTTGCCAATAAGATAGATTACAACTCTTCACATATTGTGTGGAATGATCATGAGTTGTTGTTCAATTGTGTCTGACTATTCATAAACCTGTGGACTATTTTGTACATGGGGTTTTCTTGGCAAAGATCCTGGTCTAGTTTGCCATTTCCTTCTCCAATGGATTAAGGCAGAGGTTAAGTGACTAGCACAGAGTCACACAGCTAGTAAATATTTAAGGCCAGATTTAAACTCTGGTCTTTCTGACTCCAGGCCCAGAATTCTATCTACTGAGTCACCTAGACAAACACAGCTTAAGTGACTTGCCCAAGGTCATAGGACTAATAAGGTTCTCAGGGCAGATTTGAAAATGGGTCTATTCTGACCCTAGGAGCAATGTTATATCCACTGAGGCATCTAGCTGCCTTAACTATTGTGAGAAGTTATGGAAAAAAATAAAAAATAAAATGATGATAATCACTTGGTAGGAAACCTCATGATAATGAACACTACCTTTTGTAAAATCCTGATGCAGACAGCCTAGAACTCTGATCCAAAACGCTTTGGAAATAGAAGGCTCCTGTCCTTCACTCCAAAAACTAACCTGTCCTTCTTTCAGCATGGTGATCATTGAAGGGGGAAATCACTGGAAAGAAGTGGTCCATCTTCCTTACACCATCAGTACCAACCACTGGTTAGCTGGTGTAGTAGAAGAGAGAGGGAGGTCAACAAATTTGGTCAATTTGGCCTCACTTAAATCCAATTTATGCTTCAATCAAAAGATATCACCTGTATCATTTTATGTTTTACTATTTGATTATGTTATTATTTTTCTTCTACCTAAAAGTTCTGTAGCAATAGACAAATGACAAAGCAGCAGATATGTAAATATTGGGAGCTATAGTCACAACCTCATACAAAGGCAGTCCAGGGAATGGAGTCCCCTTCTCACTGGAAACAGCAGTGGGATTGGCAGCCCCTTATGTATCTGAGCAATCTTTTTTAAAGTACCATACTACTTACCTCCTTGCTCAAAGAAAGGGTTAGAAAAAGTGCCCTAAAAATTATCTGCTTAAACCTGTCTACTTCACCTAAACATAGCCTGCTTACCACAGCAGACAGGGATTCTACTTTGTGGTCAAAACATGGAAAAGTGTTCAAAAATTTTTGTGAAGATGATTCTACTTATTCTTGGCACATTAAATGAATTTACACTTATGGAAAAGAGGAAATTTGATAGACTTGAAAGATAAAGAACTCTTATTTTAAAGAGAACTCAGCAGGCATTACATCTAAATAGTACCCTGAGTGAAACAAGGCTAGCAAATGAAAGATAATTTACTGAAATTATAGCTGGATACATGTTTTTCTGGAGTGGTTACTGTGATGAGGTACACTGTGAAGCCGGCATAGGTTTCACAATCAAATCTAATCTAGTCAATACGCTTATATGCCTTCCAAAAGGATACAACAGGTTCAGGACAATGTGATTGCCACTTGCAGGAAAGTGACAGATCACCATCATCAGTGTTTTTGTTCCCACCATGATGAATTCTGATGAAGTCAAAGAACATTTTTATGAAGACCTGGGTACTCTCATCAGTAATGTGCCAAAAGAGGACCAGCTTGTAATTCTGGGTATCTTTAATGCAAGAGAAGGCACAGATTATCAAACAAGGCAAGAAGTTCTTTAGAGGAATAGCAAAGCAAACAGCAACAGCATCAATTACTTCCTATGGAATAATTGTGTGTCTCATGACGTTTTCATAACCAACACTATCTTTCATTTACCTAAATGCAATAAAACTTCATACAGGCAACCTCAAAGCAACACTGGCATTTAATAGGCTATGTCATTTAAGGAGAAGAAACAGAAAGGATGTGAGAGAGATGAAGGTAATATGTGGCACAGAGTGCTGAACCAATAACAGACTTATCTTCTCCAAGTAAAACATTTATATTCAACAAAAGCAGCAGCCCCAAGGCAGGAAAACTACTAAAACACTTAATGTCAATGGATAAAAGCACTTTTCAGTGTGTGAACAGTTGCTGACTTAGAGAGAAATCTGAGCCAACATACAGTAGGCAGCAGTGGATCCAAAAAGGACTGGGCAGCTTTCAGAGATTGGATGTATAGCACTGCATTTACTAATCTGGGCCAGAATACCCACAGATACCAGGAGTCATTTGATTAAAATGATGAGGAAAATCAGAAGCTACTAAATGAAAAACAAGAACTCCACAGAGTTTACCAGCAGGATATCTCATCAATCTCCTAGCAGAGCTTAGAGAGTTGCAGGATTCTTGGCTCAATAAGAAGGCAAATGAAATTACAGTTTTATGCTGATAGCAACAACCTAAAGTACTTCTATTATGCCCTGAATGCTATTTAAGGGTAAGAAACCTATGGTGTATGCTCAACTACTTAGTACTGATGGAGCTACACTAATTAGTGATAAAGACATGATCCTGGAGACATATGCTGAATATTTCCATAATGTTCTCAATAAACTATCATCAGTCTATGCCGAAGACAACAACTGTAAACCTCAAGTTGATACCAATACCTCTTTAGTTGAATTTACAACTAAAGAAGAGGATTTAAATGTCATTAGGTTCCTCTCCTGTGGCAAAGGACCTGGTTCTGAATGAATTCTAGCAGAGGTTTACAAGACAGAGAAGCCACTACTGCTCATAATAAAATTGACAAGAATGTTCTAGGTTATGCGACAATAAGACATTATCCCTCAGGAGATCAAGGGTGCCTCCACTGTCCACCTCTATAAAGGAAAAGGAAACAGGTTGTCTTTTGACAATGAAACATTTTGGACTGTTTTTTTTTTTAGGACAAGGTTACTCTGGGATTGCCTTGGAGAACTAAGGTCACCTGGATACCACAATGAAGCAATAGAAGATATTGGAATCGTGTGTTCTTGAACAGTAAAAAGCTGCTAAAATGACAAAATAAATATTTTCACTGTTTCTGAATCACATCAGCATTCCTAGTGTCTAAACATAGCCCCACTGAAACCTAAAATTAAAAATAAAGGAAAATATTGTGAACACACCCAAAGTGAAAGAGTACTGAACCTGGAGGCAGATTTTTTGGTCCAGGTTCACTTTGACACATGGGCCAAGAGCTTGGGAAGTTTATTCTTACACTTGTCTAAACCCACGATAATGCCCTCCTTTGAAAGACAGAGATAGAGAAACAGTATAATTAGTGATGGAAAACTAGTTCAGATAAAATAAGAATAACCTCAGCTTTAAGTCAAACCTCAAACCAAAAACCCAACCCCAGTCTTTTTTTTTTTAGGTTCAGATAGGTTCAGATAAGTTTGGACTTAAAGAAAACAAGGACATTTCTCCAGGCCAGGCTTATGCTGTTTGCTTTGAGCTTTCAGAAAGGAGCCGGATAAGTGTAGAGTGTAAGGACAGCTCCTCCTCATTACAGCCTGAAGTTCTGACTGTGCTTTTTCAATAACTTACTATTTGATGGGGCAGAACAAAAAGGGAATATATTGCTTAGACCTGGAAGATTCTGTTTTTGCACTTACCACAGGACTACTCTGGAGCCAAAAAAACGAATGTTCTCTATAAATGTAATCTTTAAAAAAAGAACGTTAAAAAATATGACATACAGAAATTGAAGATGTTTATGCTGATAAATATAGATGAAAATTCTTTTCATGTGTCTCTTTTCAAAGTATTTTAAATAAAATACTACTAGACAACTTATATTTCTCCTATTTTCTTCTCTTTTCTCCCTTTGTTCCTTTATTCATTTCCTTCCTTCCTTCCCTCTTTTAATCCTTCCTTCTCTCTCTCTCTCTCTCTCTCTTTCTCTTTCTCTCTCTCTCTCTCTCTCTCTCTCTCTCTCTCTCTCTCTCTCTCTCTCTCTCTTTCCTTTTCTTC
>NC_058130.1:661393041-661466112 GCF_016433145.1 Gracilinanus agilis
TATCTATCTATCTATCTATCTATCTATCTATCTATCTATATATATATGTATATATATATATAGTTTGTTCACATTTTCAAATACAAATATGAGTTGTTATTAATGAAAATTTCAATGAATTTTCAGGGTAAAAATTGAGGCAGGTTGAAAGTCGTATGGAATACCATAATGAAAATTGAGTAATTTTGACAAATTCAAGAAGCAATCTATACAAATCTTGATTTAATTCAATGAATATTTGTTAAAAATTTACCGTATGAAGACCACCATGCTTTGTCCTGAAAGGTGCCCAAGTTAGATATGATATGAGTTCATAAGGAACAGGCAAGTGATGCAATGTTTAGAAGCCAGTTCTGGGGTTAGGAGCTCCAAAAGTTGTTGTCAAGTTCAGAAATTGAGTTCCTTGGATAGTTAGGTGGTGCAGTGGCTAGAGCAATGGGCTTGGAGTCAGGAAGATGAGTTCAAATGCGACCTCAGATACTCATTAGCAATGTGACTTCAGGCAAATCACTTTCCTTTTTGTCTCCATTTCCTCATATGGAAAACTAACTGGAGAAGGAAATGGTAAACCAGTCCAATATCTTTGTCGAGAAAACTTCAAATGGAATCATGAAGAGTCAGACATGACTAAAAACAACTGAACAACAAATGTGTCCTTAAGCTTGTTAAGTTTATAATCTAACTTGAGGATAACAAACACATACATACACACACATATGGAAGCATCATTAAATACAAAATAAATATGTTATAATATGATATATATGTATGCAAACATATATAATATTTGAATCATAAATATTAAATGCATAGGAATATTCAAAGCCTATATAAAATCTTAGAGGACAAAGACACATATTAAGCCATTCCTCCACTCAAAAGTATATAATGGCTCACTATTGTCTACTAAATTCAAATTCTTATACCTTTTTCACAGAGCCTTCTTGTATGAAAGTATAGGTACCATTTAAATTTTCCATTTATGGTATCCCCATGAAGTCTGTGTTATAATTCACCACCCTTCACCCTCTTTTCACTTTACCATAGTTGTGCCTCTGGCTGAGCTGCTCCCTATACCTGGAATAACCTTTCTTTCACTCTTCACTTGATGAATAGCTGTCCATCCTTTAAAAACTCAACTTCTGGGGGCAGCTGGGTAGCTCAGTGGAGTGAGAGTCAGGCCTAGAGAAAGGAGGTCCTAGGTTCAAACCCAGCCTCAGCCACTTCCCAGCTGTGTGACCCTGGGCAAGTCACTTGACCCCCATTGCCCACCCTTACCACTCTTCCACCTATGAGACAATACACCGAAAGTACAAGGGTTTAAAAAAAATTATAAAAAAAAAAAACTCAACTTCTACCATGTAGTCTTTCCCTGAGGCCCCCATTTGGCGGAAACCTACCACTTTATGGAAAAAACTTTTTAGTTCCCCAATGTAGTTCAAAATTTTAATTCTGTGCCATGAAGTATCTCTTCCTCCTACTAGACTGGAAACTCTACAAGGGTAGAGATATTTTTGTTTCTAAATATTATTCATCCCTCAATGTTTGCATAGATCTTAGGAGTGCTCTGCTGACAGTAGACATTTGATAAGTGTTTGCTGAATTGAGTTGAATAGATCATTATTGACTCAAGGGACCAAAATATCACAGATTTAGAGCTGAGAGGAAATTGTGAGACCATGTTATTCAATTCCTTTTCTTTATATCAGAGGAAGCTGAGGTCTGGAGAAGGGCAAGTCACTAATTATCAGTGATCATAGATCCAGAAGAAGTGGGGAATAAAATTGTTAATGCTCTGATTTTGCAGATCAAGATACTAAGGCTCATGGGGGTTAAATAACTTATCCAAAGTGATAGATGTAGTAAATGTCAGACAGTTCTGAAGCTGTGCCTTCTGACTCTACCTTGAGTTCAGAATATAGACAGTAAGTAGCCTCAGTTAGATTCCAACTCGGATTCTCTGACCCCAAATGCTAATGGAAAAATTTATAAATGATATTTCAGCTGAGTTTTAAAGGATGATCTGGATTTCAACATGTAGAAAATTGGGAAAAGGAGGCTTATTTTAAATGTCTGAGCAGAGTTACCAAGATAGGAATCTGTCTAGAAAGTATGAGAAATGAATAAGTAGTCAGAGCAGAGATGTCAAACAGGTAGTCAACTGTCCACAACATTCCAGACTACTCAGGGGGACAGAATAAAATGTAATTGGAAAATATTTAATAAAATAATTGAAAACAATAAAACAAAGATAATGATAATATGTGGTTTTCTAAATCGACATACAGCCTGTAGGAATTCTTCTGTACAGTTGAAGGCTTCCATTTATTTTTAAGTTTGCCACTACAGCCAGAAAAATGGAGGAGAGATATCTGAGACAAATTGGGAATAAAAGTGATGTAAGATTGTTGAAGGATTTAAATGCCAGACTAGAGCTGAACTTGATTCACTAACCAATAAAAGACATAAATTCTATTTCTGATACATTATTTAGTCTTGTTTTTTGCTTTCTCTATAAAGGACCGTAAAATTTAGAGATTTTGAAATCATGTACCCCAACCTATTTTTACAGATGAGTAAACTAAGGTCCAGAGAGTTAAGTGAGCTAAGTGATTTTCCTAAGACAGAATTTTAACCTCTGAGTTCAAATTTAGCTGTATTTGAAAAGAGAAATTGAGAAATTAGAAAATGCTTGCATAAAAGAAATAAACATTTTAAAAATGAAAGCTTTTATCTCTGAATAATTGGTGTTATTTAGTTTGGGAAGGAGAAGAGCTAATATTATTGTGCTGAACTATATAAAGATGATGCTGACCAGTTTCCTTTTATCTTCAGAGAGGTCAGAATTTGATTCAATAAACAATCATTAAGTACCAACTATGTTCAAAATACTGTGTTTGGTAATGGGATGTGAGATGAAAATAAATATACTTCTTTCCCTTCAAAAGTCTGGGTAGCTCAGGCTTTTCTGGTTGCACATAGTTTGGTAAGATGGAGACAACCTTGAGGAGCCTTTGGAGCATGTCTAGATTGCCTAAAATGGAAACCTCTTCATTTTCTATTCCATAGTGCAAAGCTATCTCCTTTGAATGGCTGCCTTTATATTAGAATTGGCAAGTTTTAAACTTGTCATTTGAGCATTTTTTCTCCTTCACTCTTTTCTTTCTATTGTGCTCTTTTAGGCAACTCTTATCTGATGCCACGAACTGAACAAATTAGAGGAGAAGGACTTCCTTACCCTGCTCCCTCTTTTACCCCAACTCTGAGACATGGGTTTGGGAGTATTTGTTTTGTTCTGTATTGTTTGTTTGTTTGTTTCAATTTCAGGTGCTGATAGTGATGCTACTGGATACCAGGAGTACAAATCATGATGAACATTGGAGTAAGGATTATGGGTGAGATGGCATAGCAAACCGCCCCAGGATGGAAGCTCCAGAAGGTCAAGGTGCCAGGAACTTGAGCCCCAAAGAGATATGGTCTCAGAACTAAGACTTAGATCTATAGGAACAAAGCTAAACTATGAACCTTTTCCTTTTCCTCCTCAGAGACTTTTCGGAGGAGTATATTTGTATATTTGTGATAATACCTTTCTAAGAAAATACTCCTTTGTAAATATTTCCATGTTACATGTGGGTGTTATCTGTGATAAAATTTGGGCCCTTTGCTTTAGTTGGGACCTCTGAAGAGATTCCCTGTCTAGATTTTGATTTTGAGATAGCCAAACCTTGAGAATCTAGAGAGAGGTACTTTTTTTTAGAGCTACTAATAAACAGTTTGTTTTTAGTAATTATTGATTTCCTATATGTACTAAGGAATGTTGTTTTAATTTTACATGCAATATTTTAAAGGGACATTGTAAAGTGTTAGAATGTTAGAAAAAAGAAACCAAGATTGGGAAGGGCAACCAGGATTTTGAGTCTACGTCATAGATGAATCAATTGAAAGAGCTAGGCATGTTTTGCCTAAAGAGGAGACACAGTGTGAATGTGATAGCTGTCTTCAAATATTTAAAGGACTAGAGCAATAGATGGAAGACAAAAATTTAAGTCAGATACCAGCTATAACTTTCTAATAATTAAGTTCACCAGAGCCTTCTCTTTCCCACTCTCTTTCTCTTTCTCTCTCTCTGTCTCTGTCTCTCTCTCTGTTTCTGTTTCTGTCTCTCTGTCTCTCTGTCTCTCTATTTCTCATTCACATTGTGGGGTGTGTGTGTGTGTGTGTGTGTGTGTGTGTGTGTGTGTGTGTGTGTGTGTCCAGGTCACATTCCATAGAGGTCTTCAAGTCTTTAAGCAGAGGCTGAATAACCATTTTTAAAATATGTTTTATGGATGTTTCTTTCATGTATGGATTGGTTAGGATGCTGAATTCCCTTCCAGTTTCAAACCCTGTGGCTTCAATAGCCTGATCTGGTGGCTTTTTCTTAGACCTCATCCCTCTTGACATTTTATGAAAATTTGACATTGTCCATCTTCTTTTATATACTAATACTTTGGGATTCAAATCTTATTTGATCTTTTTTCTCTATGTTCTTTCCCCTTTTTTTAGATGTTTCTTCTCAGGCCCTTTTGCTGGATCATCAAATATATCACTATCTCACCCCAACAATGGTAGGTCTATACCAGGACATTACTTTCTTTTGGAGACCTCCTCAGATTCCATGGTTTTAGTTGTTGAATTTGGATAGATAACATCCAGATCTAGCTAATAGGATCTAATCTCTTTCCTGCACTCTTGTATCATTAACTGCCTGAATTATATGTTCCATATGCACCTCAACTTCTGCATATACAAATAAAAATTATCTTTCCCACAAAATATACCTCCACTTTTGAAATTCTCGTTTTCTCCTGGTTATTATCATCCTTCCAAGATGTTAACTTCTTAGCTGGGAATTTATCCTTGACTCTTCATACTATCTCATAATAAATATCCCATCAGTTGGGAAAATCTCAATTCCAACCTGATAGTACTATTATTTCATTTGTCAACTTTATTCCACTCAGTTGACCACAAAGGTTATGTGGCCAACACTCTAGTTTAGGCCTATCTTCTTCACATTGATTATTTCTGTGGTCTCCTAATTGATCTCCTTGTCTCAGTGTCTTTCCTCTCCAGTCCATCTTCCTCTCAGCTGCCAAAGCAATATTCCTAAAGCACAGTTGTGGCTGTATGTCTGCTCTACACATTAAGTTCTAGGAGGTCGTTATTACCTCAGAATCGAATACAAAATTTTATTGGTCAATTAAAGTCCTTTTAAACCTGGTTCCAACCTATCTTTCCAGATGTATTATTCACTATAATGTATTCTTTAGTCTATTCAAATTGACCGTTTTAATATTTCTTATGCACTCCACTTGATCTATCTCTGTACTTTTGAACAACCTGTCTTCTCTAGCTAGAACATGATGCTTTCTCAAACCTACCTCTAAGCATCTTTTGTTTCTTTCAAAGCTCAGATCAAATTCTATCTCTGACATTTCGAGTTTCCTCCTGAAATCCCTTCTATTTATCTTATATATGTTTTATTTTAAATTAATAATAATAATAGCTAGGTTTTGTATAGTGTCTATTATGTGCTAGGCACTGAATTAAGCTCCTGTTACAAGTGTTATCCTCATTCAATCCTCACAATATCCTTGGAGGTAAGTGTTATTATTATCTGTATTTTATGATAAGGAAAGTGTGACAAAAAAAAAGATTAAGTGACTTGCCTAGATTAACATAGTTATTAAGTGGTTATAGCTGGATTTGAACTCACATCTTCCTGACTCCAGGTCCAGCACTTTATCACTGTGGCACTTAGTAGCTTGAATTTATATAAGTGCATGTATCTCTCACTTTTGAATGTAAAGTTCCTTAGAGAAAAGACCACTTACATCTTGTCTTTGCTCCTCAATACTTCTACAATATATGCCTAGGATATAGTAGGTGCTTAATAAATGATTATTGATTGATAGGCTTGTAAATGGGGGCTGAACCAATGAAGTTTATCTAGTTCTATCATTTTAGTATTCCTCATAGGATATTGACATCCATATTGGAAAATAAAGGATGCTTATGAGTTGAATATGAAGTTCAAAAGTATTAGTATACAACCAATGAGTCTTTTCTGCACTGTGTACATATAGATTTTGATTTGTAGTTGCAGCTATTATTTGCTGAGTCTGGCGTGAATTGCCCATTATGTCTGTCGAATGATTCCGAAATAGAAGTCAGCTTGACAGATCCAATAGTTTCTACTATCTCAACAATGACACCCCAGAGCAACTGACCTTCAAATGATACCAAGCCATGAATATCATTCAACAAAGAGATGATAAGAACCTTTATTTTTCCATGGTTGTTTCTCACTTTGGTTAAATGATTCCCCAGGAGTTTTACTGGGTACACTTTGGTCATATGTCTGGATCTTTTCTGGTCATATTAACCTTTTTTTTTCTTTCTACGTATTGGAGCTCTGAACAACAGTACTGAGAATTTTAAGAAATACCTAATGATCCTTGCTAATTCTTTCCTTCTAGTTTTGTACATTTGTCTCTCAAAACCTATGCTAATTTTTTGATATATAACTATTATAGTTTCTCTTGAATTTGCAAATATGTAATGTAGATCATTTGGAAAATATACCTGATGAATTTTTTTCTTTTTAAATTAAACCCATAGATTCAGAAAGTCTAATAACTTTTTCCATCTGCTCTAGGAAATGTGATATGTACTCTAATTCTTGCGTATATTTTTGTGTTTGCTATAAGTCAATCCAGTTTAAAAAACAAAAAAGCTTGTGTTTTCATATTTAAATTGTTGATCAGAATCACAGGAGATGAGTTAGAAGATATCTCAGAGGTCATCTAGTTCAAACTCTACCTGAACAAAAATCTTCTTTACAGTATACATATCAAGTAGCTATGTTCCCAGTAAAGAGAAACATCTGCCAAAGTAGACCACTCCATTTTTAAAAATTATTTTGTTTATATGTTACTGGGTATTAAAATACTCAGTTAACTCCATGCCTTCTTTCCATTCATCCAAAAGAAAAGGCATCATTTGAGAAAAAATATGTATATATAAAACTGTGTCATATTAATTCCCATTTATCAATTCTTTCTTTGGAGCAAACATACACAAGTCACTCTTCAAACAATATTTCTGTTGCTGTATGTAATGTAGTCAAAGAGTTATGATCACTAGGAAGTTTTTCCTCACTGTATGAAATTAGCTCAATTATTTGTGCCCATCAAATAGTGTGCAAATAGATCAGTTCACTGAATAATTACTATGAACTGGTCATTAAGTCTCCCCCCACCATGGGAGTACTAATGTTCACCCTGGTTAGGCAATTGTCAGCCATATCAGACCAATTATTTAATTATCTGCTCCACCATTTATCTCTTGATCATAACCATTCTGTCCCATATAGCAAAACTTAGCAAATATCTCTGCACTCTATCCAGTCCAATAGCTGATATGCTAAAATTGGTGACATGACCTTTGTCAACCATTCCCATCATTTAGAAATCTTAATACTGGTTGTAAGTCATGAAACTTTCCCCTTAATTTAAGAAGGGAAGACCTTAAATTTTTATTAAACAATCTTCCCAGTTAGATGCATTCTTTATGTGACTGACAACCAGAATATGCATTCACTATGCATGGTGCTGAGCTTGGAAAAAAGACAAAACAATAATGTGTTTTAAATAATGCATTGTTTCATTAGATTCCCTTCATTGAAGCTTATAAATATGAGACCTCTCACATAATTCAAGATCATTTGCACATTCCCTAGTGTTCTACAAATTTTTCAGGAGATGTTGAGTTTCAGTAGCTCCTTAAGTTATATACATTAAATACATGGCATATTAATATAAGAAAGATATGTATAATTCTTCTGTTAGGGGAAATAGGACATTTACCAAACCATAACATTCTCTGTACTATCAAAGCCTTGCTTTTAGCCTGGGGGGCATATGAATACTTTTATGTGAAATTGCTCTCAAACTAGTTCTCACATTAGTAAAGAAGTTATCCTAACTTTCAGAAAGAAGATGGTATATTGTCTGAGCTAGATTACAAGAGAAGTATGTCACTTACTCTCCTGGGGCCTCTCATGAATAGAAATTTGTTTTATATAGAACAACAGAAACAATGAGCCTGAAAATCAAAGAAACCAGCTACTGTTCTATTAATCACAGTATTATGCAGTGTTTCCCCAATGGTAGAGCATTTGATTTTATTATTTTTTCATATTTTTAGCATGATATAAGGGAAAAACATGTTTTAATTAATGAGAGTTAGGCAAAAAGTTAGTGAGATTCTGGATTCTAACCTTAGATCATAAATTTATAAGTTGTATGACTTCAGATAAGTCACCTTCCCTAAATCTCCACTTTAATAATATAGGAACAATAATTGTGTAATTGCTACCTCAGCAGGTTATTATAAAAAATAATCATACTTACTTGAAATGACTTTCAGGTTTTCCAATTGCTTTACATATATATTTTTATCATTTGATCCTCAAAAAAAAGACATACTCTTCTAAGTTAGATGCTATTTCCATGGCTATTTTGCTGATAAGGATAATAAGGATAAAAAATTTAAACAGTTTACCCAGAATCACATAGCTATTTACTGACAGAGGCAGGATTTGAACCTAAGTCTGCCTGACTCAAAGTCCAGTTTACTAACTGCTGAAAAACTCTGTCTCTAAGAAAAACACTTTGCAAAACCTAGAAATTATATATAAATGTGAATTATTGTTGTCATGTTCAAGGTTCCTAAAAATCCATAATTAGTAATTCTACACATACTACATTTTCTCTGCAGTTTGGACAGAAAGATGAAACTTTAAAGCTCAAAGTCCAAGTTTGCATTAAGGGTCTAGTGAAAGATGCTTGGCTGATGTAATTTCCCCTTGTGGAGAAATTGGAGTCAGATTCTTAGAGAGAGTCATGAGGATGTATAAGATAGGTGGAAGATCAGTGGAGAACATGCAGACATTCTACAATAAGTTCACATTAGTTAACCACCTGCCAAAGAGGAGTTCCTTGACTGGTTGGTTAGGAAGACATCAGTTTAGGTGCTTTGGGATATTCTCTTTACCTTTTTGTCTTCAAGTCATACTCTTAGAGGGGAAAACTGATCAATTCGACAACATCCAATGAAAGATGGGGAGATCCCTTTATGGGAAGAGGCCATGAGGTTGGCCCTTGAAGGGAGCTCATGCTGTAGGAAGATATTACACTTGCTCTTAACCAAAAGACCGAGAAGTGATGCTCTAGGAAGATAAACAAGATGAAAGATAATTGCTCAGGGTTCACTAATTCAAGGTTAGGCAGGGGAAATCCTCTGCCATGCCTAACTTTACTTCTAATTCTTCCAATCTCTTCCAGACCTTTGTGGTCTATTCAAGTCCTATTTCTTTCCCTACCTCCAAAGTTTTGGAACCTTGAATAATAATCAAATCAAATAACATTTTCCCTAGACAGGTTGCATCAATGTATACCCCTTTGGCCCTAACTCATCATTTCTGTAATTTTCTGTAAGAAAGGAATGAAACAAATATTCATTAAGTATCTATTATATGGCAGATATTGTGATAAGCACTAATGTTCACCTGGTTAGGCAATTGTCAGCCATACCAGGCCAATTACTTAATATTCTGATCTACTATTTAGCTCTTGATCATTTCTATTTAATCCCATAAAGCACACTTTCTAAATATTTCTGCACTATATTAAGTTGAATAGCTGCTACACTAAATTTTGTAGACATGACTTTTGTCAATTATGTCCATAATTTAAAGTATACAAAGAGTGGGGGCAGCGGGGTGCCTCAGTGGATTGAGAGCCAGGCCTAGAGATTGGAGGTTCTAGGTTCAAATCTGGCCTCAGACACTTCCCAGCTGTGTGACCCTGGGCAAGTCACTTAACCCCCATTGCCTAACCCTTACCACTCTTCTGCCTTGGAACCAATACACAGTATTGACTCCAATATGGAAGATAAGGGTTTAAAAAAAAGAATACAAATAGTATCTCATTTGATATGCATATGAACTCTGAAAAGGAGAAGCTATTATTATCTCCATTTTATTGCTGTGGAGACTAAAATAGATAATGACTAAGTGACTCATGTAGGGTCACAAAGCTAGTATGTGTCTGAGGTGATATTTGAAATCAAGTTCTCATAACTTTTGGCCCAGTGTTATTGTGTCTCAGTTACATCTGAACCAAAATATATCTCTGTGTCCACCATTCCCTCATTAAAATGTAATAAGCTCACTAATCTCAAGGGATGAGGTTTTGTTTGTTTGCTTTGTTTCTATCTACAGCACTTAGAATAATTCCTTGAAGATGGTAAACATTTAAGATATGCTTTTTTAATGCATTTTGGAAATTCAACCTTTTCAATAAACATTTTAAATGATTTTTAATGAAAATATTTTTGAATAAGCATTCATACCAATTAACACTGATGTCTAGTAGGGAAAAAAGTTACACTTATTATTTACTTACATCTAAGATATGGGAGGAAATGGGACTAAAATAAATAGATGGAATTCATAGGATACACATTTCAGTTTTATTTCCTTGAATTGATTTCCCCATCTTGTATACAACCCATCTTGATATAGTGGAAAGACCACAAAGTAATAGAAAGATGTAGTGAATCATAGTAGAAGAAACATTAAATTAGAAGCTAGAAGAACTAGACTCCAGTTTTATCCCTATCAATATCTAGTACAAGGTCATTGGTCAAATTATCTCACCACGCTGGGTCTACTTCACAATTCCATAACCATTCATTAAGTAAGTACTAGTTCTTTATTACCATGTGGGCACCATGCTAGGTATTGGTGATACCAAGACAAAACCTGCAATAGTCTCTTGCCCAAAGTAGATGATATGTTATTTCCTAAACTATAAAATAAGGGATTTGAATTATATTGTACATTTAAGGCCCCTTCCATTTACAAATTGCATTATTTCATGATCTGTTTAGTTTTTCACTTAATGCAGTCTTGAATCAGTGCAAGTTGCCAGGGACAATATAAATACTATATAAGAGAAGGGATCCATAATGTAAGGGAAAGGGCATTGGTCTTGGAATTAGGAAGGCCTGGTTCAAACCCTACCTTAAACATTAGACATTTTCTAGCAGTATAAAGCTAGCATGTCTTTTAATATCTCTTAAGTCTTAATTTCCTCATCCATAAAATTAGAAAGTTGGACTTGATGACTTCTATATTGCATTTTAACTCCAAATCTGTGATAATATGATCCTATGATACAATGCTCTGGGGCTATGGTTTCAAATGAAAGGTCCCCATTTTTTTTAAAAAATGGGTTTCAGTAAAATACACATATTAAAAAGTTTTAGATTGTCTATTCTGAAACTGAAAAAATGAAGCATGGCATTTGAAAGAATATCAAGGATCAATTTTCTACAAGATTTATCATGCCAATAAAAATGCATCCTTTTCTTCTGTGTTTTGTAAATTCTAAACTTCATTTTATGAATGCTAAACCAGCCATTATAAGATTCATATATTCTAAAATGAATCAGAAAGCGAAATAGTAAATAACTTCCACAAATAATATTATAAGTATTTTAAAGTTTATAAATTAGTGAATTATCTGACTCTAGAAACCCATCTGTTGTTATCAGATGCTTACGCCTAAGGAAATAAAATTACTTAAACTCGCTTAGAATTATAAATTCCATTTTCTGCAAGAAAGAAAATTATATACATTTTAAAAGTAATTTGTGGAAATGCTTAGTAATTGATTGCAACTTCTAGTAATTAAATACTGAATAATTTCTTTATTTAGTAAAACAAATATTGTGTGAAGAAATGACTTTGTAACAGATGATAATTTCTAGGAATTAAATACTAATTAAATGTTTTATTAACAAAAAAGTGCTCTATAATGTACAGTCTAAATGATCTTTTTTTGTTCTTAAGCAAACAATTTGGACAAATTGATAGGTACTTGGAATCATTTCAAGCATTATTTTAGATAATCCTTCAAATCCACAGGAGGCTTTTAACATAATGCTAAATTAGGAATAATTCAGGTTAACTCAACCAGTCAAATAGCCACATTATCATAAAGATTTCCCATATCTTGTGAATACAAAACAAAACAAAAAAACATAAGAAACAACAAAAAACCCTTCTCAGGTTTTCCATACAAAGGAACTAACCAAATATTCAGACTCTAGGGTTTTTTCTTTTTTTATTGTAAGAGCTTGAATCTCCTTTCAAATCAATTTCATAGGATCATTAATGTAACACTGTAAGGACCTCAGAGGTCATTGAGCACCGCCTCTTAAATTTTATTCATGAAGAAAAGAAAGTCTAGGGAGTCAGAATACCTTACTCAAAAGTCATATATTTGACAATCATAAGAGGTGAGAAGTTAGGAGATGGAGTTTCATGGGGAGAAAAATAAGGAGGCTAGTGCCACTGTATCACTACATACATAGGAGGGAATATGGTCTAAGAAGATTGAAAAAAAAGAGAAATAGTTGGGGTTTTTTAAGATTTTATTTTCCCAATTACATATAATTATTTTCCACATGTTTTCTGAAATTATAAGATCCAAATTGTCTCCCTCTCTCATTTACCTCCTCTCTGAGATGTTGAGCAATTTGATCAGAATAATACATTTATATGTATATATGTATTATCATGCAAAAATATTCCCATATTATTCATTATTGTAAGAGAATATTTATATAAAACAAAACTCAAAGATAAAAATACAAATAAATATGAAAAATTATATTATTTTATCTGCATTAATTCCAACAGTTCTTTCTCTGGAGGTGGATAGCATTCTTTGTTGTAAATCTCTCAAAATTGTCTTGAATATTGCAGAGACTAGCTAAGTCTTTCACAGTTGATCATTCCACAATATTGCTGTTACTGTCTACAGTGTTCTGGTTCTGCTTATTTCACTCTACATCAGTTCATGTAGATCTTTCCAGGTTTTTCTGAAATGATCCTGTTTATCATTTCTCACATTTAGTATTTCATCACCATCATATAACACAATTTGTTCATCTATTCGCCACAAAAAGAGTTGCTATAAATATTTTTTATTCAATTGGGTCCTTTATCTTTTTCTTTACCTCTTTGGGCTACAAATCTAGAAGTAGTATTATTGGACTAAAGACATAGTTACAAATTGCCCTCAAAAGTGGGTGGATCAATTCCCAATTCCACCAACAATGCATTAGGATCCCAATTTTGTCACATCATCTTCAACATTTATCACCTTTGGAAAGGAATAATTTATTAAGTGCTTTGAAAGACAGAAGATTTTATCATATATTTTCTAGCCAATAAAGAGCCAATGAAGTCGATTGAATAAGCAGGGCAGGGGTGTGGTGACATGGTCATATTTGTGTTTTAGGAATATCAATTCTAGAGCTGAGTGGAAGATGGAATGAAGTGTGGAGAGACCTGAGGTCAGATCAGTCAAAAGGTTATTAGAATAGTCCAGATGTGAGGTGATATGGGCCTGCACCAGGAGACACAGTGCCAGAGGAGAAAAAGGTAAATATACAAGAATTGTTGTGAAAGTAGAAATAATGGAACTTCACAACTTATTGAATATGTGAATAAAGGGAATGAGGAGTCAAAGATGATGCCTAGTTTAAGAATTTGGGTAACAGGGAGGATTGTGGGACCCTCCATAGCATTAAGAAAGTTAGGAAGAGTAGAAAGATTTAGGGGAAAGATAATGAGCTCAATTTTGGACAAGTTGTTTTATAAAACATACATACAGCATCTAGTTTGAAATATTCAAGGAGGGGTTGGTGATGTAAGACTGAAGGGAAGCCAAAAGGTTGAGGTAATTAGTAAGTCACTCAATAAACATTTATTAAATATCTACTATGAATCAAGCACTATGTTAATTACAAAAAAGGACTTCTCCTGACCTCAGGAAGCTTACAATGTAGTGAAGGAAAAAAATACACAAAATGAAGATGAAAAAGGGGGAGGAAAGAAAAGAGTTTATACCTTAGAAGTTTGATGGAGATGTCAAAAGAAATCCAAATGAGCAAAGTTACTAGGAAATGAAGTTAGATGTTCTTGATCCTCCTTAAATAGAGGTTTTGGAGCTTATGGCTGCACTCTCAAAACTCCAATATCTCAAAAGGGTTATTGATGAAAAAATAAGTGCCAAAGTTGATTTCATTCTACAAAGTAATACGATTTCCCTATGATGAGGTTAATAGGGGGCTGATGAAAGATGCCCCCAAAAGCTCAAATGACCACAGCCAGTGGAAAATGAGATTAGGTCTAGACAGAGATCTAGAAATTATCTGTGTAGAGATGATCTAGGAACTGAGCATATCACTAGGTGAAATATCAGAGTGAGAAGAGAAGAGAACCCTGGACAGATCCTTGGGAACATGATTAGTCAGGGTCACCTAGATACAGAACCAGTAAAAAGGGACTGAGGAGTGGTCAGGCCAGGTAGGAGAATCAGGAGAGAGAAGAGGGTGACATTCAGTGTCAAAAGTTATGGAGAGGTCAAGAAAGATTAGTATTGTCAAAAGGACATCAGATTGGACACTTAAGAGATCAGTAGCTTTGGAGAAAGTGTTCTTAGTTGAATGGTAAGGTCAGAAAGAGGGGGGGAAAGAGCATAGTATGAAGATAGGACCCAGGGGAAAGAAGATGTATGTGAATGGGATGCCAGGATGGGCAAGGTTTCCAGTTAAACCTGTGGTAATCAATGACCTTCTTTCATTGCCCTCTTGAATGCCCTCAAACATTTTCAAATTCAATAATATTACATAAATATCATCTTAGAATAATTCATGTAATGGTAAATTTAGAATATGATTTCTATTTAGAAATTTAAAACATGTAAATTTAGAATATGAGACCTTACAGATTATCTATTCCAAGGTCCTCATTTTACCCAATTCTTTCTCTAATTTTAAAAATCTGCATTTAATAAACATCAAGTGAAATGAAGGCTTCCATATACTCAAAAGAACAGAAAGAGTTGTACTGAATAGTTTGTCCCAGTTACAAAACTAGTAACAAACTGAAGCAAAATTTGACTCTGTCTCCAAACAGTATTCCTTTCAATGTTGTTTTTTTTAACTACAACTCTTTTTAGAAGTTAGTTTTCCTTACAACTCCTTTCATTATTGTCAATACAATTCATAAAATCATTGTAACTCCCAAATATTTGATTGTTCATAGAATGTAAGAGCACAATTTGCTAGTCTATCCCCAATAAAATGTTTCATTTGCTCAGTATACTTTCTTACAATTAGGATCTATGCCTTTTGGTAATGACGAAAAAATTTGAAATACATACGTTCTAAAAATCATCACAAGTTGTTTTTTCCCCCTAATGAGGGACTCCTTTTGAGAATTTCTGTCCCTAGAAAGGAATTTGATTTTTTGCATGAGGTAATCATGATTTCCCAAAGAAACACAATTCCTGGAATTTACTAAACACCAGTCACTACTCCAATTCAGGGCCAAACTAAATTATCACACCCATTGAAAGAAAGCAATTATTCCTATGGAGTGACCTGAGTTCCTCCTTTTCATTTTATTCATGCCATTAAATTGAATAAAACAATAATAAAATCATAGATTCAGAATTGGGAGGGATCTTTTGATAGATTGTCTAATGCCACCCCCTCATTTACAAATGAGGAAACTGAGGGCCAGAGAAGTTAAATGACTTGCCTTAGATTAAATAGGTAATGTATCATGGCTAGAATTTCAACCCATTTCCTCTGACTTCAAATTCATTTTTAATGTACCTGGATACCTTCAATTCATGCCTTTCCTTTAAATATTGTCAGACAATTTTTAAGATAAAAGTTTTTACCTTTGAAAATGAAATGTGTAGATAGTACCTTGTAGTTTATAGTTTTATAAAATTCCAAAAGGAAACTGATATTCAATAAATCCGCATTTCTTTAATAACTACCTATTATTTTTCTAAAAAGTCATGAATGATACATAAGATGAAAATAAAAATTGATAAGAAGGACTAAAAATGTGAAATTTACAAGTTTAGTCTAAATTTTATTTGGGTCTCTCTACCACAAATATCAAAAACTTTCATTTGGTTAGATATTTTCTTACTAGTCATACATCATCTCTCTTACATTTTCTAGAAATGGTTGACTCTTGGGATAATTTCCACAGTGCTGCTTTGGCTCATTTACATCTGAGGGGATTGTTTTGCCAAGTTTCTCAGAAGGGAAGTTTATTGTGGACTCTCAGGCTCCCAACAAAGTCATCATCTTCCTCAGAAGTTTCCTAGAACTCCTTTTCAAGTCTTCCTGAAGAGAGAACATGAAGAAATCCAGAGGTTTCCAGGGACTGTCATCTTGGAAATAGGCTTGTGATGTTTGATTGTGGCTCTATGGCATATTGTGACATTATTTGCGGTGAAATTTTAGGCCTCAGGAGGGTTCGGGGACATGCTGCTCAGGATTCACATTGATGAGTTTTTTTATATATTTAACAACACAAAGGCTCCTAAAGCATTTTTAAACATGGTCCAAATTTAGAAAGGAACATCTTTGAGGAAAATAATCTTAGAGAATGATGCTTATGGGTTAGTTTATTTTCTTTCTTAATGTGAAGGGTTGTTATATTAATTATTTTTGTTTTCAAAACTTCATATTTGGGGAATTTCCTCAGATCTTGTGTTTTTCCACATATATCTGAAATAATAACTTTCCTTCCACAAAAATGTTTTTCATTTCTGCTATGTAAGGATTAAAAATATGGAATTTAATAACACTTTATTCATCAAGAATGAGGGCTTTAGAGGAAATGCAGACATTAGAGAGTCATGAATAAATGCTTATTTAGGTGTCATTTGATTGATTTGAAAAGTTTCCTGTATTTCATACTGTGTGTAGGAACTGACTAAACAATTTATAACACCTATCAACTTCCCAAGGGTGTGTAAGATTGTTCAGTCACAAAAGAACTCAGATCTCATTGGAAGAGATAAGGAAAACCAAATGTGGCTTCTCAAATCATACTCAATACAGGAAGAATTTCCACAGAAATGTGGAAGTCTGATCTTACGGCTGACATTAAGTCACCATTAATTTGACATGTTCATTCTTTCCCACCAGTCACGGAACTTCTTCCATGAAATTCTCATTGTTAAATCTACCTTCCTTATCTTCAGGCAATTGAACAAGAAGGAATATGGCATGTTTCCTGATAGAATACTAGTCTTAGAGTTATGAAGATGTAGGTTCAAATTAGGCAAAAAGGGGTAGGGGGAATAGAGCCCTGAGGGAAAAAAGCAGGAATTGCAATGAGAAGACATGGGTTTGTGATGCTGTTCTCACTATATATGTTACTGAGGAAATTACCTGACCTCCCTAGATTTCAGTTTCCTTTCCTATGAACTGAAGTGGTTAGATTAGGCTCCTTTTAGCTCAAAATCTATGATCCTATGATCCTACCTCAAACTCTTTCCTGGATGTGTGACCTGGGCAAGTCATTTAAATTCATCAGATCAAAGTTTCTTCATCTGAAAAATGGGAAAAATAATAGCCCCTCCCTCACAGAGTTGTTGTGGGGATTAAAGGAATAATATAAGGCACTTTGTAAACCTTTAATTACTACACAAAAGGCCTATCTTTGTCATTATTATTAGAAGAAGCTGGCTTGTACAGTAGATAGAAAACTATATCTGGCCTTGAGTTCAAGTCTCATATGAAACTCTTACCAGTTCTATGACTCTTGCCAAGTCATTTAACCTCCATCTGTCCTAGTTCCCTCATCTATAAAATAGGCCCCAAAATAATGCCTGCCTCACAAATTTTTGTGAGTATGAAATTCGATATTTTTAAAGCACTATACAAAATATAAAGTGCTATAACATGCAACTATTATTATTGCTAATAATAAAATTCATGTTGTGAGTACTAAATACTAAACAAAATATAAATGTAATTAATGCCATGTTTCTAAGAATTATTTTTATATGTGAGGTTTTAGTCATAGTTCATTTTTTCTCATTTCTTTGACACAAATTTTGACAAGACATAGTTAAAAATACCTGCTTATCCTTCAACTTATTTTTCTTTGGTTTTAACTGCCAGAATCCTTGGGTCAATACTCCTAAAAGAATCTTGAGCTTTGAAAAAAAAATAGAGAAGGGAAGAGAGCCACACTCAATTGGACATCCTGGTTTAAAACCATAGTGAAAAATTCAAGTTAGATAGGTATGCACACTAGCCAATTATCTCACTTTTTTGCCAATTTTAATTTATATACTAATTTATATACTTGCCCCAAGTGTAAAACACATGTTATTCTTGGCTGCCAAGGAACTTCTCCTATCCCTGTACACTAATTTCTGTGCTTGCTCCACCTTTGGAGTCTGATGTTGAACTAACATCAACTACAAGGGAAGTAAGACAACCTCTGAACTTGAGCTGTCAGCATGAGTTGAAAGGAGCAGCCTAATAGGAGCAAGATGTGGTATGGGGATACTGGCGTTCTTCAAGGTGGGGCTCCCACTTAAGGAGACCACTCCTTTCTCTCCAAAGGATCAACTCCACCCTCTAGACTGCCCTCTTTCACTTATGAGGAGACAATCATAATGATGATAAAATAAATTGTCTTGCATCTTGGGGATTTTCAAGAATTGAGAGTCCATTTCTTTCCATAGTTTCAACATAAATAATTCTGGCCCATTAGGGAACCATTACAGCCTTCAGAGTTTTAATGAAATCAAGATCTCAAATGGAAATAAGAGTTGGCTTTTAAAATCTTGGCACCTAGGAGATGTGTATACCACAACTGGGCCACCTATCATTTTGTGTTGTTTACCTTAGCTCATATCCAAACCACGTCTACCTCTGGGGGTGAGGAAGCTATGTTCCTCAAATCTCTTGTGCTACATTAAAAAAAATGGCAAACAATACTTTCCTTATCCTCACTTCTTCCTAAAAGGTATAGAAGATGTGAGTGGGAGGGCAATATTTTGGTGGTGTGAAGCTCACCATTGGTATTAGATGTGATCTCATAAAGATATAGTATTTCTGATTGGCCTCAGAGACAGTTCTTCCTTTTCTCAGATGCAAATTTCCTCCTGTGGAAAAAAAACTACTCGCAACAATAACCCTTACTTTTTTACATAAAACACTTCTCTTAGCAAGTCAAAATTCATTAAATGTGACAATATCTTCTATGGAAGAGGGAGAATTAGAAAACTCTGTGGTAGATCACACTTTAAGACCAAACTAGAATCCATAGCCTCTGACTTGGAAGTTTGGGGTAAAATTCACTCTTTTTTAACTTTTATAGATGACTGGTCATTAATATAGTGGTAGCCAAATATCCATTTACCATTAATTTAGCATCGGTTAAAAGTTGATTTTATCTGTCCTTGTTACATTTGTTGCATATATAAAATAATTTCCTCTAAGGCTTGGCCCTACTTGTCAATTTATTAAATTCCTGAATTATATTTAGCAAAAATAACATAGTCTTAAAGCAAAGATTCAAACTGCAGAATACAGATATAGATATTATTAGGTAGTCTCTTTTCTTCCTTCCTCTTTCCCTTGTTCCACCTTCTCCCCTTTCAAAAAAAAAATCTTGTTCATTGAAGGTTAGTCCAATTTGGGGGCTAGGGAGGAGGAAGTTTGCCCATGACATTTTCTTGTGATCATTCATTTGCACAGAGTTATGAGGTGTATTTTGTACCAGCTTGTACCATGGAAACCCCTGTACAGAGCCAAAGATTTTCATTGGCAGTTCAGAGCTGAAATCTGTCACTGATCTCCCAGACTCCAGACCCACACTCCTGACAGCCTGCTGGACATCTCTTTCTAGATGTCCCGCCAGCACCTAAAACTACTTGTTTAAAACTGAACCCATCATCTTCACTATTCTCCCAGACTTAAATTAGATCTTCCTCTTAGCTTTTCTGTTTCTACTCCAAAATTAATATATTCTGGTCAACTAAGCTAGAACTAACCAGTCACAATTGTTCCTGATTCCTCTTTTTTCTTGTCCCCTCCTTTTGATAAGTATGAAATGTTTTGCATTTTTTTCAAAGTAATCTTTTTTTTTAAACCCTTAACTTCTATGTATTGGCTCCTAGGTGGAAGGGTGGGCAATGGGGGTCAAGTGACTTGCCCAGGGTCACACAGCTGGGAAGTGTCTGAGACCATATTTGAACCTAGGACCTCCCGTCTCTAGGCCTGACTCTCAATCCACTGAGCTACTCAGCTGCCCCTTTTTCAAAGCAATCTAACTCTTTCCTATTAATTGTTTTCCCAGAGGATTTGGTCCATATTTTTCTTTGCCCCATCATGTCTTTCTTATTGTACATTATTATTCTTATCTGGATACATGCAAACATTTATAAGGTTGTTTTTTGAGTGTTGAAAAATATCTTGGTCTACCTAGTAGAGCAGAAAATGTACAAATTTCCTCTTTGTATCCATAACCTAGAAATATACAATATATTTTGTAAAAACCTAATCAATTCTTGCCTAGTTAAATTGAAAGTCCTACTAAGGCTACAAACAGAATGTTCTGGTTCCCTCTTATCCTGTGACAATCAACTTTCTCTGCTTACCTTTCATGTTTTGCTCAGCAGAAGAGTTTCCTGACTCTGTCTTGCTGTTGGATTTGGATTCCTGTCTTTTTGAAGTGCTTTTTAAAAGACTGATATGTAAGGATTATCTACTAAGCTGCTTTCTTGACTCCTAGAAGTAAGAGAAGGAAGAAAAAATAAGAGGTGGAGGAGAAGAAAGAGGAGAAGAAAAAGGAGAAGGAATTTTGATAATTTTTTCTTCTTTTTTCAATAATTTAATTTCCTTGTTCTGCTTAATTCAGTCTGCATCCATTGATACAAGTCTTTCCAGTTTTTTCTGTGGTTCATATTCATCATTTCTTACAGTGTAATAATATTCTATTTTTTCATTATATAATTTTGATTGACCATTCCTTTATCTGAAGACATCTACCTTACTTACACTTCTCTCCTAACCATCAATATTTACATATATGGGAATTATTTTTTTCTCCTTGGCCTCAGTGGGACATACACATAACAGGCTCTGGATAAAATATTATAGATATTTGAACCTTGTTCCCTTTTATACATAATTCTCAACTGTATTTCTCAATAGGCCCAATTTATACCTCTACTAGTCAATCATTCAGTAAATATTTATTAAGCCCTTTTCATGTGCCAGGTAATACTCTAGGCACTGCGGATCTAAAAAAAAAAAAAAAAAGACAAAAGACAATCTCTGCCCTCAAGGAACACACAATCATCAACAGGGTATCTTTGGACTTATTTTTGTACAACATTTCTAATCTTGATCGTTTGGTATCTTCATCCATTTGTTGAGTTTTAAATGAAACTTTAGTTTTATTTTAATTTGTATTTCATTTATTAATGATGTGACAATTTACTATGTGGTAATAATTTGCAATTGTTTTGATAACTGATGCTTATTGCCTCTTGATATTTTACTAATTTGCTCTATCATACATGCTTGGTTTTTTAGATATAATACGCAAATATTTTCTGCTCAATTCAAGTTTCTCTTATCCTTTCTAAATGGATACTGTTTAGGCAAAACCCTTTCACTTTTATGTGATTTTAATTGTCTAGTTAATCTTTTGTGATCTCTTTATTTTGTTAAGAATTTAAGAATTTTCATGAATTATAAGAGGTAACACCCATGTTCCTCCATTAACAAAGTGACAAATTTTTTTATATCGTGTTTTCTTGTAAATTATTGTGGTATAGGTTATAAGATGTAGACGTGAAACCTTTTGAGTTCAATTGTTCCTGATTTTTGCTTATCTATGCCATTTCACTAGCTATCTCTTTATTTTTTGACAGTTTTATATTACATATTTAAGTTATGATTTATTATTCCCTTTTTATTTCCATGGACAAGTATGTTTCCAAAATAACTTTGCATTTACTTTTTTTATATTTTGGATATACTTATATGTAGATATTTTGTTTTCACCAATAGAATGTAAGCTCCTTGAAAAAAAACTATTTTATTTTGACCTTGAATTCCTACCACTTAACACAGTTCTTAGCACACAGAAGTGACTTAAATACATTCTAATTAACTGAAATGTGCACAATATTTTACATATTTATACATGTACCTATGTCAATTTTTATATGTAGAAATTTATCATCATCTAACATGTGACTGAATGTAATAATCTTTGGATATTAGTGAACTTCTTTTTATCTAAACAACTACATTTCTGGTAGAAGAATACTAATTCCTATTGAAACAATTCAGTACATATTTTTGCACACTTCTCTTGTACTACTTGTACTTCAAAAAACACTTTGGTCAAAATCTACTAATAATCAGTTTAATGGAGAGAATTGTAAAGTCCCACAGTTGGTTAAAAAAAAACAATTATATAACTACAGGACAAATGAGGTATAACTAGACAATATTTGTGTGAAAAGAATATTACAACTATAGCAGATTGCAAGTTTAATATGATTCCACGGCATGGAGTGATAATACAAAGTGTTAACCTAATTTTTGGCTATCTTTATTGAAGCCCAGAACCCAGAATAAGAAGGATAAGAGTTTCTTTTTATATTTTCCCTACTAAAATGGTACTAAGAAATCTGTTTTCTGTTTTGTTAGTCATTTTTTAATAAAAGACATTGAAAAACTAGTATTTAAATAAAAGAGCATTAATAGGAGCATGCAAATATTAAAATCTTACCATATTTTACCATTCCATACCATGTTACACCAATCATACTACCTCATTTGAAAAAATAATGGTGATTATATATTTATGAGAAAATAGTCCCAAAGTAATGGTGGAAAGACAACCTGGTAGGTTCAAATGGACTATTTGTTACTGCCACTGTAAGAAATACTACTGCTATATCTTCTTGTTCTTCTTGTTCTTCTTGTTCTCCTTCTCCTGCTTTTCCTCTTCTTCCTTGTCTTCCTCTTCCTTCTTCATAAAATGAGAATTTATTCAGCACCAATGATATATCAGGAATTGTACAGGATGCTATGGATAAAAAGTACAGAATACTATAATCCCTTGCTTGCAAGGAATTTGTATTTTAATAAAAAATACCATTCTTAGTATCTCCAGAACATATGAACAAAAAAAGAAATCACATTATACAAAGTATAAAAAGGTGTCTTTTATATTAGTCTCAGAACCACTCTCACCAGTGAAGTCACAGTTTTATTTTGATTATCTCAGACACATAAATGCCTCTTTTCTTTTCCTTTGTGAAGTAGTTAAACATATAGGACACGATATTTCCTTTTGTTTGTTGTACCCTATATAGTTCCTTCAACTAGTCTCATGGTCTTAGGCAAACTTTCTCTGATCTTAAAAGGAAAAAAAAATAAGGTTTAAACAAATCTTCTATTATGTCCTATCTAATGCTTCTAGTCCTAGGACCTGGGCATAACTTGCCTATAAAAGAGAAAATTCAAGGGTAGACATGATAAATGCCTTCAAGTATTTAAATGTAAGCAGCATTATACTTGTTCCATTTAGACCAAAAGTGGTAGAGCTTGAAACAATGGGTAGAAATTACAAGGAGAAAATTTATGTTTGGATTTTTTTTATTTCAAATATTTTTTCTATGATTACATGGTTCATAATCCTCCCACCTTCCCAACCCCTTCCTGGAGCTAACAGCAATTCTACTGGGTTATACATGTATCATTATTCACAACCTATTTCCATGTTATTCATATTTGCAGTAGAGTGATCTTTTAACATCAAAACCCAAATCGTATCCCGATCAAACTATGTAATTGATCATATGATTTTCTTCTGCATTTCTGTTCCCACAGTTCTTTCTCTGGATGTGGATAGCGTTCTTTCTCATAAATTATTCTGGATTGTCCTGGATCATTGCACTACTACTAGTAGAAAAGTCCATTACATTCGTTATTATATTCAACACATTTATGTCATAATGTATCAGTCTCTGTGTACCATATTCTCCTGGTTCTGCTTCTTTCTCTTTGCATCAGTTCCTGGAGGTCTTTCCAGTTCATATGGAATTCCTCCAGTTTATTATTCTTTGCAGCATAATAGTATTCCATCACTATCAGATACCACAATTTGTTCAGCCATTCCCCAATCGATAGACACCCCCTTATTTTCCAGGTTTTTTGCCACTACAAAGAGTGTGCCTATGAATATTTTTGTACAAGTATTTTTCCCTCTTATTTCTTTGGGGTATAAACCCAGCAGTAGTATGGCTGGATCAAAGGGAAGGCAGTATTTTAAAGTCCTTTGGGCATAATTCCAAATTGCTCTCAAGAAAGAAATTTAGATCCACATCACAATTTCATTTTACGCATTGGAGTTGTTCAGAAGTAGAATGGATTACATTGACCTGTGATGGGTTTCCCCTTCTTGGAGGTTATAGTGGCAGCTAGATGACAATTGTTGGTTATGTTAGACAAAGTATTCTTTTCATGTATGAATTAGACTAGAGAGTTACTGAGGTATCTGATTTCCAAATCTCAAATTCCGGGATGCTTATATTCTATAGTTCTGTGTCTCTAAATAATTTTATTCCTATAAGACCCGACACCTATTGCATGCTGTCTTCATAAATATGTTAGACTGCATCATGAAAAATTACATTAAAGTTTGACAGAGATCTAATATTTCCTGTGCTGACTACCATGGTTCTCCCATGTAGTTCCCCCTGGACATTGTCCATGCTCCAGAGTCTTTACCTTGACTCACATAATTCTTCTTGATGCCTCTCTATTTGACAATATTTCTCAATTGTGTTTTTCATGCATATAAGATTGCAATCTTGCTTGGTGTTCAAGCCCACACAGTATTTTGTACCTCCTTTAGGTCCTGATGTGAAACAATGGGGAAACAGACGAGATGCCTTTATTTTTTATTTCAGGCTCAACATATGATGCTTTCTTGTAGCTTTGGGATTGAAGCTAGTATCTGTGATTATGAGTCGTTGCTTGGCACACTCACCAACAAGCAGGAAGAGACTAATCCCTTGTGGTCCAATGATTTTCTTCCACATTTGGCATCTCTGCCAACACGTGCATTGAAGTCCCCCATGACCATCAGGTTGTCAGATGGTGAAACAGCTGCGATGAGTTTAGTCAGATCTCTATAGATTTTCTTGTCTCATCGGTATGCATGAGAGTGTGGGGGGTATGTCCTGATGATGATGATGAAGCAGCACCATCCCACAATGGCTTTGGATGCTTAGGCAAGGTGGGGAACACTAGATTTGAAACAGTGACTGAGAGGCCTTTTTTTTCTGGAATTCTCATTTCTCTTGAAGGGAGATCTCCTAGCACTGGAATAAATTCTCAAAGGTTTCCCCTAATGTGAATCTTTTTTTAGGAATTCCCCTTCATGTTTTTACAATTAACCACAGAGACCAACAGCAAGCCATGTTTTCATGATCAGTCTCCTTGTGTCTGAAAAGTTCTAGCCTGAACAGCAGTGGCATCTTGCAGTGCCTATCTGTTCCAAAGAAGAAAAGTGCCCCACTTACATTTTGCAAATGCACTCCTAATTGCAAATTACAACTTGCTAGGAGCACGCAGCTCTTTAACAATATACCAGATAGAGTTATTCTGCAGACCACATTGGATTTGGAAACATGTCATTTTTTTTCTCTCCCCAAGAGAATCTTCAGAATCTCAAATCCATGTTATGTCCATAAGATAGCTGAGAAGTCTCAGGGGAAAGGGTATTGTGTTCATTAAGGTGTTTATTTTATTTTCTGTGTCTTGGGCTGAGAAGCAGGACGAAAAACATATGTTCAAGAGATGGAAGATATTTCATAGCTTACGATATTAGGATTAAAAATTATAATATTTACTTGTAAAAAGCCTCCAATTACCATTTTACTGGGCAGAATCTTTGCAAGATGTATGCAAACTAAAGAAGGAATTTCATCTTTAACTCATTAGATTTCCATAAGAAACCACATGGCTGGACATTAAAGAACAGCTCTATCATTCAGTACAGTCTGTGCTTGCTTGCTTTCATTTTTTTTTTGTATCAGAGCAGACAGTAAACTTTATTCGATGTGTGTTCTGATTTTAATGCCATAATAAAAATGGAAAAAATTAAAATTAATTGAAGTGAATAGGAAAATTTCAGAGGCTACAAGCGAATTCCAGAAAACACAGAACTTTGGGTTGCAAAACCTCCTCTGAGGCAGCTTTTCTTAACTGTTATAAAGAATATCACAGATGCTTTCTTTATAGCATTGTGACTAAAAGAATACCATTTAAGGAAAGACAGGAAACCAAAAGCCCTGGCTCATCAATGATGGCTAATCTCCCTTGATTTTCCTGGAAGGAAGCTTCACTCAAAATCCCATTTCATGTAGCAAGTCACGTGTTAGAAAGCAGATATCAGAATATTAAAAATAAGTGCAATTATTCAAATCCAAGAAGATAAACAGAAAATGAAAAAGACCTTTCTACATATAAACATTTATATAGGTAACAAAAAATTTGAAACTAATAATACAGTATCCTATTTGTAAAGACCAAAAATATTATGGTATATGAATGGAATAAAGTATAATTGTGTCATAAAAAAAAAGAATGATGAAAGGAGTGGTTTCAAAAGAATCTGAAAAGACATTTTTGAACTGATATAGAGTAAGGTAAGCAAAACTAGGAGAATAACATATACAATAAAAGTGTTATGGAGAAAGCAACTACAAAAGACTTTAGTACTTGGGTCAACAAAAAGATAAACCATGAGTCCAAGAGACTGAAGATGGAGAATGCCTTTCCACCTCCTGAGAGAGAGGTAACAAACTTAAAATGTATAGAGACAGATATTTTTGGACATGGCCAATGTGAGTATTTTTTTTTGCTCGGCTCTACATGTAGATGTTGGCGGTCTCATTTATTTATTTTTATTTGCTTAATAAGAGAGGGAATGGAAGCATTATATTTATAAAGGGACAAAAGATATATAATTATGAGTAACAGTGCCATCAAAGATACCATGTTTGGGGCTTCAAATAAGCCAACTCAATACAATACTGTTATTATTGTGGTTTGTTTATGTTATAAATATTTATGTATCTGTCATTTTATATCTATAAACAGTTTTTATGTTACTAAAATTGTGATGAATTACAAAAACAAAAGTCAATGAAAGACAAAAGTAAATTAAAATATTGTCAGGGTTGTGTCAGTGATCTTTGTTTTCTTCAGCAATAACTAGAAATTATGGTTTGAGAGAAGATGGGCAAATGAGAATAGTATACCTGATAAGCTTTTCTTCAGTCTTTAGTCATAGATTTAGAACTATTTGTCATCTAGTCCTACCTCCTCATTTTACAGATGAGAAACCAAGGTTAAAAGAAACTGAACAACTAATCTGGAAGTCACACGAATAATAAATGCCAGAACCAGAACGTGAACTGATGGACTCTGATTTCAAACACTATACCATGCTCTTCCTATGCTCCTATTCATTGAAGCTGATTCTTTTTCTTTTGGGTCATTTACTCAGACTCTGGGATCTCCCAAGATGAGGTTGGCCTTTCCTGACCCTATGCGGGGATCTACTAAGATTCAGAAATTGGTAACATTAACTCCTCTATTAGCATTGCCTTATGACCACAAATGTAGGTTTGAGCCAAGGAAGACCATGAATAAATCAGAAAAGACATTGAAGTAGTGATTCCCTGGGGTACCATTTATTTTGCATACCTTCCTTTACTTCTACCTACAGTAAATGAGAGAGTGGCCCATTCTGCTAGAAACAGTTTTAGAAAGCTTTTTCTTTTCTTTATTTTTTTGCAAGGTACCATATGAAATACTTGAAATCTAAGTGTATGAAAAGGGCAATAATATAACTCACATTTATATAGTACTTTAAAGTTTATAAAGTGTTTTCTTCAAGACATTCCTTTCTTCTACTGTAGGAAAGGCATATAAACTCAAGAATGAGCAATACATATAACTAACACAGATACGGTAAATTATTTTTTGGTGAAGGCCAAAGATGAGCAGTTATTCAACTATTTGAATTATTCTTTACACCAAGCTTTACAAATTGTCTCAGAAATAAGTCTATTTTGAGGTATATATCAACATTAAGATGAGAGTAAAGATGGAAAGCATGCTGTGGCTGAAGAAAATGGAAAAAAGAAGGACAAAGGAAGGATTTTATTTCTCATTGTGCCTAGGAAAATTTGTTCCTACATTTACTTTTTTCTTTAAAAGTCAGAATTCTTTGGCAATGCATTTTTAATGAAGGAATTTGGTAATACTTGAAATTGAGGTCCTATCTTAGTTATCATTATGAAATTAAATTAAAATGCATCCTTTAACAATTTTCACATAACCTTTATTATGTAACTTCTTGGAAGACTCATAATTTCACTGATTTATAGAAAGTCACAGTAACGTCTCAGGATTTTAATTCTAATTATTGAAAGAAACTTACTTCTATAAATAAAGTTTTATTGAATTTTTTTAAATCTCTATAGAAAAGCATTTTTTAAATTCTACAAACCTTATTCAAAAATGCTATTTTTTAATCATCTCTATCTAGAACCAATAAAGGACAACCTCCAAAGAGACTACTAACACAACTCGAATTGAATTTTAAAAAATGAATATTTTCAGACTCAAGAAGGTACTGTATGATCAGACAGATGCTCAGAGCCTGACGATCACACTACATACTTGGTTTTTGGACATTTTGGACAGGAACCAGTATGAGTGCCCTTCTTTTCTTGAACAAATAAAATGCTAAGTCAATTAAAACAAAAACAAGTTTAATAGAGTGGCCAAGTAAATTCTGAAGATTGAGTTGAATCTGTATTGGCAGAAGAAACTTTCTTTCATCTTTTCCTTTGTTCTATTTTTTCTCTTTTCTTCCTCCCTTTGCTACAAAACTATGAAAAAGTCATCCTTTATTTCCTACCTGTACAATCAATATTGTTTATGGTCATGAAATTTTTATGATAGACTCAATAACACAAATACTGAAAAACTCATCATGTGCTGGCATTTCATGTTAAATATAATACATATAATAATCTGTCCTCAAGTTGAATATGACATTAATAGGGGGTTTTAAAATTGTACCCTGTCAGGAGTTTTATAAAATAAATTAAATTAACGCATATAACTTAATAATGCCTTGGTAGTTGGGAGAAAGGTTTAGAAGTAGACCACTGATTTCATCAATGTATGGATAAACTCATTATGGAAATTACCCACAATAATGGAGATTGGCAAATCATATTCTTTAATTTATAACCTTAGAAACTTAATTGGTCATGATAACACTGGTTGTATGTGTCAGGCACAAGAGTTGGACCTAGATCTTGTGATTCCAAGGACAGTTCTCTATCTGCTACACTACACTGCTTCTCAACATAATAATCATAAAAAAATACCATTACTTTTAATCCATCCTCCAAAACAGTCACCAAAGTGTTTTCTTGAAACTTATTTGAGTTCATGTTACTATACTAATCAAGACACTCCAGTAGGTTCATGTCACCTCTTAGATTAAATATTAAATCTTTTTAGCTTTCCAAGCTTTTCATATTCTGGCTCCAATAAACTCTTTTAGTTTTATTATTCTTTGCTCTCCTTCTGACATGATATTATCTAACCAAACTGGTCTTCAAAACTGGTTTCTCAGATGTGACATTTTTATCTTTTGTCTCCATGCCTTTGCATGGCTGTGTCTCAAGCTTGGAATAAACTCTTTCATCTCTGCCTCTTAAAATCCATCATTTTCTTCAAGACTCAGCTCAACCACTGCCTTCTATATAAGACCTTTCCTCAGTTCTTCCCTCTCACAGCTGATAGGATCATCTTTTCAAAACAAAAATCTCTCTCTCTTTCTCTCTCTCTCTCTCTCTCTCTCTCTCTCTCTCTCTCTCTCTCTCTCATCTACTTCCAATAGTTGAATATAAGTTCCTTTATATATATACATATATAGATATAGATATATATTTTACATATAACAGAAAGAACTGTTTAATATTCTGAGGGCCCACCATAGTGCCTGAGACAAATAAGATGTTTCTTTAATAAATGTTTGTTGATTGCCTTTTATTTATATAGTACTACACAACTTCCAAAGAAATTTTATAAATATTATATCATTTGAGCCACAAAACAAAAGATTGTTAAGGAAGCAATTAGTATCCATCATTTCACAAAGGAAGGAAATGAGGTATGGAGAAGGTTGGGGACTGTTTTGAAGTCACAGAGCTAGCAAATGGTGGAGTTAAATGTCAGCTCACCAACAAATTAACCCTCAGATTTTCTGACAATTCAACCTTCAAAGATAACCTAAGTTATTTTCATTAATATGGAATGAAGGAAAGGAGCAAAATTCAAGAAATATTAAACTCAAAAAGTCATCCTGACCTACAGAATCAATCAAAGTTGAGAATAAGAGGCACAAGCCTCTTCAATTCTATTTTCTATCTTTCTCCTTATCTCTGGAATCAAATCCTTCCTCTTGTCATTTCTTCCCCATGAAATGGAAAATAGTTATCTTTTATTTGTGCATGTATCACTGCTCTGTGGAGAACATACAGATCCCATTAGTACTTCCTGAAGCTCAAGAACCTTCTACTCCTAGTCTGAGAATTCCTGGACTGTAAAAACTCAAGTAAATCCACATTCTTTTACAGTAGATAGGATAATGGAGTTCCAATTTTGGCTAGTGATATAATTAGTGAGAAAATATACACAGGTAAAGGATCATATTTGGGTACCCCTCCTTCAAAATATCTTTTTATTGATCATTATTACAACAAGACATTCATTTATACAAAGATTTAAAAAACCTAATTTTATGTATGAGAGCCATAGTGACATAGCATACAGAGATTCAATATTAAAACCAGGAAAAGCATGTTCAAGTCCTGCTTCTGACACATATTGCTGGTCTCTAGATGAGCCACTTAATATCTCAGTGCCCTCCAGTTATATCACTAAGACTATAAATTGCAGGACAACAACCCCAAAGAAGTACCCGATCTGGTCCAAAAGCAAAATAAGACTATGTTTGAAGCACTAGCACCTGGAAGATGCTGGAGTAACAAAGTCCAAGAGGGGGGAAAATACCCTGAAACATCCCTTGAATTTCAAGAACTTACATTCTATGAAAATTACATTCACCTGAAGCTAATATATCAGTTGGGATTATTTTATAGTCAAGTAAGAGAAAATACTCAGATGACTGGAAAATCTTTGGAACTTCATTCATTCATCCAGCCATCCATTCATTCAACAAACATTTATCAAATGCCTACTATCAAATGCTTAGCTTGCTAACTTGGTAGCTACAAGACTGGTACTTTGTTTAGAATGAAGGGGATTTTGGATAGAGAATATGAGGGATCTCAAGAAGTCAGTGAATACTGCAGAAAAAGATGGGGGAATATGAAAGACAAATTATATTAATTGTGAACTCTTTCCCATGGATCAACCCTTCTTTTCTTATACTTTTAAAATGTCTAAGTGAAGTTTCAAGTGCTGCTTTCTGCTTTAAAATCAATATGGTGGTCACCTTACTTCTAAAGGGATCACTTTCTATGATATGTATCTGGTTGTTCATGTACAAGAGGGCTAAGTAGTTCTTATCCTTGATGGGTCTTGGTCAGCATCTGAGATTAATAGGATGTTCTGAGAATTCCCAATGTTTCTCAGAACATTACTCTTTGAGTCCTTACTCAAGGATGAATACTATCCTAGTCTTAAAGGAATAATATGGCATGTAATCATTTAAGAGTTATAACTAGGAATTCTTTCAGGACCCATTCAGTTGAGAAAGAGGAGGAATGGCCTGTTTATCACTGAGTCCGCCATGTGCTTCTAGCAGTTGTAGAGGAAAGATCCCAGGAAAGGTGAAATATAGCAAATAAACCCTATTATTGATCCAGTGAGAACATGGTCTATCAGAGAAGTACTTGGAGAGGCAAAAAGATAAGGTTACAATGGGAAGAAAGTTTTCCCCCAATCAATATGTCAGAGTCCTGGGAAAGTTTTATTCAAAACATACTAGTTATGTCTCTGGATTAAGTAACACTGAAAAATAGCACTAAAGATTTCAGACCCAAAACATATAGAAGAACTAAACAAGCAATGGTAGGGCTGGTAAAAAGGAAAGGATCTTTTCATTAGCATTCATGACAAGTATAGAATGGAGTAAGAAACTAAGCAAAATATATTATAAGGGAAGCAAGGTAAGAGTGCTCAAATATGCTGGAATGCCCTTAGGCTAATGGAATAGAGTGAATAAAAACAAACACTTTATAATTAGACTTTATAAAATCAGCAGCCTGAGTTTTAGCTAAATCCAAACTAGCTTTAATGGCAAATTGACCTGCTCCTCCATAGAGGATACAAAGAACAACCACAAAGATGCCCAGGGGAGGAGAGTTAGATAATTCCTCCCATCCCAGCAGTCTTTTTGGAAATCAAGACATCTCTGGAGCACATAGAAATATCCACATGAGGAGAAACTTACCAGAAGCCCCACATGGAACTACCATATGCTACCCCAAGAACAGAAGGTTCATTTCTGTCTTATCCTCTTATTCCTAATAAGCCACTTCTGCCTCAAACACAATGCAGTTATGCAGCCTTGCAATCTACTGGCAATTGTAACTCTTTTCTTTTTCTTTAGATAGTGCAGTTAAGTCCAGTCTAGTATCTAGAAAGATGTTATAATTTGTTTCATACATTGTATACTTGCTTCCTGAAGCTCAGTAGGTTCTTTCTGACTACTATTTTAACAATAAGTAAGACAGACTGAAATTCTATTGGTAGCAAAATTATGTGATCTTCTAAACAGGTATGTTTACTAAGCCTTAAATAGACTCATTAGATATATACCAATAGAATTTGTCTTTAGTGTTATGTACTTTGTTCATTTCTTAGACCCTAAGAGACTGGGTGGTTGATGTGACATTCATGACAACACTCTTGTGTAGGTATTAGTGATGGTTAGATTGTTAAAGCTTCCTTTTTGGTGAATCCTAGATAAATCGGAGTCAGGAAATAATCAGAGTCAAGTTAAATTGGATAGAATATTCCCATCTTCACTGTTCTTGTAATTGATTTGAATGCAGTCCTTTGATTGGGGACCTAGAGAGCTATACATGCTAATTAATATATTTTCTGAATGTTGGCTTTCACTTCTTAAAGCTTTATTTTTTAAAATTCTACTTTACTGATTCAATCTTTCTGGGCCCTGAATTTACATTTGAGGGCAATGTGCACTTGACCTAAGACAACCCTCTAAGTTACTAGAAATAAAATAATTCATTTAGGTTGTTCCTATACTAATCAGGAAAATCTTCTCATTTACAGCTAATCCTTTGAGTGGGAATATGAGAACAAGGGTCATCTCTTTGTTTCTTCCTCCATTTCAGAGCCCAGACTCATTGACCACAAGATTTAGGATGTCTGTCTGCTGATGGTTTGTGTATTGAGATTAAGAGGAGGACTTAAACCCCCTTTTGAACTTTCATAAGAGCAGGAGTAGTAAGAAAATGAAAGATAAATGTAGACAGGAAAATCTTCTTTTCTTGATGCTCATAAAACAATTCTGGTGACTTTACTAGAATCAGAGCAGATTTCATCTTGCTTTTCCAGTTAGTTTATATGGCTTCAATGCTAACAGGGAGTGAATATTGGAGTCATCATCATAAGTTCAATCCTACCAGCACCCAGGTAGTTTTGCTCAGAGAAGTGCAAGACTGGATTTTATTTATTACAACACAGAGAGAGAAATGAAATTGAGAGCAGAATTGGAATGGAATCTTGACATTGCACTACAAAATTATCTCAAAGTAGTTCTTATTGATCCAAAATCTATTTCCTTCAGTGACTTCATTTTAAATTCTTATGTCAATAGCCAAATTCCCCAAGGCTACTGGAAATCTAAACAATTAACCTAACTCTCTTACCCTCTCAAGCTAGAGAATGTTCCCTTTAAAGATGAAGACTTTCAGGGCAGAAGTCTGGGAACCACAAAAGTTGTGGAAAGCACTGTGATCTTAATGTCTTAGGTGCCATGTGTGAGTTTCAATTTGCTAGTGAGAAAGTTGACATCAAAAGATGAACCTTGAAGGGATGCCAAAGGATAATTTCATTTACTAGAGGGGCAGTTATCTATGCCTATTTAGATGAAGCTAGGTTATAAAATGAACAAGGTACTGACCATGGAGTTAAGAAAACCTCAAATAGGAAATGATAATAAATTAATAAATACCTTCTTATGCCATAACTGTGCTAAGTGATGGAGATACAAATAAGAAAAAAAGATAGCCCCTGACCTCAAAGAATTCATAAAATAATATACAAAAAAATCTGGAAAGAAATGCAGGGAGTGCCAGAGGTTACCTGGCAAGTCATGATGGAGATGATGGTGGAGTTGAAACCAAGCAGAGCAGTTGTCAAGAAATGAAGAGATGTCTGTAATTTTGAATCCTCTTTTCAAGAAGGCTATAGAAGTAGGTGGGTTTTTTTTTAATTCCACCCTTCAGCCTTTTAATCAGAGAAAAAGAAGCAGCTGAGGGCACTAATGAGGTTTATGTAGCAAAACCAAAGCAGGGGGCAGCTGGGTAGTAGCTCAGTGGATTGAGAGCAAGGCCTAGAGACGGGAGGTCATAGGTTCAAATCCGGCCTCAGACCCTTCCCAGCTGTGTGACCCTGGGCAAGTCACTTGACCCCCATTGCCTACCCTTACCACTCTTCCACCTATGAGTCAATACACAGAAGTTAAGGGTTTAAAATTAAAAAAAAAAGATTTCTTTAAAAAAAAAAAACAAAAACCAAAGCAATCTCCATAATGATGGGTTTTCTGGAGGTGAGTTTATCTGGTGGTCAGTTTATCTTGGTGGGGAAGGACATGATGAAGATTATGGTGCTGAAACCAAGGAGAGCAGCTGGTGGCAAATGAAGAATAGTATTCAAATATGATCACAAATAGTAGATATCAGATTCTGGGCAAGTTTCTTATTCTCCATTTGTCTCAATTTCTTCAACTATAAAATGAAGATAATAATAGGAACTACTTACCCCACAGTGTTGTTGTAAGTATCAAATGATATAACATTTATTAAAAATATTTATCATAGTAACTGGCACATAGTAGGTCCTATATAAATGCTTATTCTCCTTGTTTTTCCCTTCAACCAAGAGATATGCTGTATATCTTGCATATACAGCTATATGTACATATATGGCATAGTATATAGGAAAAAGGCCTCTACATGAGGAGGATCGAGTTTCAAGTTTTACCTTTGATGCTTGCTGACTATGTTACCCTTAGCAAGTTACCTTTTTATATGTTTTCTTTCTACCCATTAGAACATAAGCTCCGTGAGGGGATCATCTTTTTGTTTGCATTTATATCTCCAGTGTTTCACCCAACACCTGACATATAATTAAGTACTAAATAAATGCTTTTTGATGACCTTAAATCACTTGACTAGATTTTATGTCTTAGGGGATCAGTCTATTCTCTAACAATATAAATTGAAGTATGGGCTCTGACATATATTATTGGATGGAGTTCATCATGATTTCCTTAATTTGTAAAAGGCACATAGCATCTCTGATACATAGTAGGCACTTTTTAAATATGCGTAAGAATCACAATTATTATTGCCATAGTTGAACAAATTTTTTTAGCATTTTGCTTAGGTCGATAATCCTTTTATATATACATTTTATTGACATCTTTTTTGGTCACCTGTATTTTCCTCAGTATCACTATTCCTAAATACTCCTACTCCTAAAGATTCATTCCAAAAGAAGAGAAAAATCAGTAAGAGTGTTAAATTAGTCTGATTATAGGCGTAAATACATTACATCCAAGGACCTCCAACCTTGGCAAAGAAAAGGGATGAGTCTGTTTTGTTATCTCTGATTTGGTTAGTCCTTTGTAATTTTGCTACATTTACTTTTGATTTTGTAGGTGAGTATGATTGTTATTTCTATGTACTTTTCAGTAGGCCTTCTGTATATTGTATTCTTGGCTTTGTTTTCATCATATACTTCATCAGTTCATGTAAATCTTTAGATGTTTCCATCTATTCATCATACACATTATTTCTTAAAGCTCAGGTACATCCATTCCAGTATCACAATTTGTTTAGCCATTCCCCAGTTCGTGGACATTTATTTTTTTACTAATTCTTTGCTGCCACAAAAAGAGCTGCTAGAAATATTCATATTCTTCTAATCCATATAGGCCTATAATTCCTTCAGCTCTTATTAGAGAGCAGATAGGTTTGTTTCCAGTTGCTCCAACTATCGAGGGAAAGAATATTCACTAGGTAAGACAAGATTGCCCTATTCAACTTCAACTAGTCTGAAGTAATAGCTAGAGATGAAGCTTGGGCTATGGGACAAAAGGTTCACAGGGCAATGGTGAACCTTAGAATGCAATGAGAGACAAGTAGTGCACAGAGAGGTGAAGCACTAAACAAGGAGAATGGTAGAATTTTAGAGGTGCGTGCATAGTGTCTTTGATATGAAGGTTGAGATTTTTTCCATGCAAAGTACCCAGGGTCAAGAAATAGCACATGACTAAATATACAAGAGGCAGGAACAGCTGGTTTGTCTAAAAGCACAGTAATGAACCAATGTTATGGTAGAAAAACACTGTAATATTAATTTTGAATTTTGCTCCTTCCAAGTCTTTTATCTTTTCTGGCAATGATCTATTAAAGAAAAAAGTTAGACACCAGGATATATATAGGACCCCTTCCAGATCAAAACCTTAATATATTATTGCACCAGGGTTATCATCAACAATAACAACAAAAATGGTATTTCCCATGAAGTTATGTGCCTTAAGGTTAGAACTGACTAAAAAGTTTTGGTCTCTGTTTCTCTTAAAGCTTTGTGAATGAGCACAAGAAGATTATGAAATGAGCAATGGAAACTAAAGAAATATGGGGGTTTAAATGTACTTTTCTGCCAGGGGTGGTGAACTGTATGAAGATATTTGAGGTATATCTTAGATACAATGGGGGCATCTAAGATTTTTTAAGTCCCAAATATGTACCTGAGACACCACTAGCATGAAAGGAAATTCAGATTCTGGAGAATTAGTATATCCAGGAATTTACCTGAGTAGATGTTATGAGCAAAGTTCACTGTAGCAAAGTGGACTGATTGTGGTCCACCATTATCAGACATTTGCCATGTCTTCTGGATCATAAATCTCAGAGGATTTTCCCTACTACTTGCTTAGAGATGGAACCCTAATCCTTAGTGTTGGTATCCTTTATTAATTGATTTATTCTCAATTAAATGATTTACTTTTTAATTCTATTTTTCCTAGTCTGGTTTGATAGCATCTTACAAATTCATTTTAATAACCTTAGAAATTTTCAAGTAAAGTGAGATAAGGTATCAAGTTAAGGTAGGCACAATAATTGTGTGATATAATCCACAGCGAATCCAACAATCCATTTGATCAATCCAGAATCAAGTAGCACTTGAGCCTTAGCAGGTCAACAGATCTGAAACCAGATCCCATATTCAAAGAATATTTTAAAACTTGACAAAAACAAGTTATGCTTTCAGCTGAATGAACTCTATGGAGGCTTGAGACTATTTTAAGCTTAGGTCCAAAAAGAAAGTAACTAGGAGATAAGCATGATCAAAGGCAAGGTTGGAGCAGTATCAAATATCAGAGAGGCAATTTGCTTGTTCAAGTGACTGGAACATCTGCTCTCTTCTTAGGCAGAGAGCACAGAGCTAGTTCTACTTCCACATTCTTCTTGAGACTCCTCACTATGCCCCTACCAGCAGTGCAGATAAACTTCCTCATTCTTTGCAACAAGAGGCAGTTGCATATGGTCAGTTGAGGATTATTGGCATTCTGGCCACAGAAGTCTTTTTTTTTCTCCTTTCTTTCACAGCGCTTATAGTTTTCCTATCTCTGTCAAAACTGACTGGTACAGGGAATAGTTGGATGAATGAAAAACAAACAAAAAAAACTTAATGAAAATTATTAAAGTTATCAAATTGAAGTTTGAAAAGTGCCTGAAAATTGGCCCTACACAGCCTAAGGAAGCTCTATAAAGTGCGTGCAAATCACATGCAAATCAAAATGTAAACATACTATCCCTTTCTCACTTCTTCATATTCCTGAATATAGCCTGTAGAGAAATTGTAGTCACTAGACAAAAAGCTCTTTTTTATTTTGGTTCCCTATTAACTATGGCTTTTGTTACTGAGAAGGTTAAGTAAAAGCAACTTTTAAAAAGAGATCCTGATGTGGTAAATAGGAATGCATGTCATTTGTACTGCCTTTTTTTTTTAATTGGCTGGAGGTCCTTTAACTGGGTTTTTAAATGTCATAACTATGCCTACAGGTGCAGGCAAATAGACCCATGGGCAGACATTTTTAAAAAATTAAATACAAAGTACAAATCACTACCATCTCTTTTGTCTTTTAACTTGACTCCTCTGCATGGAATAGTGTATTTCAGCTGGGGATGGGATTGAATGGATGCCATTACCAGTTTATCTCTGCAGACTGAATTCAAGATGGGAATAAGAATCAGGATGTGCATATCATGCTCACATTATCTGGCTCTTGCTTGTTGCCCTCAGCTATGGACATTTTGCTAACCTGTTACTCATTTGAGTTTGTTTTCTTTTCAGCATACCTCATTTCCTTGGTTCACCTCCTTTATTTATGGACATTGAAGGAAAAAAGCAATCAGAGAATTACAATTTTTAATGTCTTGTTCAAAATGTAATGGCATCTTGAAGACTTTAAAATAACTGCCTGGGTTTAAAAAAAAAAAAAAAGTAAAAATTTCCCTTTCGTACAGATGCATCAATATGTTCCAGTCACTTGAACAAGCAAATTGCCTCTCAGTTATTTGATACTTCTCCAGTTATATATCAATAATTATATAGTTCCTCCAAATATTTTCTCCCTTAAAATTTTAAACTATTATTTTATTAATGCTTTTTTAATGTTGCAACTTGTTCCTTTTGAGCTCCTACATGAAAAATTATTTTTAAATTAACATGTATTTGTTTTCTCTGTTTCTCATCTGCCCCCACAACTGAAGAAGAAGAAAATCAAACAATTAAATACCTCAAACAAATGTGCATAGTCAAACAAAACAGAACCCTTCATTGGCCAAGTTCAAGAATGTATGTTTTATGATGCAACTTGCACCCTTCATCTCTCTAGTTGACAGTAAATCACTTGTTTCCTCATTATTCCTTTGCAATTGTGGTTGGCCATTGCATTGACAAGATTTCTTAAGTCTTCCAATTATTTTTATTTTTATCTTACAGTGTTGTTGATATATACATTGTTATCCTAGTCACTATATATCAGTTCATATAAGCCTTTATAGTTTCTCTTAAACTGTACCTTTTGTAATTTTTTATTATATAGTAGAATTTCATCATATTCGTATATCATAACATGCTTAGCTATTCCTCATTTGATAGGAATTCTTTGCCACAACAAAAAGAGCAACTACATACACACACACACACACACACACACACACACATTTATTTATTTGTTTGTTTGTTTAGTGATTGATTAAATTTTTTTTATTTTTTTGATAGAGAGGTTTGTTTGTGTTCTTTTTCTTTTTTGGCAAAAAGGTCTGAGTAGAATTGTACCCTTCCTTTTTTTAACAGCAATTAAGAAAAAAACAACAACACATTCTGTCCCTTAGTCTATCACCTTTGTATTGAGAGGAAACATACTTTGTCACCAGCCCTTTGAAGTTGATTGTTCACTGCATTGATCAGTCATATTCTTTTTCCATGCTTTTATACTTTTACATTATTGCAGACAATTTATACAATATTTTCTTGACTCTGCTTCTATCAGTTTGCATCAGTTTATATAAATTTTCCAAAAAGTCATAATTTCTTATATTGTCAAAATTATCTAGTTGCTTTGATATATGCTATTTTAAAGTTTTTCTTGGTTCTGCTTCTATTAGTCTGCATCAGTTCATTTAAGTTTTCCTGAATTTCCTTGAAATCATTATTTCCTATGACACAATAATTATCTGATGGCTTTGATATATGGTATCTTAAAATTATTCTGTTGCAGAGGGAAACCTGTCTTTCTTTCGGTTCTTTGTGTGCTGCCCCTAAAATTACTACTATAAATATTTTTGTTCATTTCCCTAGCCTATTTTTATAGCCCATTGCAATTGTTAAATTTGTTTTTCCCTCCATCATATTTTGTCATAATATTTCCTTTCTTTGTCCCCTTCTTTGAAAGGAAAAAGAAGAGGGAAAATAAGAAAAGCAAAAGTTAAATAAAATCAGGGCTTGTCATTATATCAAAAACAATCTTTTACTAAACTTCTCCCATTGTAAATAAATAACAAACCAAATAACTCCTTTCCCCCTGTCTCTTTTCTTTCCTTTTAGAATTAGCTCTTTTCATTTGATGGTCATTATTTCATCCCCAATCCTACCATCTTTATTGAAATCCCCGTTCTACCTCTCTGTGTGTCAGCCTTAGACCCTAAGTATAACTTTTGGTACTACATCTTTGTTTTCACAACCTCCCTTTACTCCCTTTATCTGCTTCCAAATAATATTGATGTTCATGTGATTTCCACTCCCCCACCTACCTCCTCCATGTTCGTACAATACTTTTTTATCCTTGTGGTACCCTTATTTAAAAAAAAAAGCAACACACGTACTCACAAAGACTTTAACAATACATAGAGTGAAAATAATAGTTTTTAACCTGATGAAAGATCTATTTTATTATTTTTGGAAGAATTAGGCTTAGCAAGACTAATGTAATAGATGACTTTATGAAAAAAAGTTAGGCATAATGTTCCCTATCCTATATAAGTAGTAGTAGTACTATCCTATACAAATAGTAGTAGTTGTGTTGAAGTCAGTGGCTAGAGTGGTGGTAATAATAGTAGTAGTAATGATGATGGTGATAGTATTTATATAGTTTCTACCATAGACCAGGCACAGTGCTAGTCACTTCGTAAATATCATCTCATTTGATCCTTCCAAAAACCCTGGAATGAAGATATAATTATTGTCCCCATTTCACATTTGGGGAAACTGAGGCAAACAGAATTTAAATGACTAACCCAGGGACACATATCTAGTAAATGTCTAAGGATGGATTTAAACCCAGATCTTCCTGATTCTAGACCTAGTACATTATCCACTGTATCACATATCTATGTGGTAGCATCCTACTCCAGTGTCTCATCATAGTAAAGAGGTGGCCCTGTGCTCCCAAAAGCTAAATCACAACAGAACCTGAGCTAGGAAATTCCAAAATGCAGATAAGACTAAAAATCAGTTTATAGAAGAGTGAGGCAGTTCATCACCAGGCTCCTAACTGTTTCATGATGAATTCATTGGCCACGGTAATCAATGAAACAAGGGTAAGTACAAAATGGCTCTTCTTTCTGTATGGCTTCTTCCACTTCCGTGATGCCATTTTCCACTTTCTGGTCATTGTCATTTTCTCTCTCTCGTTACTTCAGCTGATCCTCAGATGGCAAGTGCTCAGTTGCCAAGACTATATTCAAAGCTTTTCCAACACAGTGGAACCTGCTAAGATCATGTCCTCTGATTTCACAGCCTTTGAGAACCTGGAGTCACATCAATGTTATGATACTCTGGAATATTATGATTCCTAATACATAGAAAAATCATGTTTCTGCATCCAGTTAGTAGTTGAAAAATAAAAAGTTACATCTTGTCTTCTTCCCATAATTATCTATTACATCATTCTTTCTAAGCTTAGTTCCTCAGAGAATCATTTCTAGCTACTTGAAATACACCATAATAAACAAATCCTAAGGAATAGTGGCTGTCAAGTACTTGAAATACACCATGATAAACAAATCCTTAGTAAAAATGGCTGTGTCAAAGCTCTCTTCCCTGCCAACCACTCCTTGCTCTCTTCTCCCCATCCAAGTCGGTCCTTTCCCTCTGTTTCCTCTATACCAGCCCCTCTTTACCTTACCCTTCCATTGTGCCCTCTGAAGTTCCAATTTAATTTAATATGCTTTTCATATTAAATGTGTACTGTACTCCAGAAACTCTTTGTGTATTTACTTATAGGTCTACATGTCACCCCTCACAATAGAATGCAAGTTTCTTGGGGGCGAACCATATTCATTTTTATCTCTTCATTCTCAAGTCCTAGTATGGAGTCTGAAACATTGAAGGTGTGCAATAAATGGTTGTTTACATGAATCGTGTATCATCCTTAACAATCTTTCTGAAAATGAAACCAAAACACAAAAGAATGTTATTTCTGAATGAAAAGGCTGCTCACATTTCCTCATTGGAAAACCACAGGAAGAAGTTTGTAGAATTGATTTTACTGTGTGTTGAAAAGCAACATAAAGCCTCATTCTGTTTGATAATATCACCCTGAATTGCTCATGATTAAACATTTACAAAAAGAGCACCAAGCACAGAAGTGTGGTTTATGAGACAACATCTGTTGCAGAGGATGAAGAGACTAGAGATAACCTCTTAATTTAATTCAACAAATACTTTACTACATAGTGACTCCATTACAAAAGTAGTTAAATGCATACATAGTATTCATTTATTCAATTTCAGATCTTCTGATTTTCACTGGTTTCCAACATGTCTTTTCCATTATTCCTTACTGGTGGTTATTTTTTAAAATGATGCATTATACACAGAGGCTGATACACTGTGGGACAATCGACATAACGGACTTCTCTACTAGCATCAATGTAAGAATCCAGAGCAAGGCTTTAGGGACCTATGAGAAAGAAAACTAGTCACACTCAGAGGAAGAACTGTGGGAGGAGAAACACAGAAGAAAAATAATTGCTTGAACACATGGGCTGATGGTGATATTATTGGGGATGAAGACACTAAACGATAACTATAGTCCAACTATCAATAATATGGAATTAGGTCTTAATCAATGATCAATGATACATGTAAAACCCTGTGGAATTGTGTGTTGGCTAAGGGGGAAGGGGGGTTTGGGGAGAGGGAAAGAACATGAAACATGTAATTATGGGAAAATATTCAAAATAAAAATAAAAATATAATTAAAAAATAAAAATAAAACTATTAGAGAAAAAATAAAAAAATAAAAATGATGCAAACTGAGTATATAGACTACACGTCAATTATATGTCATGATTATGTTACAATTGCCCCAAATACTTGTATAATAATATATCCTTCCTAAATATCCCTTAAATATAGCTCTATTCTCTATAGCTAAATAGTGCAGTGAACAGAGCACTGAATTTGATGTCAAGAAGAACTGAGTTCATATGCCCAAAGGGTTATAAAACTATGTATAACCCCTTGATCTTGTAGTATTAATATTGGATCTGTTTCCAAAAGAGTTAACAAAAAGGGAAAAGGAACTACTTGTACAAAAATATTTATAGCAGCTTTTTTTAGCCAAAAATTGGAAAATGAAGTGATATCCATCACTTATAGAATGGCTGAACAAATTGTGGTATATGATGGTAATACGATACTATTGTGCTATAAGAAATGGCAGGCAAGATGATTTCAGAAAAAAAGCTGAAAAAGATCTGCATGAACTGATGCAGAGAAAAATAAGCATAAACAGGAAAACATTGTACATAGTAACAGCAATGTTGTATGATGATCAACTGTGAAAACTTGGCTACTCTTAGCAATGCAATGATCTGGGACCTCACTGAAAGACTTCTTACTGGGAATGTTATCCACCACCTGAGAAAGAACTGTTGGAGTTGGATGGATGTAGCTCAAAGCATATTGTCTTTCACATTAGTATATTTATGATTTTATTTTGGGGTTTTGGTTTTGTGTGAGTATACTCTTACAACAATGACCATTATGAAAGTGTATTTTGCATGATAATGAAAATAAAAATGTTTAAAAAGAACTGAGTTCAAATTCAGTTTTGATATTTAATAGCTGAGTGACTCTGTACTTGGCTAATTATTGGAGATGCAATTATTGGAAATGCAAATATAATAAAAGAAGATGTTACATACTCTCAAGGAGCTTATGTGCTAATAGAGGAGAGACCTGGAAAGGAGTGAAAAGAAGGTAGACAATCAAGAGACAAGACTATTGCGTGGGGAAGGTAGAGCAATCCAGAAAGTAAGTAGAATTAGGAGTTAAATGAACATGACGGAGGTCCCTTATAAAATAACAGTACTGGCCAAGGACTCACCAATCAAAATAGAAGGTCTCAAAGTGAATAAAATTGAGGAAAGTAAAATTGCTGTGAAGGAATTAGAGTAGTCCAGATAGTACATGGAACTGAGAAGGATGACACACAAAGGCTTGCAAAATGCTAATGTAAATTAAAGTTAGAGAAAGAAGTTGAAGCCAATTTTTGGAGGACTTTGCAAATAAGAATTTCTATTCATATCCTATGTCAGTCCAGTATTTATAAGTGCCTACCATATGATGGGCACTGCTTTAGACACTAGTGATATAAGCACAAGAAAAGGTAATAATCCCTACTTGTAAGTAACTTTCATTCTAACATTTCATCTAATGTAGGAAACAATTACACATATATAGCAAAGAAAAAGGAAATAATAGCAAATATATTCAACATAGTTTAGGCAAGAGAGTAGTAACAATTCAGGTAATAGGAAATGGGGACCCCAGAAGCCTTTTTGTAAATTAAAAAAGCGAGGCAATTAGAGCAGTGTATTGGGGAGATTCCATTGACAACTATTTGAAGGAAAGTTGAAAGAGACTAGGGACACTATAGTGTAGTTTAATTGATTATTGTCATGATACAGATAAGAACTAAGTTGGAAGTGAAATCAAAGCAATCTATAAAAAGATATTTTTGAAGCAGAATCTATAGGAGTTGGCAACTGATTGGATCCAGGGCAAGATGGAGAGGGATGTTTAATAACAAATGCCAACCTTCAGGATCCCTGACCCTCTGCTCAACTATATCTCCCATTTATCAAGTCTTCAAGTTAAAAATATTAAAAATTTCTGAGTAAACCAAAATGTGATATATCTGATTGTTAGAGCCATTTTATAGCTTTCCAACTCTGACAAGTAAAATGGCATATTCAAGATAGGTCCAGACCTGACAGTGTAGGGACCTAACAGGATTTCTGGGATGTAAAATCTGATGGAGGACAGATGTTTCTCTTTATTTCCCCTCCTGAGGTTTTAAAAGAGATGTACAAACATTTGATGAGAGTTCAGGAAATCTACATCTGTCATTATGCAAACCGGTCAGAAGGAGAAATGGAAGGCCTTGTCCTCCCCTCTCCCTTTAGTGTAGATTCATGAAGGATCAGAAGAGAATTTATCAAATACTTTGGTATAAAAGGTGATGGGCAAATTGTGCATACTTCATCAGCCCTAAAAACAAAGCTTTCTTTAAAATTGAACTCTTGCCATTTCTCAAAGTGATGGACTCCAATTTTATTGAAATGAGTGGCCTATAGAGATGAAGTCTTCTCCTTCCCCTTGGAGGTTTATCTCCCTTAGCATGTACAAAAATAATAAACACAAGTAAGGACAAGGATACTTTGAGGAATATTTTAAAGAGTATTTACTTAATGCCCACTATGTGCTAGATGCTAAAGATAGTCACACACATGCGTGCACACAGACACACACAAATCCAGTATCTTTTTTCTTGCACTTTTTTCTTTTTATTATTTCTTCCCTTGATCCCCCAAACTAGACAATAGAACTCAAAAGAAATTAAAATTCTACTCAACCTCCATGGGTAGTATACCCAGGCCCATATTTACCCTATCAGAATTAGGCAAGTTAGGCAAGGTTAACATACAGTCTCCTACTGAGCAATCAGAGAACTTTTCTCAGAGATTAAGATCTCAACTTTCTATCTCAATGAAAAACAGCACTTCTAGTAACCCAGAACCTATCCTATTCCCCGCCTCCATTTCCCCAGGGGAAAGAATGCCTTCTGTCTAATCATCAGCATCACCACTTCCTCTATGGTGAGTGATATCTGATGATTGCTCATCCCAAGATTCATGTAAGCTCATCCTTTTGCTAAATTGAAGAAATCTGATAGAAATAAGCCCAATACTTGTATTAGGAGGGGGAAACACATACACACACACACACACACACACATACACACATACACACACATTCATCTTTAAAAAGTTATATTTACTAATGAGAATTTTTAGGTTTCAAAGAATTTATTTCCCTGACTAAAGAATGTCAAGTCATCTGGAGAAACTATTGTTAATATTTATTTCTCCCTGCTTTCTGCCCCATCCAACTGCTCTTCTTTTTTTTCATTCTAAATGTAGATGAGGATAAAACATAATTGTTCCAATCCTATCTTTCATTTTTTTCCATGCTTTCTTACCTTTTCCTTTTGATATCTTCTTCATCCTTTACATTCTCTTAACTGTCCTGTTTCCATCATCTTGTTCTCAGCACAAACCACCATCTCTTTTTTAAAAAAATAGAAGTTATTTTTATTTTACTTATTTATTTATTACCAATTAATTTATAACAAATTTCCATACAAGTTTTCCTAAATTATACAATCAAACTCCCTTCTTTCCTGTTCCACTCCCGGTCTTAACAGGTAATTCAATCTGGGTAATACATGTATGATCACGTATAACATATTTCTATATTGTTTATTTCTGTTAGTAAGTAATCCTATAAAACCAAAACTCTAAAACATAAACCAAATAAATAATTGAAAAATCCAAATTATCCTCTCTTGCTGATTCATGGATCAATGTTATTAGAATAATAGGATCCAGAACAGTACCTTGCATATATCTTCTACTTCTGTATATCTTTGATCTAATTGGTTTGGGTAATGTTTAAAATGTCTGCTATTTATCAAATTCCTCTAAGCAATGAAGATATTAACACAAAGATGAAAGTCTCTACCAGCAAGGAGCTTATAGATATGATAGGTATAGATAGATATATATGTATATGTATATATGGGTGCATACACACATATATAAATTTATATTTATGTTATGCATACATAAATATATGTATATGTTTGTGTACATACATATATGTGTATTTACAGAATAAATACAAAGTACATTTGAGGGAAAAAGGTACTAGCACCTGGGAGAACCAGGAAAAATTTCTTATAAGATATCCTCAGAAGTGCATTTGAAGAGAGAAATCATTTCAATTATGGATAATAGATTGTCCAAAGGTACCAAGACAAAAGATGGAGTATTATGTAGATATTCTCTCCTTTGGTGCTGAAGCCAACCCATTCATTTTTTCTCATCCTCTGTAATGCTCAGCTATAAGTTTCCCCAAACTTCTTTGATAGTTCCTACCCTATTTATTGGAGACTTTTCTATTGAGGTATTTTGACTTAAAGAATATTTATGTAGCAGGAAGGCTACCCATCTATTTTCATTGTTCTCACTGTGTCTCCTGAATGGTATCAGTTATACTACTTGTTGTATAACATAGTACTGCCTTATTGTCTTGTTCATGCATCTCTCCAATGTCTTGTAGGTAGACCATAGCTTTGATTCTTTGGAGACTCAACCAAATAGAATCATGGGGAAGTATCTGAATTTTTTCCTGGTTGTGCTAACAGTTAAGGATGGCTAGTGGAAATGGAGGCAGGAACAAATTGGGAGAAATAAGGATAGGGATTCAATGTTTTACCAATATCCCAAGAGAAAAGCTGAACTAGACCAGCTATTAAGGACATCCAATGCCAGCAAAAAAACTTCAGAGATCTGTGTATTGACCCTTTATCATATGTGATTTCTAAGCTTGAATCCACTTTCCCACAGATTCTGTATGCACTGTTTGAAGAGTGTGCTACAGACTTTTGGGGAATGTATTACACCAACCATTTTTAATATACCACCTGAGAAGACATCACTTTCTAAAATTAATTGTCTATCAACCAATATTTAATAAACTAGAGAAATACAGTGATGGAAGTTCATTAGCTTAATTAAAAACACTATCCCCAGCCCTCACACTATTCTTGCCCTCAGGGAGCTTATAATCTTTCTTTAAATCCTTACTTTTTGCCCTAGTCAGAAGTCTAGGAGATAAGGGCAAGGGCTAGGCAAACAAAGTTAAGTTACTTGCTCAGGATCACATAGCTAGGAAGTGTCAAAGGCCATATTTGAACCCTGGTCCTCCCAACTTCAAACCTTGCATTCTGTACACTGTGCCACCTGCCTTCCCCAGGATCTTCCATTCTAATGCGGGAAGACAACATATAAAGAACTAGAAAGTTTTAGTGGGAAAAGGGAAGACTGTGTAGTGGTATGATTTGGAGATGTAGTAGAATTGACTTGAAGGACTATTTCCTGGATCAGAGGTTGAAGTGTATCTAGCAGAATCTGTATCCCAGGACAGGTCCAAGGTTCTAGTGGGAAGGGGAAGAGGGTGATACTTGCAATTTTTCCAAAGTGGTATGGAAGATAGTTGGGAAGTAAGCTTAGAGTTGTAAAGATCTAAAGATCATGTCCACCTCAATTTAAAGAATTCAGATGTTAAAAAGACTGTCCAATTGGAAATGTTTTTAAATGATTTTATGTAAATAATTTAAAATAATTAAGCATAGGGCCTGAGATTTGAACCCAACTCCTTTAACTACAAAAAACAAAGATCTTTCCTGTACCAGTTTACCTCTTACCATGACTGTAGACATCTATGTAGTGCTTTTCTTCTGATCTCAATGGACTTAAAATCTCTACTAGGACTGAGCAATTATTCAGGAAAGGCATCTCCAAGAGTGATGATTTAGGGATGTCTTATCAAAACATTTATAAAACCACAGAGTTTCTGTGGCCTAACCACAAGGAAACATCTTTGATGGATACCTCTCAACGAGCATCTAAGCAGTGGTCCCAGTTCATCTTTTCTCAAGTCTTCCCAGGGGTTCTGGTGGGTTTGAAGTTTCATTGGGTAACTAAATACAAATAGGAAGTTGTTTTATCTGATTACACAGAGCACCTGGCTGGGCTTCCTGGAGGAATAAGAATATGTTTAGCTGTGAATGCTTATCATAAATACACATCAAAGTATGCATGTGTATACATATTTGTGCACAGAAAATTTATTATATAATGCTATTATAATACTCTACATAATGCTAGTATGTTTTATGTGGTATGTACAATACATAATGCTACTTACTATACTAGCATTATATATGATAGCATGATATAACACTGGCAATAATATACTAGAGTCATATATCATATATTAGTATTTATAATGTGCTAATCTTATTGATTATATAGACTAGAATTACATATTATATTTTATATGCATATATACACATACACATGTATGTATATATAAATATCTAAAATAAATAAATGAATATAAAAGTTATAAATATATTAAATAAAATAAAATAAGTTATATGTGGTATATTAAAAAGTGTATATGCTAGTGTATCTCTCTATATATATATATATTTATATAATTATAGATATCATTATGGCTACAAATAGAGCCATAGGTGACTAGAGAAAGGTACAGATGACATAGCTATGAAGATGAATATGTGTATATAGACATAGATATGGATAGATATAGATATTCTTCCCTTGTTGGCTTTTGTGGAAAGATGAGCATGTAGCAATAACATCCTTTCACCTTTAAGATTTTAGGCCCCTGTGTATAAAGCAAAGAGGTTCATGATCACTAAAAACAGTTTTTCACCCATCCTGTAGGCGACAGACATAGTAAGATATTGTAAAGAGTCAGCATAAAATAACACTGTAAGAAGAGTTTTTAGCTTAAATAACACTAAGTTTAAAAAAAGGAACTAGTATGCACTGAATTCAAGAGATGAGATCACTTTAATTTGTTTATGAAAAGTGGATGTTCTTTTTTTAGGGGAAAAAAAGAAGAAGAAAATCCAAGCAGTTGGAATGACCACAAATGCCCCCTTGGTACCATGAAGATTTATAGGAGTATAGGGCCAAAAGCTTTAGAGCCAGAAGGGACCATTCTAAAGGCTCTATCAAACCATAACCAAAGACTTTACATGGATATTATTTTTCAGTGTTACAGTGTTCAGGGTCAGCAGTGACCTTGGGCAAAAATGTGAAATGGGAAGTTTCCTTTAGCACTCTGCCACCTCCTTCCTACAAATTCTTCACTCCCCATTGGGTATCTAATGGTCTCATGCTGTCCTCTGACTCCTCTATCCCTACCACACATGCACATATAAACATATACACAAATGCATGTGTACACACACACAAACACACACATACTTCAGGGTTCTATTTAGTTTCTGTTATTTCAGAGTTGGACTCAAGTAACCAGTCTTTTCCATTTTCTCTCAAATCTGAATTTGTCCTGCTCTCTTTTTGGAAAATTGATATGCTAATCTGTGCCCAGGTGCTAATGACAATTATGATAATAATTTACAGGTTTCAAAACTAATAACGAGGAACCAGGGTTAGGTTCACAAATGTGGAGTTCTACAATAACTTTTTCTCCATTAAGGGACCCTTCTGCTCTGGCTCCCACCATGCAGTTTAGAATGAGTTTAGTCCTGGGGAACCCTCTAATGAGAGAGGTTAGGCATCAGCCTCATTAGCCCCTCTAATGAGAGAGGTAAGGTTATTTTCTCATACAATGTTTCCTTAAACAACCACTATGGTATCCTGGAAACAAACTTAATTACAGTTTAGATTAGAGTTTCCACAAAAGGGGGCACAGAAACATAATCTATGTTGTTGTTCGTCCCTCATTTCTGGAGTGGTGTCCTGACTTGCATGTGAATTGAATTTAAGCAAGGCAGAGTTGCACAAAGTCATAAGCCTCATTCTCTCTTTCAGAATCACTGAAGTCCAGTGGCAAAACAAAAGTCAAGATGACCCGTGATGGTCTGTTATGCAATGGATGACCTGGACATCTTTGATGTCTGACCAAGCTCTAAGTGCTCCACAGCTCCTGCTTTAGCTGCCTTCATGGTCTTTGGAATATATTGTTCCAGTGTAATGGAGGAAGTTTTCGCATGCTTGGAGTAAACATTCTTCTAACTCACCAGTAGATTTCAGGACTGTTGGTTGCCCCAAATACAGAGACAGTTTTACCAGGGGGTTGCTGCTGCACCTGCTACAGCTTCTTGAAGCCACAGATGAGAGATGACAAAAATAGACAACAAAGGTGGGTAAGCAGCCCTGAAAAAAAGGTTGGGAAGCACACCAGAGATACTAGTCTTCCCTGAACACCCCATAAACCTTTCTATAAACATGATACATTTATGACATAGGTTGTTTAGGGCAGTTTGGTACCACGGTAGATAGAGTCCTAGGCTTAAAATAAGGAAACTTGAGTTCAAATTCAGACTCAGACACTTAATATGTGACTTAATATATGACCCTAATAGTACCTACCTCCCAGTGTGGTTGCTTGACATATATAGAAAGCATTATATAAATATTGTCTATAATAATAATAATAATAATGGTTATTATTTTTATCCTTACACCTAAAAGAAATGCTAAACATAATGGGTTGGAATAGTTGTTCTCTGAGATCCCTTCTAGCTCTGATTCCTCAAGACTGTAAGCTTCATATTTTTCCATCTAACTAAAGGCCCTCTGGAGGGAGGATGTTAATCCAAAGAAATGATGTTTATAAAAGTAACATCAGGCAGGATAGATCTCCTCTTTATCTACAGAAGAGGTAATAGGAAGTTAAACCATGTGAGCATCAAATAATCCTACCATTTAGAGCAAATGCTTTCAATTCAATCAAGGCAATTTAGTTCAATAAGTCAGTTCCATAAGGACCACACAGGTCAGGGGGCAATATCAGAATGTGTGTGTATACATATATATGCATATATATGTATATACATAAACAGATATACATATATATAGCATATATATGCATGAATACATATGTTTTGGATATGTGTATATATATACATATATCAGTGTTTACGTGTGTGTTCACATATATACATACAAATCTTATCAATCTCTCTATAGGGGCAGCTAAGTGGCACAGTGATTCAGTGCTTCACCTGGAGAGTCAGGAAGACTCATCTTCCTGAGTTCAAATTTAGCCTCAGACATTTAGTATCTATGTGTCCCTAGGTAAATTATTTAATCTTGTCTGCCTTAGTTTCTTGACCTGTAGAATGAGGCATGTGTATAAATATTAATTTAGAATTTCAAAAATATTAAATAGTACATATCTTATAATAACCAAGTAGATTTGGGTCAGAGATTGTGGGAGAACATGTCACCATTGGCTATAACCACCCAAATTTTATCTAAAAACCACAAACATATTTTGGTGGTAATGAAGGCCAATATTTATTGATAAAGGCAAATATCGCCCCAGCTGAGGCAAGTATTGTTTTTTACATCAAAGGATAATTTCTTGATATTCACAGGCTCATAGAGTCACTGTACCACAATTGTTTTTTTTTAATTTTCTATTTATTCAGAATTATTTTTGTTCAGTAGGAATATTTAAATTTCCTATCTTGCTTTAAGTATCTTAATTGAAAGATCTTTTTAAACTTTATATATGAAAGTATTTGAGGTTTAGAAGATCAATTTTTTACCACGATAAGACATGCAGGAGGATGAATTTTTCATTTGCTTTCTGTATCATCAAAAAAATTAATAATTTAATCATCACTCAATTTAGATATAGGTAATAAGTATTCCAATATCACGGGGACCATTCTGATTGGATAATACCACCATTTCCCAGACACACCGACATCTAAGGTGATCTACAATCGAAGCCTCTTGATTTATTATACAATTGTCTTCAGCTATCAAAGGGAGAAACCTTTTTCAGGTCAGTATAATTAAGATTCATGAAAAATAATGGGAAAAAAACCCCCGCATCTCTCTGAACACATTCAAACAGTGGAAAAAGAGAAGTTAAAAATATCTGATGCAAGCCACCTCTTCCATAATTGTACCTTACATTTTTTGTGACATGATAACTATCTTATGTGACAAAAATTGGATTATGTGAGCCAATTAAATTTTTTTAATTGTATTCATTGGTTCACTTATCAGAGGCAATATAATGGGCTCCAAATGAGAATATCAGAGTTTAGAACTGGAGGAGACCACATTGGCTATCCAAATCTACTTATATTTGGAAGGAATCTCCACTGTAACTTGCCCCAGTCATGCTTTGTTTGAGGGCTCCAAATAACTTTGAAAGCTATAAAAATTACCATCAATACAATGACCACTCATCATTCCAGAAAATCAATAATGAAACAATCTATCCATTACAGAGAGATGATGAGTTTGAGTTGGAGAATTCCAGTTCTTCTTTGCAATTCCTTACTTGTTATATGTTTCACTGTGTTCACACCCATTATAAACTTCTTCACTGTCTGCTGGCTAAAAAAGCAACTGGTTCTGAGAAGAATCTGGATTTTTATTTCCTATGAATTTATAATTGACTTTTTCTAAACAATGAAAATATGCTTCAAAATGGGAAAACTACCAAATTGAAAATTCACCTATCTTGCTTTCTATTATTTGGGATATGGAAGAAAACAAGAGTGACACTAGACACTTGTCTGTAAAAAGGAAATGATACTAAATATTTTTAGCTAGTTAAAGTGACCTTGGATATTCTCTAAGATAAAGATCATGCAACTATTGATTCATAATGGATAAGGAAATATGTCCATTACATAGGATATGAAACTAATAAAAAGTCTTGAGTATCAAGAATGAAGACACTATCTATAGTTTCTATTTTTTGAAGTCTTTTCCTCCAGTAAACATACAAATTTATTAAACATTCAGCTAAAGTGAGTCTAGGGAAGCTAGGTGGTGTAGTAGATAGAGCACCAGGCCTGTGGTCAGAAAGACCCAAGTTCAAATCTAGACTAAAAGAGTAGCTGTGTGACCTTAGTTAAGTCACCTTTTTGTCTCAGTTTACTCATCTATAAAAAATGTGCTTAGAGAAGCAAATGGCAAACTATTCCAGTATCTTTTCTAAGAAAATCCTGAATGGAATCATGAAGAGTCAGACTTGTCTGAAATGACTCAACAATAACAATAACCACAACAAAAATCAGACTCACATTTACGTAGGTCTGCCCATGTTTCAGTAAATGCCATACATTTGTTATTTTTTACATTGCAGTAGCATTCTATTACATTTCTATAATACAATTTGTTTAGCTAGTCCCTAATTGTTCTGTATCTACTTTATTTCTAGTAATCATCAAGGGTGCCGGGCTTTCAATATTTTAATACATTCATATCCTTTTTTCTTTTTTCTTTTGCTCATCATTAAGGAAATTAAAAAGGCAGAATATTGCATATTGTTAGAAGGGATCATTTTACTGGTTGGGTTTTGCTCAATTTCTCACTTTATTTTAAGGGAGTATTAAATGGGTTTGGGGGAAATAATTCTGATTTTTTTAAAAAAAGAATAAGTAAGGTTAACATCAGATTAGAATTAAATAACTATTAATGAGACAATTGATTATGTGGGTTTAAATGGAGTTCTAGAAGTACATTAGGGGGGCTCAGTAAATATTTTCTCAAAAATTAATTCAATATATAGATAGCCCTAAACAAAATGTTGATGTAAATGCTTTGAATTCTAAATACGCCTTGCATCTTCCCTTTACACTGTTCATTCTCTCTCCTCAGACAACTAATTGTCCATGGAAAGGGCTGACTTGCAGGAAATGTCAGTGGTCTTCTCAAATGAATTCTTACCATGCCAGGCCTTTGCTTATGGCTTTACCATACCACATGTCAATGAGATTTAAGGCTGCTTTAATTTCCTACCTATCAATATTGATATTACACAGATCCCCATCATAATGACTTTTTGTTATGAGAATCAGTCATCAGAGTAGCTCTGTGGAGCCAAGCCCCTGAGTGACAGGGCACTCACACAGAACCATAATTCAGTGCAAAGAGAAAAAAAAATCCATCTCTGAGTCTTGAGGGAAGTTGTCCTCTTTGCCAAAGGTGTTGCTGACATACCAAGTGACTGTAAAAGGAGTGAAAACCTTTCCCAACAGTAGGAAATGAGAAAATACAGTGTTAGACACCTGCGGCTGAGTGACACCATCATGTTTTATACCACCCTGCATTGAGCAAATGTCACTCATTGGAACCACATTAAAAAATAAGAAATTGCAAATGGATTCGTCTAGAATGTCCCAAACTAACATTTTGAAAATAAGTTCTATTGAAGGAAATAGGAGAATGGCATTCCAATATAAACATATAGGCCCTGAGAGGCCTATTCAAATATAGGCAAAATTGAGGTAGGTTAAATATCCTTTTCATTAAAAACTACTCAGATTCGGGAATTGATAGGAAGAAAAATAGAGAAGATAAGATAAAGTATTAACATTTATTGTACAAAATAATTGAGTATTTAAAAAAATAAAATAATACCTAAGTGTATTCATTTCTCCAGGTTCAGGGTATGGTCATTTATAAAGTGCCTCCCAATTGTCAACAAGAAGTTTTACAATTTTTTTTTTTGTCTTGCAATCAATTCTCTTGAAAAGTGTTTAATATTTATTGTAGATCAAGTCAAATAAGTGCCTCTCACTTAAATTTCAATGCAGGATCAAAATGAACTGCTTCAAGAAATGACCTCTGGGGAAACATAAGAGGCAATTGATTTCATAAATGAAGGAAAAATTCAAGGTTTTGATATGTTATTTTTTCAACTGAGTAAAATAAACCTTTCACAGATATACTTATATTTATATATCTGCTGATAACATCTACTTCTGAAGAAATATTTTCCCTATTCTGAAATGAGATTACACACATTTGTACACACACACACACACACACACACACACACACACACACACACATACAAACATTTATTTCATGGATCTTCCTTTGTGAGGATACAGCTATTCTCTCAAATGGAGCAGATGGAGATTCATCTGTGCCTTCTTAACTTATGTAACTCTTGTCAATGGTCTTCCATAAATCATTCACAGAGGGCCCTTTTAATAGTACATATAATGAGACAGACAGACAGAGACAAGGACAGAGACAGAGTGAGAGAGACAGAGAGTTAAGAGATAGTGTTGTTCCTAAAATTATTTAAGTATATTTTTTCCAATATTGTCACATACATTTCCTAAATCATAATAACAAATTATCTATTTTTTAGTTTTAACTTGAAAAATATTTTCTCAGTAAAGAACATAGAGATAATCATGAATTTAGTCTGCTTACTTACAGCATAAAGTAAAATAAAATTAGGATGAGATTTTGTTGTTATCTCTTTAGATTTTTCTAACAGAATTGAGACAAAAAGCTTGACTAAAAATAAGAAAATTGGAGATTCTTTCATGAAGCTCCATGTAAACACTAGGGAAATTTAAATCAAAGGACCTGCCTTTATATTCTATGTTATTTATTACCTCTGAGACCTTAATCAAGTCATTTCATCTCTCCAGGGTTAGTTTCTTTCACTGCAAAATGAGGAGGTTATACTAAATATTCTCTAAAGTCTATTCCATGATTAACTCTATGATCCCATGATTTCCGTATTATTTATCTTCTCTTCCTTTCTAGTAGAAGGCATGAAGTATTTTTCTTATAATTAAGGGCAGAATATTGTGGGATGAAAATATATGCTCTAGCACTTCTTTTCCATAAGTTCTAAAGTCAATTCACTCTTAAGCAGGGAGCAATAAGCAAGTTAGTCTGTCATATCATTTCTCTAATTTTGAAATAATTCTTTAAAAAGAATTAATTCACTCTTTGAACACACTCCCATTAAATGCCTATCATGTGCAGGACATTGTATTAGAAGTTGGGAAAGCTATAAAATTCAAATGAGGGATTCTCATACCTCATAGGTCTTATAATTGTTATCATTTAAAATGAAAAATGTTCCCTTATTGGATATTTCCAAAGAAACTCTTGTGTGGAATAATAATAAATCTTTAATCATATAGTGACAGAAAAGTAATATTATTATCATTATAATAAAGTGTAAAATCCTGAACAACAAAGCCTTTATTTTAAAGGTAAGAAATAAAATTAGTAACTTATTTGTATGGCACTTAAAGTTGTTAAAGCTTAAGAAAAGAACACAGAAATGATATATATTATATATATATATATCACAACAATAATTCAGTTAGTATATAATTAATGTTAATTAATTATGTAAGGAAATAAATATTGATAATTAAAGTATTCTGTAAGATGGAAGGGTGGATAAGAAAACAATTCATTAATTAACCAACAAACATTAAGTACCTATTATATACCAGAACTTTTCTTGGTTTGGGGGAATCAAATAAAACAGTTCTTACCATCAAAAGAAGCAAAAATTTATAAAGTTAAGAATTACGTCATTATATAATTTTTGTACATAAATTACATTCAGAATCAAAGAAATTAAGTTGGAAGGAAATTCAATGACCAACTAGTCAAACCCATATACCAAACAATTTATCATTATAATAAAACTATAAAGTCATTGATCAGTGACTACTTTAATTTGTCCAAGAAGGAGGAACACATGACCCACAAAGCAACCCATTGGCCATTTGGAAAACTCTCCTGATAGGATTTCTTCTTTTCTTGATAATCAAACATTTCTTTCTTGAAACTTCTACCAAATCATAACTTCCTTCTGCAGACAAATAGAACAAACCTAATTCCTCCTCAATACAATAGCTTTTCAAATATTTGAACACACTCTTATCATTTTCCCCTTCTTCTTCTTGAAGCTTATCTCACTTAGTTCCTTTAACAAATCTTTATATTTATACTCTCATTTCTTTTCACCATCCTCATTTCCAAACTCCAGACACTTTTCAGATTATTAATGCCCTTCTTAAACCATGAAGCTCTTAGAACTGACCACCCCAGATGAGTTCTAATGAGGACAGTGCAGTAGATGGATCACTTCCTTACTTCAGAAAGCTCTGCACCTCTTTCTATTTTTAAACTCTTACCTTCTGTCTTAGAATACACACTAAGTATTGGGTCCAAAACAGAAGAATGTGAAGGACTAGATTTACGTTGCCAAGCGTCACATAGCTAAAGAATATCTAAAGTCAAATTGAATAAAGAATCTCCCATCTCCAGGTCTGGTTCTATCCATTGAGCCACCTAGCTGTCCCTAGCTATGTACCTCTTAAAGCAGCCAAAGATTACATTTGTTTTGGGGAACACCACATTATATTGTGTATACATTTTGAGTTTCTAGCCCTCTAAAAAGTCCAGGATGTTTTTTAGAACTGTCATCAATCTTCCCATCATTTACTTATGAAACTGATATTTGTATTCAAATATGACTTGACATTTTTCCCCTACTGACTTTTGTGTTATTACATTTAGCCTAGTACTCTTTTCTAAAGATCCTTTTAGATCTTGATTCTGTCCTCCAATTTATTAACTATCTTTCTTAACTTTGTGCCATTTGCAAATTTGACAAGCATGGGATCCATGCCTTTATCTAAGTCAATGATAAAATTATTAAACTGCACAGAGCCAAGTGTAGATCTCCGGGGACATTGGAGTCCTCCTGCTATGTAGACTTTTTTTCACCTGGCAATCTAACCACTCATGAATCCATATCATTGTATTATCGTCTAGATGACATCTCTATATAACTAAAAAAAAAAAGAGATTCATGTGAGATGTTGCATATATCTCTAGGATCTGGTAACTGTTTAGATATGAGAGATAAGAGAGAGGAAACTGGCCAAAATAACCTGAAATGTTTTGAATATGTGAGAGTTAATAGTGATATTATAGAAAGAAACAATAAATTTGGAAGGAAGAGAAGGTATGGGGGAAAGACAATGAGAGTTTACATTTAATTATGAACAGTTGAAGGGATATTTAACTTATGTAAGAGAAGACAGGAGGAATATGATAGTTGTCTTCAATATTTGCTTGGCTGTCATTTGGAAAATGGAGCAGACCTATTCTGTTTAGCTTTAGAGTGCCAAACACAACGAGGAGCAATGGTTGAAATTGAAGAAAGCCAAACAGACTTGCAGTAAGAGTATTCTTCATAACCAGTAGATATATTGAATAATACAATACACTGCCTCAGAAGGTAATAGAACCTCTTTCATGAAATATCTTCTAGCAAAAGACGAATGATCACTGCCACTTGAGTTTCAGGGATTCTATAAATCAAAAATCATAAACCCTGATGTAAAAGTGGAATATGGTAGCAAATAAAGCAATGTTGAAGGGAATGAAGCAAGGAACTAGGGTCAAGTCAAAACATAATAGGACCTCATTTTATGTGACCAATATATTCAAATACCCTCCTCAAAAGTTGAGAATCACACATAATAGTGAACCCCATTATTTGATAAGTATTTCTCATACACATATACTTAAATACTTTATGACTTCTTGGGTTTATTAGAGCTATGATCATCACTACTGTTATAATTTGAGGACATTATTAATAACTAAATAGCATTAATGAAAGAAAGAGAAGAAACTCTGAAGCAGACACGACTTCTTAAAAGTGGGAACTCTGGACAAAGACTGATGAAGGAGCTAACTTTTGGTACAAAATAATATAATGACTCACTAATGGTTCTCAGAGTGACGATGAGTATGACTGGGTAAACTGCTGTGAGACTATGTTGCTCAGGAAAATGGCATAGATTTAGTGCTGAATATAATTTTTTTATTTAATGTATTTTTCTAACTTTACTTTTATATTTCTAATTGCATATGCCTTAATTTGTCTGTTTTCAATTCATTTAAAATGAGGTTCTACTGTTCTGAGAGTAAGGCGTGTAGCATTTTGGAAGAACCTCTAATGGACAATTTCAGGGAGGGCATGGTTAGGAATTATGTAGAATTATATATGGATGAGTTATAATCTGAAAAATTCAATTAATCTGCTATAATCTTCACAATTGTAGGAAGTACTTAATTTGATGAGGTCATAGATTTCTCAAAGTATTGAGTTCTATAAAAGAAGGATTTTAGTATTGTCATCTCCACTTTCTCATCTAATATACCTCCATCTCTTCAAATAATCTTTCTCCATAGCAATTTTATAAATAAACACAGGTAGGGAATTTGAGAATGAAGGATGAGAATATCTCTGAATATCCCAAAACAACTGACCTCTTTCAAATGAATCCAGAAATGCATTGGATAGAGATTCTCTCTTCTCAGGACCCCAGAGGGGATATTGTTAAAAAACAATCTGATTATAAATTATACATTAAGTAAAAATGAATTCTTGGTTTTGAGATCCATTCGTAGGTCCCATTTTAATCAGTATCACACAACAAATACAGTGTTCCTTAAGAATTAATTTCAAATTTGAGAAGTTGCAAGATTTTCAAAAGTGTTCCCTGAAAGAAAAAAGAGGTCTTTGTTATTTGAAAGTTAGTTCATATATCAATCAGGTCACATGTGGGTGATGGAAATTTTCATGTATGGAGAAAACACAACTAGCCATAGTATTTGGCAGTTTGGACCATGCCATATCCCTGCATTTCCAGAAAAAACAATAATTTCCAATATTGAAAATTTGAGATCACTTGGAAGACGAAAACACAAAGCTGATTAAATGAAAGAAAGGCAAAAAGAAATCCAAAGAGCCAGCCAACATACTAATATATGAAACCAAAAGCAATCAAAACACATAATTTCAGTTATATAGGCTCATAAGAGCTCTGAGGGTGAGCAGTACATTTTAATAAGAAAACCAGATGTGACATATACATTTTCCAACTCCTACTTTTTCCATCTTAGACTGATGAAATTACATACCTTCCAAAACCAAACTAGTGTATTGAGATGGTAGCCATCCCCTCTCCTGTTTTTGATAAGGCCTGGAATGGTGAAAAAGCAAGACAAGCTTCATTCATCAAAGAATTCATTTAAAAAAGTGTTTAAATAACAGCTAGCTCCAGAATTGAACAACTACTCTTTATAAGTTGGAGAATAGGGATGCTGTAGTCAGTTCTTTCTTGTTGGATGCTATCATACTAGAATAACTTTTCCCCTACAGAATATGACTGTGTTCTGAGGTTTCAAAAATAGAGACCCAGACCTATGACCATTCAAATTTTTCTGGGAGAGAAGTGGGGAAGTTTGGGTTAGGGGTGGAGTGTGGCAATGATAGAAGGAAGCCTGGAGAGATGAATAAAACCTCAGAGGAAGCAGCCTGGGGCTAGGTGAGAAATTAGATTCAAAGAAGCTAATAGAGGATTGTGAGATATGGAGACAGAGGAAGAAAATACCATCATAGGGAGAAAGACTCCAGTCTGATGTTAGCATTTAGGGGAAAAAAACCCCTCCAGTTTCCTCTCTGTCGTCCACTCCTTTTAAAATAGAATTGTACCCTCATGAAAGGCTAACAAAACTCCAGATCTATAACTTTTTACAATAGTTTCTTTGAGAAAGCAGTATATAATTTTCTCATTTTTAAAATATTGGAAATATTGTGATGCTGAGACAGCTAGTTAATCACTGATAATAATATAGTTATGTAATAATAATAACTGACATCTATATAGTGCTTTACTTTTTCTAAAGTGTTTTATATCTATGATCTGTTTTCATTTGACAAAACTGTAATGGAGATAACTACAAATATCACTAGTCCTGTTATTCAGAGTTCAAGTGTCTTGTTTGTGGCCACAAAACTTTTAAAAAGTAGAAATAGATTTAAATCCAGTTTTCTCCTGTCTCCAAGTCCAATGTCATTTCTATTTTATTAAAATGGAGCACACATCTTTGACTTAACCCAGAAAATTTGTATCCAACGACTAATGAAATTTTCTGTTTTTTACCTGTATACCATGCCAAGCCATGGTGATACAACATGAGGCAACATTCGCAATAATTACCGAATGAATAAAGTCCCTTCTCTAGAGCTTGAAAACATTGAGAAATCCTTGTGTTTTTATGGAAGGAAGAGAAAAGCACTGTGACATGTGAATTTGAGTCCAGAAAGTACAGCTTAAACAGCAATAAGAAATCCGGAGTGGATGAAAGACTCAAAGATGAATTTATATAGCAGAGTTCCAAGCTAAAATACCACCTTCTACAAGTCTCTTCTGATACCTACCACCTTAATGCTAGTGCCTTCCTTTTATTGATTATCTTTAATTGATCCTATTTATGTCTGGCTTCTACATGCTTGTTTGTGGTGTGTGAGAGCTAATCAGGAAACCTGGGTAAGAAGGGATATCTTCACTGGACAAGGCTCCAATAATTAACTTAAAAATAGAAAAAAAAATATTAGGTTTAATATAAGTTGAATTATTGAGTTAAGAGGCCAGGAGGCAGGAGCAGGCGGAATGCTGCCTCCTAGAGGAGATGGAATTTGGGATACTTTTACCCTCTTGACAACAAGGTATACCTGACTAAAAATGGGATGATGGTGGAGTGACATGTTATGAGACAGAGAGGAGGGGTGATGGTGGGATGATAGAGTGATCTTTTGAGACTCTTGGACCCAAGATGGGTCATGTGGTTACATCCCATACCTCAAAGTCAAAAGGAGCTGAACCTGGCATTTCAGGAGATGGTTAGATATCTGAGTTAAAAACCAGATGCTCATCAGAAGCAAATTGGGAGGTGCCTAATGGTGATAATCAAAATGAGGGGAGAGGCCAGAGGGAAAGTCCCTCTTGGAGACTTCTTATCATTTGACTTCTGTTGCTCAAAGCCACTTTCCTTTAGCTAGCACTGGCTGGAATGCAAGGGAAAATGAATCCTTTATGTATTCTCTGACCTGGGACACCTTTGGTGTTTGGGGAGCATCTAGGTGAAGCCCTTACCCCCATATCATTTATTTGCATATTGTCTCTTCCATTTGACCATGGGCTCTTTGTTATTAAGGTGTTTTTCTTTTTAAATTTCCTTTTAATCTCTATCTCTCAAGCATTGTCCCAGAGCTTTTAATTGATGCTTAATAAATGTTTGGTGATCTGACTTGACTTGAACTTAATGGAAGAGATGAGATTATGGTGAAACAACCACAACAACAAAACTTTGTTGACCTTTTAAAATTATTTTACATTTCTATAACACCTTGGAAATTGGCAAAAAACGATATTTACGTGCTATAGAGGGTAGTGTGTAGTTTAAGGTTTGTAATGCATTTCTATATTCTTCATTGAAAGGTGCTTTAACAGAGCACATTATCATTATTAATTCTCTTCCTGGGCTGCTCTTATTCAAACAACTAGAAATACATGGTCAGAGTGTATCAGAGTTTAGGGTGGTTCTTTTCATTGGTCTGGTTCCAGGAAGCAACTGATTCATTTCATAATGGAACCATCTTCAAAGGATGATTCAGGTTGACCCAATTGGAGAGCTTATAAAACAATCACCACATATGAATTTGTTTTTTAAAAGATCCAACTTGGAACATCCCAAATCAGAACCATGCAAATATGTATCTTAGAAGAGAAGGGTGAGCCCTAGGTAGCTTTTTCATGCCCTGTCAAGCCATGATGATCATAATTGGTTTTCACTAGCACCCCCACCCACCATATCATTCTTTCCCTCATCAGAATAAATCTGCCTGCGCTGTTAAAATTTGGATTAAAGATGTTCTAAGAGCACTGTAAAATCAACTCTGGAACACTCATTATTCACACAAAATGGATGCTTTCAAAGGAGAAGGGTTGCTTGGGTTGAATTTTCTCACTGTAAACAGTAGTCCTAAGGACCTTAAGCTGGCCTAACCTTGGCATTTGTTGCTAGGAGGACATCCTCAAATTAGTTCCAGGGTGTTTCAGAAACCTCCCATACACATGAAATAATTTACTCAGCGTTGGTTACAAAATGATTAAATGGCCCAAGTAGAGTTACCCACCTTCTCTTCTTGTTGGTTTGGTTTCTTTTGTTCCTGTTTGTTGGTTGGTTGGTCTTACTTTGCCTCTTCAACACTTTTGAAAACATATTATTTGGGACGTCAGTTCTTTGTGTACCACATGGCAGTAAGGATGCCCATTAAGACATGGAGGGGGGAAATAAACTAATGTTTAAGCCTGAACTCTGCCACAGTATTAAGCCATAGCTACCCACAGACCTCTGCATGAGACAATGGGCTTGGAATGAAACCCTAAAGCAATTTGGACCAGAAAATGAATCCAAATGAATTGAACTCCTCCAGTGCAGGTGATTTGTTTGGGAAGTACAAGGATATGGCCTTTGAAGAAGGAATCCTTACTCATGTAGGGTCATAATAGAAGATATTTGGAAGGGACCTCATGTGTACTTAGTGCAAACAAATACATGAAAAAGATACTCAAGCAAGTTTAGTTTTTGCTTAAATACCCCCATCAAGGCTACCTAATCCTGATTTGGGGGTACATACCTGGGCACCCAATACTCCAGAGGAATTTCAGGTCAAAGAGTATGTGAGGAATTTCCCTTTCTTGCATCCCGGTAGTGCTGGCTGGAGGAAGCCCCCTTGAAAGGAACTGAAGGAACTGTATGATAAAAGGAGTCTCTGAGACATACATTTCCTTTGCAACTGGTACTCTTATGTACCTTCCATTTGCATCTCAGACTTTGATTCATTCCCTGACACATGCTATTCACCCTCCTTTGTGGTCAGGGACACCTGTGCTTTTCACCTCACACCTGTATACCAGCGTCACCACCACCACCCCATTTCTGGTCAATTAGTCTCTGGTCCCTGCAAAATATTAAAAAAAAAAAAAAAAACCTGGACCAGAGGCAGTCTTTTACCTACACCTCCCTCCTGGCCATTCCACTCTTATTCAACCTGATACATTTTTCTATTTTTAAAGATAATCGCCAGAGCCTGTCATTCTTGAGGGAGCACCCTTCCCAAGCCAGGTTAATTTCAAACTCTCCTATTTGAGATACAACAATCCTATTTTTGGATTGCTGCAGTAGTTGAGAATGTTTTTCCTTAAACCCAAACTAAGATCTTTTGCAATATCCACCCACTCTTCCTAGTTCTGCCCCTTGGGCAAAACAGAATTAACCTAATGCAATAGCTCCAGGGAGAGATTTAAGCATCTTAAACCAGATCTTACTGAGTTATTTGTTTCTAGCTACCCTCTACCTAAATTGAGGTGCAAATGAAGGAAAAGAAGAGGAATCTCTTCACTTAACAATGGGGCAAGCAGGTGTTCAAACAATTTCAGAAGATGAAAGTCAAAGGGGAAATTCTACCCCAGAGGTAAAAAGGTAATCTTTTCATCTAAAAGGAGAAAGGTATCACAAAACTTTACTAATTCTTTCGAAGTACTTTCACATTCATAGCACACTTAAGTAAATCACTTTCCTCTCAACCATCCTTGGAGTAGACCATCTAAATATGATTACAATGATCCCTCACCTATCATGGTAATTACATTCCAGAGACCCCCATGATAGGCAAAAATCCATGATATATTTATTTTATTATTATGAGAGTAAACTGAGGGAGGATAGTGAAAGAGAAACAAACAACTTTTAAGACATATCTGTTGATTGGGGGTTTTGTTCATTGTGCCTGTTCTTAATTACATCGTAATATATGAACTTCTTTTTTTCCTTCTGTGACCAATAGAAATTAAATAACAGAGTTCTAAGAGTAACCTTTTCAATTAGTGGGGGGAAAGGTTGAAATAAAAGTACAAAATCTTCAGCTAGACAACAAAGCTGTCTTGTTTATCTTCTAAGGTGATTCTGGTTTATAGTGCTACTCTGAAGCAGATGAAAACAATTTGGACAGTGTTTCCAGTTAAATAATCAAAGACGCCTTTGTATGGAATTAATCATGAATTAGCCTTTTTTTTTTCAGTTTAGTAAACACTCCATTTAGGAAAAGCCTATTTTCAATGTTTCGTGGACAAAAATCATAGGTGTTTCATGACTTGCTCAGTTTAACTTTGGTAGTTATATTCAATTACACAAAATTCATGAAAGCCTTTTGAAGTCAAGAAAATCAAGCCTGCCTCTAACATCCATTGGCAATGTGAATCCTGGGCAAATCCTTTCACCTCTCAATGTTCTCAGACAATTCTCTAAAACCCTAAGTTGCAGAGGATCTTCATTGCTAGAACATTCTCACTGGAAATCATCCACACCAATGAAATCACAAATTCAGTCAAGAAAAGGTCATTAAAATGAGCATTGGATTTATGAGTCAGAAAGCTACTTCCAAGATCTTTAAAAAAAAAAAAAGAAAAAGGACAGGGGAGTACTTTCATCATTCCAAAGCATTAAGTGCTCTGCTAGACTGCAGAAGTATATGTAATTTCCCACATTTTACTAGACTGACTGGTTTATGCTTTGGGGGAATAGAGGTCTTATATGAGAGGTCATCCTGTATACTACCAGGAGGTATAGCAGTTGAATGTTCCTGTTTTTATCCCTTAGTGCTAATATATTTGAACATTACCATAATTTTACAGATTAAAGCATGCCATTCTTCATTTTTTTCTCCATGAATTTTTCCTGTAGTGTAAGCAAGTTTCACACTATGATGAATCTCTCTAGATGATAGATAGATAGATAGATAGACAGACAGACAGATAGATATGGGAGATTCCTCATGTACTCTGACCTGGGATCCCTGTACCTCTTGGTTTATTCTTGCTCCCTTGCACTTTTGCCTAAAGAAGCTGACCTCAAAGCAACTGAAGGAATTGTATAATAAAAGGAGTCTCTGAAAGCTACATTTCCTTACCATTTCTCCTAGCTTTTTGATAAGCATGGATATGTACCTTCCATTTGCATCCACCTCCCCTTAGCACTTCAGACATCCATTCACTCCTTCAGATATGCAATTCACCCTTCTTTGTGATGAGGGACACCAGTGATTTTTCATCTCACACCTGTATATCACCCCCCTCTTCTTTGAGGAGGCAGACCTTACCAATACCTGCCTCCTAGCCATTCAAATCAAGAAATTTCTCTAATTTTTAAAGATAATCATCAGAGCCTGGCCATTCTTGAAGGAACACCCTTCCCTACTCAGATTAATATCAAGCTCTCCCACAACATTTGGAAATATGTATTATATTATAACACATATAACATCTATATCAAATTGCTTGCCATTATGGGTGGTGTAGAGAGGAGGGAAAGTGGGAGAGAACATGGATCTCAAAATATTAGAAAATGATCATTAAAATTGTATCAACAAGTGATCTGGAAAAATACATGATTCAAAAATATTACTATAATTTTTAGGAACCAATTTTGCCTAGATAAGTTTTGCAGCTCACCTGCTGATGCTGTGACCTACTGTTGCCCAACTTTCTGGTGAGGATTGAAAAGAATCCTATACTGTCAGTGAGAAGAAACACATTCCAAACCTGTCTCAACTATTCTATTTGCTAACTGTGTGTCTTTGTGCAAGTCACTTAATATTTCAAGGGCTCAGTTTCCCTGTCTGTTAAAAAAAAGTGGTGTCAAACAAGAAGAAAGAAGAAAGCAAGCAGCAACACTAAATGCCTGCTATGTGTTTTGCATTTGTCTAAGTCCCAGGAATATAAAAACAAAAAAATGAAATAATATCTACTCTCAAGGAGTTTACATACTGCTAAGATGAGCTTAAATGTTCCTTCCAGCTCATATTTATAGTCCTATGATATTAAACCGAGAAACTACAGGCAATAAAATTCCTCTATCTCAGATTAGCAATGGAATTTGGTCTGTGTCCTAGAACCTTAACATACCTGCAATTAAGAAGTTTGCTTTGAGTCTTAATGAAGGCGATGGGGGGCAGCTAGTGGATAGAACTCTGAGTCTGGAGTAAGGAAGATTTGAGTTCAAATAAAGCCTCAGATATTTACTACGTGTGTGACCCTGGCCAACTCACTTAAACTCTGCCTCAGTTTCACATCTGCAAAATGAGCTAGAGGAGGAAATGGAAAATCCCTCTAGTATCTTTGTCAAATAAATCTCAAATGGAGATCACAAAGAGTCAGATAGGATTGAAATAACTGGTCAGTAACAAAATGAGGATGTAGTAGTATCTTTCTGAAATCATTATGCAGGGTAACTGTTCTCTCATGAAGCAAAAAAGGGCATGGATATAAATACATAGAAAAAAATAGATAGAATGGAACAGAGCATTACATTACTCAAAATAGGTGCATACCAAACATGAGCCATAATAAAGTCCCTTCTAGGCTTTGTTTCACCTCAGACTGGAAGATGTGATGAATTTACAGGATACTAAAAGCATACTTCTCAGCACTATGCATAACAACTCTAAATACTGCTAAGGGGCAGTGGCTTAGATAAAGTGTGAGGGCATAAATTATCCCTGGAAATTGTGAGAAACCCTCCAATAATTCTTTGTGAATAGTGTCAACAAAATGGACTAAATTTCCACCCAGAGGGACATTTATCATGAAACAAGACAGGAACTGCTTTCAGGGCATCTGTATCCATACAGGTTAAAGAAATTTAAAAAAAAATGGTATTTTCATTTATAAAATGATACTACTTTATACCAAAGGTTTCCTAGGGCCATGGGAATGGTTGAGCTGTTGCCATAAAGTACTTCACAAACCTTAAAATTGTTAAATAATTATTGGCTGTCATGTTTTGGGAAGAAAGTTTAATAATGCATTTGGTAAAGTGAATAGAGAGTCCTGGGTCTAGAGTCAGGAAGGCCCAAATTCAAATCTAATCTCAGACAATTACTAGCTGTGAGACCTTAACCAGATCATTTACTCTGTCTGGTTCAGTTTCCTCAGTTGTAAAATAGGGAACATGATAGTGCCCATTTCACAGAATTGTTGCAAAGATCAAATGAAATAATGCATAAAGTGAGTAGCATAGTGCCAAGCACATGGTAGATACTATATAAATGCTTATTCTCTTCCTTTCCCTGATAATCATCATGGATCTAGAGCTGGAAGGGATCCAGAAGGCTCTTGAGTACAACTTCCTCATTTTATTTATATACAAGGAAACTGAGGCCCAGGGACATTAAGTAATTGGCTTGGGGTCATTTTGATGGAGTAAATCTACATTGCTCTCAGAGTAGGATTTGAATCCATGTCCTCTTACCCTTCTTTCCATTATACTCTATCTCCCTACCCACTATACTATTTTCTAGCCTTTGATTCTGGCCAATTCACGGATTTCTAATCCCACCTCTAACACTAAACATATTATAACTCTGAAGCTCAGTTTGCCCATCTTTAAAATATCCATCATCCCAGCTTCTAAAAAATTTTGTAAGATTCAAATTAGATATCAAAAGTAACATACCGTCGAAATTTTAAAGCCCTATCTAAATGTCTTTTTTTTATATATATAAATGTCAATTCTTAATAAATGAATGCTCTTTATAACATGTGGATGAGAACTTTTATACAATTTCTGCAGGGCAGCAGAGGCATTACAGTATAGCATGATAATAATAATGATACTCCACCTGATGTTTATACAGTTATTTAAAGATATATACCTTATGTTAAATCCTGTCATAGGATGCACATCATCTGTATTATGTTATATATAAAGGGAATTTTTTGACATATATATATATAAGATTTTTGGCATATATATGTAAATATATATGTAAATATATTTATATATATATATAAATGAATTTCTTGGCATTCTAAGAAGCCATGACTATAGGAAAATGCTTAAGAGTTAACATTAACACGAAGGTTTTCTCCACCTTATTGTCCCTAAAACAGAAATTATTAAAGAGTATGCCCTATTCTATGGCCATTCAATAATAGAAATAAGGTCCATTTCCTAATCTTTTCCTTCAACTAAGATTCATCATTCTGAAATTACAAATTTAAGTTTACATACTTAAAGTCCAGCTTCATTTGATCATTCTTGTCAGTCACCTTGTAGCTGTGTCCTCCACGATGTGCTCTTCCGATTTATGCTTATGGAGAGGAGGTAACCTTTCACTTGGGAAAATTATGACTGTGAAGCATAAGATTTGACAAGTTCTATCATTCTGAAAAGGCAAACTTGAATTCAGTTCTAACAGTAAACTGAGGCTACTTTCTGAGGACAATCTTAGCTAAATACCAAAAGACCTGTGATTCAGTAGGCTATCTATTTGGTAACAAATTCTTTGGCCGTGGAAATAAACAACCAAAAAATACTAAGAAAGATTCAAAAAAGGTTTAGTACCCTTCTGTCTCTTCAGTGACAATGACAAAGTTATGGACAAGGGTGCAGAGAGTGCCACAAATCATGTTCTTTTTAAACTATCTATAAACTTTATTTGGTATTCTAAATGTGGTTGGTATTCTAAATGTGAAACCTGTCCAATGACTGAGGGGACTTGCTACTGGAACTAATAAATGATGTCTTGTTGAAATTCTTGATAGAAACCGATTCAGAAGAATGAAGTAGCTAAATAGAATGTTCACCAATAGACCTTTCTTGGAGGAGGCAAACAAAAGAATTTTGTGGAGTTATTATTACTAGATGTGTACAAGCAGTAAGAAACAGAATTTCATGGGACATTAACAATTTTTGAATAAAAATAATTTCTTTTTGCACTAACATCTGTTACAGAGAATGAAGAGAAATAGAAATTCTGCCAGGAATTTGACATGCATTTTGATTTAGTGACTCCAGAATGAAAAGGTAAAAATAGGTGAGGATTCCAGTAAATCTGTCAATGTGGGTATAATGATCTATAGCTAGATAGATCTACATGTGTGTGTGTGCATGTGTAAATGAGAAACAATATTAATTAGCCTACTTTAGGGAAGCCTTCAAAGAAGAAGATATTTGAAGTAGTTCAGAGGCCATTGAACTTGGTTTTAGGAAAATCTAGACAGATTCTAACTCAGATCCTATTAGATGTAGGACTCGGGTTTAACTTTCTTATCAATAAAATTAGATTGGTAGGGCTCAATTGACCCTACAGTCTCTTTTAGCTCTCAATCTATAATCTGAGTCATGCCTTGAGTTCTGAGAGGCATAGATGAGGAGAGGAGTTCATTCGAGGGCTGAGAGACAATGGGTACAAGAGTATATCAAGACTAATTCAAGCTCAGTTTTCCTGGAAAGTTGTGTCAAAATTAAATTAGAGGGAAATAAGTTTGGATAAGTAGGTTGGATTTTGGAGGATCTTAAATATCAGAATGAAGAATTTGTCCTAGAAGTAAATGGAACTATTGAAGTTTTTTTCTCTTCAAAATTAGGGCACAGGGTCACTTGCTCAAAAATATATAGGAGCTCCTATTGCCCCTAGGATAAAATATACTGTCTTTGTGCCCTTTTTGAACATTCCTGGACCTGAAGTATGCTTTTTCCTCACTTTTACTTCATAAAAAGTATAGCTTTCTTCAAAGCTTAGCACTCCATTCCCAATCTCCCATTGGAAGTCTTTCCTGATCCCAGATTTCTCTCCCTCTTCAAACTAACATGCATATACTTGTTCATGTATACATATATACATGTTGAAACCTCTGAGCAGACTATAAAATCCTTGAACAGAGGGTAATTCCTCCGTTTTTCCCTCTGACTTAGCAAGACATAGACATTTAATGTATAATTGCTGAATTAGATTGAAAAAAGAAAATAAACGAGGGAAGCCAAAGACATGTAATATACACAGATCCTATATACCTATAAATTACTACTATTTTCTTTGAAAAATGAATTGGTAGTCACTGTATAATAAGAATACTGAATGTCATCGCAATAATGATATTTGATATATTTGTAAAGACAGGAAATGACTCATTACTAATATGGGAATCATACCAGAATCAACTGACTGTATAGTCATACCACTGATGTATTAAAACACAGATCAAAATTAGCATTATACTAGAAGAAATAAAAATCAGAAAAGACATGCCAGATAATTGAAAATACTCAACTTTGTTCTGTTGAAATAAGCTATTGATAAAAACAGGTAATGAATAGAAGAAATAATATAGATATTATTTATAATAATTTCAGATGGAAGTTTAATTCATTTAAATAACCTGACATTATGGTCCTAAAAAATAACTTCATCAGAAAACATTTGATTTACCTGAAAAAAGACAACACTGGTTTAAAATATAAATCTTCATGTAAAATGCTACTGATGAACAATCAGTCCAGCCAAAAGCATTTATTGAATTACTTACCTACTATGAGGCAGGTCTTTTGCAAAGCATTGGTTGATAGACATTCATGAGCACTATCACTTCATAAAACAGAAATAAGTGATGAAAGCTAACACTTATTTGAAGAAAGTGTGGCAAGAGAATCAATTATACAAAATCACCTCCAAAGACATTTAAGGATAAAAATGGAAGGACAACAAAGAAGAAGAAAACAACTACTAATTTATATTGCTTCTTTCCCATCTACACAAAAGTTTTATGAGGATCATTCACCCATACTCAAAGGACATCCTCAATAAAGGTCTTAGTAGGAAAAGACAGGCTTTTGCAAGCAATATTGCACAGTAAACTACATGATAGTTAAACTATCATTAAATTGACTGAAAGATAAAGAAACTTCAAGATTAACTCTGCTTATTACTCATTGATTATTTCTTTAATTTGGTATAGCAAAATGACCCTTTAAAGGCTTTTTTTCAAGCAGATGTTCCCCACCCACCCACCCATGCATAGCACAAAGTTATTCATGGATCCTTAAAAGATATTACAAGAAAGATAACCTTGTTTGATGACCCAGTGATAAAAAATATCAAGTGAGGCATAAATCAGAGAGGCATATGCTCACCAGATGTTTTCACATCATCGTCATGGAGGAAATCCAACTCAGAATCCAAATTGAAGAGGAATTCACCAATGGATAGTAAGGTCCTCCAGATGCTCTTCTTTGAGGATAAAATTATGCTGATTTTATCAAGTCTTTGAATATTGCAGGGCCTCCTGGAAGATATCTATATCTATGGCCACACAAAAGAATTTAGTCTAACAACTGACCTTCAAAAATCAAGGGGATAATGGATCTCTGTTGACATGTATTCATGTATGTGTATATGTGTATATGTGTGTGTGAGTGAGAGAGAAAGAGAGAGAAAGAGAGAAAGAGAGAGAGAGACAGAGAGAGAGAGAGAGAGAGAGAGAGAGAGAGA
>NC_058130.1:661469088-661478929 GCF_016433145.1 Gracilinanus agilis
AGAGAGAGAGAGAGAGAGAGAGAGAGAGAGAGAGAGAGAGAGAGAGAGAGAGAGAGAGAGGCCATTATTACTGTCAAAGAGATGACACAAAAACCTCTTAGGAAAGAACTGATTCATACAATTAGGAATCAATGCCCAAGACATTTGATATCATGAAAATAGCCTGATTTTTAAAAAAATTGTTAGTTTTTTTAAAACCTGATACTTCTAAGTGGCAACCAATGTCATTCTATCTGAATATTATTACACAAATTCACTTGAAAGTTAGACAGATACTTTATGCACTAAAGAAAAAATGTGTACTTTACTCATCTAATCAAAGATGTCCTCAAATCACATATGCTTAAGTTATGAAGAAGAATCAATTTTCCTTGTAGTCAAGCCTAAAAGTGAACTCAACATTTTTGGGGGATGACAAGCAGATAAGAAAACTCATATCCAGTGTCTATAGTTTATCAACTTCTTGATGTTCTTGATAGGGAAAAATCTTTGCAAAACTTAACCTTGAGTTGCATGCTGGGAGCTAAGATGACAGAGTAAGGGAATCTGATTGCCTAAATCCTCCACAAAAGCACAAAAAGAAAATAAATCATCTCAAAACAAAGGAAAGCAGGAGGGACACACGTCATTGGAGTGAGAAGGTAGAGTAGTCCAGGGAGTGCAGCATTCTGAAGACCTAACAGAACTGCAGACAAGCCCAATACTCTGCTACACAGCCAGAGGCAATGAACTGGCAGAGCAGGGACCAACAGAGCAAGCCATTAAGGCCCAGGGCAATGAAGCTGCAAAGCTGGGGTAGGTGGAGGAGTGGGAGTGAACTCCTTCTATACAGAACAGATGCTAGCTTCCTCATAGGAAGTCAGCCAGGCCCCCACCCTGCACTTTGTGGGACCCAAAGAGAGGTGGGCATTTCCCAAGCATGAGAGAAGGTTATATTGCAAGCTCAGAAGAGTGGTCCCTCTAACCCAGGAGCAGAGCAGAACCTCAATAGATAGAAAAGGTAACAAAGAAAAATAAATAACCAGAAAATTTTGCAAAAGACAAAAAACAAATAAAAAAACCTTAAATTAAAAAGTTATTTTAGTGACAGGGAAGATCAAAATACAATACAATAAGAAGAGGACAACAATGGCAAGAGAAGCATTTGAAAACTCAAAGGAAAAGTGAGAAATGGTGTCAATCCTCAGAAAAACTATTTTAAGAATTTGGGGAAAAGTTTAAAAATCAAATAAGAGAATCAGTAGAAAAAGTAAATAACAGCTTGGAAAAAAAATCCACTTAAGAAAGGAAAATAATCTTTGTGTGTGTGTGTGATATATATATATAGATATAGATATATATATATAATGTAGTCAATAGCCCATTATAATTTTCAATCATGGGCAGATATGTCCAAGCAATCACTATGGGCAAATCTGAGTTAAGTACTTTAAATGTATGTGACCCCCAGGGTTTATCAGGCATAGGGACCCTGATTTCAGTATGTGCTCCTATTGTGATGCTATCTGAATGAAGGGATCAAAGAAAATAAGTGTAGTATTTTCAGGAATTCTAATAGCTTTTCAATTCATCATGTAAATGAAACAAGTGGAGAAATAAATAAGTGAAATTAGAATTTCTCGTGCTTTGTATGTTAACTATTTCTTTAACGTTCCTGATATTCTTCCCATTCACAATAAGGTATGTGATATCCATAGTCTCCCTTCACTAGAACGCAGTAAGTACATCCAACTTTACTGGTACCACTACCTTTTTACCTTGTTCTTTCTTTGACAAAAGGACACCATTGTTAAGACACCTTATCACAAAAGATTATCCCATGATATTGGATTGCCAGCTTAAGACTGTTTTTTGTAGTGCCAAGAGATATTGATTTTTTTAAAATTGTTGTTAAAATACAAATATTCTCTGGCCAATGCATAGAGAGGTATTTATCATTATACTATAAAAAGTTCACCAGCCATTGCCTCTTATTAATGACATTTTATTTTATATTATTGTCCAATAGGAAAGACAGTGTTGTATAGCGAGGAAAGATTGGTGAATCTGAGAGCCTTTAATTCAAATCCTGTCTTTATGACCTACAACCTATGTGACCATGGGCAAATAATCTAATACTTCTGGTTCTCTGTTTCCTTATCTATAAAATGAAGAAGTTAAACTGGAGGGCTCTGAGGTCATTTATATGACTTGGTCTAGGATTCTATGATCCTATGAATTATCAAATAGTGCTGAAATACTAGTTGCTTACTACTCAAGAATAATGTCATCTTTGGAGTGACAAATTACCAGAAGACTTTAACAACTATTATTTATTATCATGGGACTCAATTCTCAAATGGTGTCTCTAACTACATCTTTCCACATGGTACCATGCCTATGACAAAATACTTACCTATAAAAATGGGCAAGCAAATCCAAATGCTGATATCTTTGATTGTATACAATTTTATGTCATGCCATGTCTCTTGGAAATTGAAATCTCTCATTTATTTCTTCAGACTAGTCAAAACATATAAATTCTTATAAGGGATCTAAGTTCTTATAGATCAAACTGGAATTAGAGAAGGATAGATATTAGAGAAAGTACCTGGAGAATCAAATTTCATAATCTCATTGATCTAGAAGTAGAAGGGACTTCAAAAGCAATCTAGAACAACATGCTCATTTTGTAGATGAGGAAATGGAAGCCAAGGAAGGCTGAGACTTGCAAGATTTTGCAGGCAGTATGAATCAAAGGCTGAATTTAAACCGAAGTCCTCTTGATTCCAAAGCCAGTATTCTTTCTGATGTACCAGACTGCTTGTTTATAAGCTCTAAAGTGTAAATTATCTACTCATATGGGATATATGAAGAGAGAAAGAAATCATTATTCAATAAGGTAATAATGTGCCCATATGAAGCTTTGATGGAAGCAATGTAATAATGAAAAAAAAAAAACTACAAGGGACCATATATATAAAATACCATATATATAAAAACTACAAGGTAACTCACCAAAAGAATCTACTTTTTCATGGTGAATAACCAACAATTTGGGCCAAAAGTCAATTTTAATTTTGTAGAACTATATCAACAGCAGTAAAATATATCTCCCAAAGAATCTAATACTAGGATCCCAAATCCTGAAATTAACACTGATTCCTCTACTTGCCAACTTTGTGGGTCTAGGCAAGTTTGAACCTGTTTTGAGAAGGACAATCCATAGCACCTAGGTAAAAGACTAGTACTATGTTAAACTTTACAAGAATGAGTGGACTGATTGTGCTTTCAACATTTACTCAATAATGAAACATTACCTCAAAACACAGGAATAGATATGCAAAGAAAATACTATCACTCACCCATGTGCCTTTGGCTCTATTCTTATCAATCTACATCTTATCTATCTATCTATTATCTATTATCTATATCTTATCTATCTATCTACTAGAACTACATCTAGTTCTCCATTCTTTCCATCCCTTTAGGCCTCCTTTGTCACAAGAGTGCACATTTGCAGTGATACATGAATGCATTGCAGCATGCCTATGAATGCAGGAGAAAGGTGGGTTTAATAGATTTAATTTTAATTAACAAATTTAAAAATTATTTAATTATATTTAATGATTTTATCTATTGTTTAATTATAAATTGATTATTCAATTTTATATTCATTTGATTATTTATTAATAAACAAATATTTGATAATTACTATTCTAATCAAAACTTTTGATTAATTACTTTATAAAACAGCAATTATGTATTTATTTAATTAGATTTTATTATTTTGAGTTAAGATTATTTAAATTAGAATTTTTTTAATGTTTGATAGTTTTTTATCTTTATTCTGGATCCGTTAACTCTACTTTGATCTTTGTATTATTTTTAATTAGTGGAGAAATCATAGCTCAAGAGCTGAAGCAGATCCCCAGAAATCACTTAATTCATCTCTCTTATTTTATGGTTGAAGAATCTGAGGCTCAAAAAAGTGAATTGACTTGACCAATGTCACAAAGGTACTACCAGAAGTGGTATTTGAGCCCAGGTCCTTTTATCTCAGACCTATCTTATTCCCATTGTAGTATACTGTTTTCCACCTCTGGTCTGTACCTCTCAACCTGTGCTTCAATTTTTTGGGACTTTTAATTGACCGTAGCCTTGCAAATAGAATGGTTGCTTTGCAAAGCCTATGAATTAAAAAAAAATTGTAGGATGGGGTTCTCAAGCAAACACTTTCAGGATTCATTCGATATACTCACTTGATAAAGATTTATTACTTTACAGTCATATATGAGACTCTGTGTTGGATAATGGAGAAACAAAGACAAAACTAATCATCCATGTCCACAAGGACATCACATTCTATGGGGAAAATATTGCATGAACATAAGTGAATTAAAACAAAATATGGATTGTAAATATTGGGCAATTTTTATTGAATTGAACTATGAAGAAAGGTAAAGGACTCCTATTGGTGGGGACAATTGATCTGAATCTTGAAAGGAGTTAGGTGGAAGTGAGGAGAAAGAACATTTCAGGGAAAAGAAAAAGAGACAATTCATGAAAAGATACAGAGACCAAAGGTAGATATCCTATATAGAGAATAATGACTAGTTTGAAGAGTATGAGAGGGACTAATGTGAGATCAATTAGGAAAGCCGGATTGGAGCCTCACTGTGAAAAGTTTTAGGAAAACCTGAAGCATCTGATGGAGGTTATTGCATGTTATGGTCAGACTTGTATTTTAAGAATATCAATTTGGCAGCTATGTGAAGAATGAATTGGGGGGTGGAAATGAGTGGAAATGAGAGGAGCAATTAAAATGCTATGCAACTATCTAGTTGAGATATGATCAGACATGAACTTAGTAACATTTGAGTGGAAAGAGAGGCTAGACAGAGATACACAGACTCTGCTCTTGGAACCCTGTGCCTTTATGGGCCAAACTTCGCTTTATCTGTCCTGAGAACAGGATTCCACAGCACTTGGCTATTTCCAAACCATGTTGCCTGAATGCTAGTCATCTTCCTTGACCTGTTCACACTGGACCTAGACTCTGCCCATGTACTTGGCTTCTGTACATCATATTTTGCCTTATCTTGCCAATGAACAGGAATTTACATTCTTTCCTAGCCATCTATTAACTCTACTACAACAATACCATGACCTTCTTTTCTAATTCTTCTTTATGTGTTATATTACCCCATTAGATGAATGCTCCCTGAGAGCAAGGACTGTCTTGCTTGCTTGTTTTTGTTTGTCTTTTCTTTAGTATGTGAGGCACAATAAATATTTAAAATTTTTTTAAAAAGTGTTTTTTTAATCCTTCATTCATTTGTCATTCTACAAATCCCTCCATGAGTAACATCTGTTGCATCAATAATGGGGTCCCTTCTTAAGACTTGCCTTGACCATTTCCACTTGGACTTTTGTAACAAATTATAAAATGTGCAGTTACATTGTCAATTCTGTTGTCTGCTGAACTTACTTTTTCACATTTTCAAAACAATCAATTGATAGAAACTATGCAGATGGATTAAAGTGAGGCTTAGCTATTTTAAATAGGACCATAGAACAGTTTTGATAAAGCCTCTAAGACAAAGTATATTGATCAACTGAAAAGCAATTCTTCTTTGTGTGATTTGATGACAGAATCATTAAAAGAATCCTCTCTAAAGCACTTGAATCATTTAACTTCTGTCTTTCTAGTTTTCTCATATAAAAAATGAGAATAATAAAAGTAACCACCTTCTGGAACTGTTCTGAGGATAAAATGAGATAATGTTTCTAAAGAGTATTACAAAACTAAGTGTTAGAGCATGGCTTTGATTTTAGGAATATACTTCCTGAATGTGAAAAGGTAAACTCAATCTCTGACTATTGGGCGCTGTTGGAGTGGAATATCTTGATTCTTCTCCACCCTCTAATAGAGAATATATAGGCAGTCTCGCAAACGGATACCCCATTTCTAGTTAAATGATTATTGTTGATTAAACAGAAGGGGTGTTATGGCTCAATGGTATTTTTTCCCTTTTTTTATTCTTTTGACTTATTTTTGTTTTGGTTCTTTTGAACTCGGGTAGTTGTATTCTTTGTTAATTTACAGAATGAAGTTTTGCCCAGAGTAGCTTTGTAGCAATAAAGAGCTTTTCATGAAGGCCTTCTGTGGCCTTTTCTGTTCACTGATAGCCAGCACAATGAAAGATTTTCTGCCTTTGAAAATGCCACTGAAAATTAAACTGGGCAGGTCTCTTATAAATGCAGCCTGCCCAATCAAATGACACTAAAAGAATATAGGCTTTAACGTTCAATGTAACACAAGACCATTGTGTATAGACAGTGCTGAGTTTCTTGAATTAATATTTTTAAGCAGGCAATTTAAACATATTTCTGTAATGTAAGATCTACTTTTTTAAAAAAAAGGTTCTTATCACTCTCCATGTCATTTCATGACCAACAAAAAGAGTCAACCTTGCTATTGTGCTAATGGGAAAAGCATAATCTTGATTACAGAGTATTGATGTTATATCTCAGTATTGTAATGAACATAAAATAAATCATTGATTTTTCAGGCTAGAAGTGCCTTTAAACTTCATTTGGTCCAACCTAGCCATTTGACAGAAGTAGACAGTGAAGCTTTCAACACTGAAGTGATTTGTTCAAGATCACCCAGTGAATCAGGCAGCTTACTAAACAACATAGTGGATAAAGGCATGGACCTGGAGAGCAGATAGAAGACCAGAGTTCAAATTTGACCTCAGACACTTTCTAGTTGTATGACTGAGTCTATCCCTTAACCTTTATCTTTCTCCGTTCCCTCAACTATAAAATGAAGGTAATAACAGCAACCACCTCTGAGGGTTCCTCTCTATATAAATGCCAGCTAATAGTAGTTGACCTGGAATGTGAAATCCTGTCTTACTATTAGTGCCATTTTTTCCTACTCTAAGATACTATTTCTTTGATATTCTATTCATATTAAGTGAAATCTCTGTAGGAATTTAAAATGAAACAGAAAGGCAGCAAATGCAAAAGTATAAAGTATTATATTGCTGCTATTTAACTAGAACTCTTGATGATGACTTACACCTGTGATCCTGGAGGACTAGGAAATTTTCCATAGAGAAATTCCCAGCAACAACAATAATTTCTCTATAATTTCTGGCCTGAGAGAATTCCTTGGGACAGTGAGAAGTTAAATTCTTTGCCCATGACTAGAGCTATATATGTATGAATACCCAAATGTATTAATATACATGTCTGTATCTGTATTATATACATATGTGTATATGTATAGTCAATCCTTAACTTTTCTGATGGTATTATTCCTAGAAAACAACATGAAACTGAAAAATAATAATGGTGATAAATTAAACCTATGGGACATAAGGGTTTGGGTTCCTGAAATCACCAAAAACTATAATCTCTAACTAGAGATTGCTGAAAATATACTTTTCTGCATATAATTCTTTGTAACAAAATATTAATTCTAATAACATGCATTTTCCTAACACAGTAACCATGAAATCACCCCAAAAATGCAGGGGAGAGGAAAGAGCCAGGAGCAGCAATATCAGAAGAATCCCAAAGTAAAAAAGGGAAAAGGGACAACCTGCCATTCTAATCTCCCTTTCAGCTTCTGGTTGTTCCCAGATAAAAAGCACGTGCCTCTGGGTGAGTCCTTGGCCCCTGTTGGAGGTTAGAACTCTCTCCTGGGGGTCAGCTATGCCTTCAGACTTGGCACAGCTCTCTACCAGGCAGCAAGACAAACCAGGGCTGATAGCACTGCTCCATTGCTCTGCTCAGCAGGGGACCAGGACACCCTGGAGATCTGAGGCATGGGCAGCAGGGGAGGCATGACACACTTGGCTTCAGTGACACCAGCAAGAGATCAGGAGTGATCGTCATCTCATTTACCTGCAAACTTAACCACTTTTCCATTTTATCAATTCCCTCCTCATGCACTCGACAGGTTACTTTGCTATTCTTTGGAGCAGATTTATGATCACTTTTACAAATACTTTCCTCCCTTTTGTGGATATAAACTGGTCAAATCATGCCTCTCATTTATTTCTCTACTTCCTATATCCCCAATGTGTAGTTACCAATATGAAAGTGAAAATGGAGTTACTAATAAAATCATGAGAATACTTGAAATACGTGAAAGGGAAATGGACAAATATTAAAGATGGAATATATATGTGTGTATATATATACATTATATATATATGTATATATATATGTGTGTGTGTGTGTGTGTTTGTGTGTGTGTGTGTGCGTGTGTATATAAAGAATTGGAACCAGACCTTTTTGATTCCAAGTCCAAATCTAAGTCCAATTGTGTATCTACCATAATCAACTTATGTGCAAAGTACTCTTGCTACTGATACTGCATGCAAAGATAATATCAGTAATGGCTAGTATTTTATATAGTGCCTTAATATTTAAAAAGCATATTGAAATATATAATTTTTTCCTCACAAGAACTCTGAGAGGAAAGTACTATCATTATCCCTGTTGTTTTTTGCTTTCTTTTATAAGTGTGGAAACAGAAATAGAAGTAAAGTAATGACATTCTCAGGGTCACACTATTTGTAAATGTTTAAGGCTGGATTTGAACCAAAATCTTCCTGAATCTAGGTCCAGCATGCTATATACCATGCCATTTAACTGCATGGATATATAAAGAACTTTAGAACATGGTCTGGTCATCTGCAATCTGATAAACTAGTTAGAGAGATGAAATGCACAAGAAATAATAAAAGGAAATACATGCTAAGTGCCATTTGAATATGTGTCAAACTTTAAGCCTACAATATTCCTTGGTGACTCGAACCAAATTAAAATGTCAAAGGGAAATATTTAACAAAATAAACAAAAATATAATAAAACATAAATAACATTGTAGTTAAACTGTCAATATATTGTCTGTAGTATATATGGATCAATATATAGATCCTCATATATGTATTAATGGCCATATTTCTCTTTGAGTTTGATACTACTAGGTTAAAAAATTATTTCTTAGATGTTTAGGGGAGGGAAAAATCATTTTCTAAGTGACTGCTCAGGATATATTTCATAGACTACATGGTATATGATATTTTCCTTAAAGAATAGAAAGGCCTTCCTCTGTTGAAAGGGTCTCTAGAGGCCATTCCATGCCATTCCCCTGCTCAACAAATTTGAATCATTCCCTATTAATTCTAGGAACAAGTACAAGAGCTTCTTTTTAGGATCTAAACCCCTTAACATGATGATTCCATACTTCCTAAACAAACCTTTACCTATTCTGTAGTCCGGCTGAAAAGACCTTCTCGGTTTACTTCAGGCACATGGCAGTCCAACTGTCCTTTTGTACAGGTTGTCCCAAATACTTATAATACACTCCCTCCTCTATACCAACTTTTAAAATCCCTAGTTTCCTTCAAAGCTCAGCTCAAACGTACTTTACCTTACAAGGCATTGTCAGATTATCCTCCAAAGCTAGTACTTTCTTCTTTTTCCCATGAAATTATGTGGAATTTATTTTGCATTTACTTACATATGCACATATTTTCTCCTCTCAGAAAAAAAAATGTAAGCTCTTTTCAGGGCACACACTTCAAAAATTTTGTGCTTCTGTCTCTAGCACTTAACACACTCTCTGATGCATGGTAGGTGCTTAATTTAAATACAACAATAAGGACGAGAGAGAGAGAGAGAGAGAGAGAGAGAGAGAGAGAGAGAGAGAGAGAAAGACAGAGACAGAGAGACAGACAGAGAGAGAGAGAGAGAGACAGTGTTTGAATTAAATCTAAGAAGTAGGCAAAGAAGGTATATTGGGGAATGAAAGCATTCCCAAATTGCCTATTGACCA
>NC_058130.1:661481480-661518668 GCF_016433145.1 Gracilinanus agilis
TGTGATATTGGAAATTTGGGTTTCTTTGAACTGATCTTGAGATCTCTAGTCTAAACTTCCTGTGGATGTTATGGGGACTTGAAAACTACATTTCCCATGATTCCTCTTGTGTAATACAAGTGGGCAGGAAGTGTGATTACATAGAGAGAGGGATAAGACTCAGGACGTGATTGGGATGCTCTCTTTTTCCTGCTGAACAAGCCAGGTGGTCAGAGGTAATGGCGCGGCAATTTGAATGAGCTCTTATCAGGCACATGACTATAACTATCAAAATGGCTTTAAATAAAACCCTAATATCTTTATATATATATATATATATATATATATATATCCTTTTATATCAATTTTATTTGTTATATAGGATTATAGAAAAAGTTAAAATAAATGAATGATAGGTAAATGATAAAGTCTTACAAAATGTTATAAGTGTTGGTCAACACCAGCCTCAGGGATTTTATATATACAATATATAAAGCATATAAAAATACAATTTATTTATACAATATTCTTGTATTTTTATACATAATAATAATTATAAATTTTTATGTGGTATTTATTGAATTTGGATTAATATATTCAGGTTCTTATTTCTGTAGAGTATGGTCAGGATTGTGTCATTTGTAACTATAATTATTTGTTTAAAAAACAAGATTGGTGTTGCCTTCTTGCTTTCTTTTTTTCAAACCCTTACCTTCCATCTTAGAATTAATACTGTGTATTGGTTCCAAGGCAGAAGAGCAGTAAGGGTTAGGGAATGGGGTTAAGTGACTTGCCCAGGGTCACAAAGCTAGGAAGTGTCTGAGGTCAGATTTGAAACCAGGACCTCCTATAACTGGGCCTGACCCTCAATCCACTGAGCCACAGAGCTGCCCCCTTTTTTCTTGCTTTCTCTTTCTTTACTTTTCTCTGTTTCTCTTAGTATAGTTCTCTATTAGGCAACTTTGACTAGGAATAAGTATAAGATAGTGATGTTTGAAAGATCTTTTGGGGAGACTCATCTCCCAAAGGATCTCAGAGGGGATACTCTCTGTCTCCTTAAGAGGCTAGAGAGCAGGGTTTCTGAGTAGATTAGAACTGACAGGAGTCAGTGAGCCAGAGCTGAACATTCCATTACCAGGGAGACCAGGACTGAGGAGAGGAAGTGACTGATCCTCTGACAGGAAGTTAGGGGGCACAATTGGTCAGTGAGGAGATAAAGGAAGCAGCAGATGAGGAAAAAGGTCTTTTGCCTCTGGGATCTCTAGAGAGCAGGAGGTCTGTCTCTGAGGCAAGGATCTGCTGGCAGTTGGCTACTGACAATTGGGCTGCTATAGAAAAATGATTGAAGGAGTGAGTGAGTGGTGGCTGTCTATTATTTTAGGGAGTTAGATTGTTAGTGAATAATTTATATAGACTAGAATAGATTAGGCCTGGTGTGCCAGGCAGAAGAACCTGTCCTGAGAAGACAGTTAGAGATAGTTTTAGGAAATTTTAAGTACTTTAGGGAATTTTAGGTATATTTATAGGGTATAAGATTAATAATCTCTCTTTCCTCTTTTCTATTTTTCTATCTACTTCTTTCTTAAATTAAATGGAAGTTTTTGTTAAACTATTCTCCTCACTTTGTCAAACTCCTTAATTTAACCCTTTCCATATATATGAATGGATATGTATACAGACACATACACACACATTTATCTATGTTGAGTATTTGTGTTATCTTTATATATATTTGCATATATACACACATATACAAAATGTTTGATCAATCCTCAACATTCACACATCTTTCACAACTTTAAGCATTTTTGTGACTTTTTTGGTTTTACTTTGACCAACACACATTTATGGCTATGCACAGTGGGGGGGGAAATGAGAGGCTTAACATGGCTAGTTTATATCCTCAAAAAGAAGAACAGAATTTGTGAATGTACTCATGAATCTGCTCCTTTTCTTACTTTTAAAGTACCTTTTCAAGTGTATGATGAGAGAATTGATAAAATGGAAAAGTGGCTAATTTTATGGTTAAATGAGATGGCGGTCATTCCTACCCTCTTGGTGGTTCTTCCACAGCCAAATGTGTCATTATAAAGAATTGCATACAGAAAAGGGTATTTTCAGCAATATATAGAGAAAGATTACAATTTCGTAGTTGAGAGAACCTACCCGACTGTTATCCATAGTTTCGATTTTTATTCACAATTTTAACTTTTGTAATTTGCTTATTTTTAATAATAAAAGTTATTTATAAATATTTCAGCCTCTTCTTGACCACCCTACATCATAGAAGGCATCATTCAGGAGACATATGTATATATAAATTATGTCTTTCATGTTTTCATTTTTCATTTTTTTTGACTAAAAGATTTTCCCAATTCTTCACTTTCCTTCTATCTTGGCAAAGTTTCTTTTATTTATACAATTTCCATTTAATGTACTCAAAATTATCCATTTTACATCTCACAATGCTTTCCATCTCTTGTCGATTCATAAATTCCTCTCCTATCCATAAATCTGATAGGTATTATGTTCCCTTTTCTAATTTACTTATTATATCTCCTTTTATGTGTAGATCATGTATCTATTTTGAACCTATCTTAGTGAATGGTATAAGATATTGGTCTATGCCTAGTTCTATACCTAGTTTCTGCCAAACTACTTTTCAGTTGTCCCAACAATTTTTTACCAAGTAGTGATTTCTTATCTCAAAAACCTAGATTTATGCTTTTATCGAATACAAGGTTACTATGTCTTTTACTATTATTTGCTTTGGTCTGTCCTGTTCTACTGAGTTACTTTTCTATTTCTTAGTCACTGCCACATATTTTTTACTTTTGTGATTTTTTTAGGGATGTTACCCCACAACCAGTTGAGAATTGATTTACACACACACACACTCACACACACATGTGAGTGTGTATCTATCTATATATCTATATCTACTCAAATGGATCTGGAGTTACATAGGGAGTTCCCCCTCAGTAATGTGGGTTAAAAACTACCTATGATGTCCCCATCCCATACGACTCTCATCCATATTCTCCCAAAAGTATGTCAAAGGGATACCAACAAGAATTTCACTTAATATGATAGAGACTTTCTACACTTTACCGAGATAGTAAGCTCTACCTGCCATCCCTCCCTCTTGCCATTTGACCAGCCCATTTTCTCTTTTTGACATCCAATTCCTCACATTCTATATTCTAATTCTTCAAAGTTCATTATTGTCTTTATGTTTGTAACCCATTTTCACTCACATGATGCTTATCTTTAGTTCTTTTGAGACAGTAGCACTCCAAGGCTTGTTGCAATATAACAACAATAGCAAAATGATTGCATTGAAAACATGGATCTTTGCTATTCTGAGAAATTTAGGGAGTTTGTAAATGTATATTACAGTTTCTTCAGGGAGCCAGCCCACTCTCCTTTTCAACACTGAGCCTAGTTCACTGACCATCTATGTTGTCTAATCCGGATATTCAAATTGTTGGAAAAGTTCCCATAGTATATAACCTTTTAGATTGAAGTTAAAATATGGACAATAGACCTTTTTTATCCATTTTCTCTTTCCCTTGTGGATAAACAAACCAAACTCTTTTGAATGATTATCTTTAAGGAGGCTCTTCAGTGATTTGGACCTTGATGTAATTGATGACATGATGATGGGGGTGTTAAGCTTAGACGATTAATTGAGGGAGATGCTGAATTTTATTAATTAGGAAATATACAAACATACCACTGGATTATCATAAATCCAGGGATGAAAAGATCCCGTAGGGGAACAGGTCAAGTAGTAGGCTTAAGGAAGACCTAAAAGTGAGGTTCATGGCCCATATAACATTGTTAACACAAGTTAAGAGTCACCTACTAAACCTGTTATGATGGAAAATATATGCATTTAAAGGACCTCATCATCTACATAAGAGACTAAATTATAATATATAATGGGAAGAAACCATAAATATCTTGCATTAATGTATATGTGAATGTATTCAATGTCCCCTCAAATGACTTAATGAAATATTAAGCTACTAAAGTTTTGGAGCTTGAAATTTTCCCTAAGATTTGGGGATCTTCATCTCTGTAACTACATCTATATCTATATCATTATCTATATATCTAACTATCTTGAACAGATGATGCAAATGAACAAAAAGCTCATGAAGAGGGCATTGAGTTAGATTTCTCTCAAATAGTAAATGTTCATAAATCATATACCAGGCATTTTTCAAGGTACTGAGGATATCAAGATCATGTAGGATTAACGTTTGACTTGAAACTTCCATAAAGCCCAAGAATTCGAAGAGAGATGAGAGGGAAGAGCATTCTAGAAACAGAATAGGTTTACAGCACATGAATAGAAATATAGATAGGAAATGGAATGTTTAATAGACGAAATGTCAAGTAGATCAATTTGACTTGGATATAGAACACAGTTTCTTAATCTTTTTGTGTGTGTCTTGGATCCTTGTGGCAGTTTAGTAAAGTTAGATACCCTCTAGGTGAGAATAGAATAATATTTTTAAGTGCATAAAATACATGATGACAAAAAAAAAACAATTATATCGAAATCCAATCAACAAAATATTTTTAAGAAGTTAACACATGAAAAGTAGATGGTCAGGAGGAAATCGAAATGTTTGAAAGATTAAGTTGACACTGTCAACATTCTATCAAGAAGACCTCAGATCATTTTAACCAATGTTCTACCAGTGGTATCATATACCTGAATATCAAAGTCCTTAATGATCTCCAGAGAAGTGAAGTCAAGTATCATCCAAAGGACAATGGAAACATATGTAATAGATAGGATCAGCTTGGAACACATTACCAATAGGGGATATATAAAAGTAATATAAATAATGTTACCCAAAAATGTATAAACAAAAAGGAAAATGGGCAACATGTAATAAGAGTGAGTAATAATTGATGCAACACTTGCATGTTCCTTTGGTACCCACACATTGTCAAGAAAAGTTATAAAAGGGTTGGCTACTTGACCATAATAAGTCCCTAATAAATATTTGTTCATTAGAATTGGAATTCAGAAGTCACAGGTATGTGACCTGGTAAATATGCCATAGCAAATGAGTAGAGCATTGGGAGTTCCTGGGATTAAAATAATAATAGCTAGCATTTATATAGTGCTAGTTTGCAAAATACTTTATATATATTTTAGATATGTACATAATTATATATATATGCACATATATATACGATAACATCTAATCTGATCCTCACAATGACCCTGTGAGATAATAAGAATAAGCTTCATTTCTTTAATAAATAGAAATGTTTGGCTTAATTTTGTTTTAAGCCCCCTTTTGGAAGATTCGGCTGTTTTGAGTAAGCTGTTTTTCTATATGCTGTTTTTTTAAAAACAAGATAAGCACTTATATGGTAGGATATTGTAAATAGCATGTGTGTGTTCTTAAACAACTGATAAGCGTATGTGTACTCTTTCATAGAACAGACCACCAGTGAAAATATATTATAAACAATTTTATCAATAGTTTATACAGTTTATACCAATCAAATTATGTAGTAAACATCTTAGGAACACCCATAGTTAGAATTATAAGAAATCCACTAGAAGCCCCTGACTCCAGCCTGCCCCTGGATTACAGTTGGGATTGACTCCTGTGTTCCCCCACTAAATACTCAAGCAGCCTAGACTCACTTAAGAGCAAGCTGATAGATTGATTTGTCAGACCATCACCTCAGAGCAAGACATGACCACATTGGCTGGCAGAATGGGAAAATTGTCATGGCTTAAAGGGAAATTTTTTTTTATATTGTTGGTACATTTTCACTTGTAAAGTTTGATTGCCTCCATTGAACACTATAAGCCTAATTAATGTTTCTATTACCCTAGTTAGCATTTATAATGGTAAATCAAGTATAAGTACATATCCTACATTAAAGGTAGATGTGATTATTATACCCATTTTACAGGTGAAGAAATTGAGACACACAAAGGTTTAAGTGACTTTCCAAAGTCACATAGCTAATGTCTGTGTCAAACATAGGTTATACTGACTCCAAATAGTGTTGGAACATTATCAGTACTGATCCACCTCGCTGACTCTAACCATAAATAAAGAACTGGGTCATTGACAGACTCTGAATGAAGATTGAAGCATATTATTATTTACTTTATTTCCTCTGAATTTTTCTCTAGAATGATATGTGTCTTTTTAATAGGGCGGGGTACAGGCTTCCCCTAGATACACTAACACCCTAGATTGTGTAGAGTACATGAAAGACTCCTTTTTCCTGGCATTCCTCAAGTGCTAGGAAGGTGACTTTGAAGCCTTTTTGCCTCTCCCTTCGTTCTTGATGAGCGCAGATAGGCACATCCCAGCTTGCTCCTAATAAAACATCTATTTTATATCCCAGATATCTGATTAACCTCTATACTGGACAGTTCACCCCCTTTTGACTTTGAGACACAGGAAACAACCACATGACTCATCTTGGGTTCCAGAGACCCAGTAAAATGGGTCTTTTATCATCCTTTCTCTAGTCAAGTATGCCCTGTTGTCAAAAGACTATATAAAGCTCAGAACACTTCTCCTCTGGAAGGCAGCCCTCCACCTGCACATTGCCGCCCGGCCATTTCAACATGACTTCTAAATTAATAAATTTTTCTTTTTATTTTTAAGCTATGTTTTGGAGCCTTGCATTCTTTCAAAGGGTACCTGTCCAGATTCAGGGTTTTACCTCAAGCTCTCATACAACACTTTCACTACATGATGAACATGGAAACATGTATTTAAGATAGCACATGTACTACTTATATCTTATACCTGCTGTCTTGGAATGGGAGGGAGGGAGAGAAAATGGACTGCAAAATATCAGAAAACAACTATTAAAAATTTTATCAACAAATAAAAATAAAATTCCAAAAATAAGAACTGAGTCTTAGATGTTTTAGAACCCAAGATTCTCTTTTTTAAAATAAAGGAAACAAATCTCATAGATTTTAATGCCATACATTACCCAATGCCATACAGATTGTCATTGAAAAATGTAGAATTCCAAACCTCCCTCTGACTCCATATCTAGTCCTTTTCCCCTAAAACATTGTCTCTCAGATTCAAAGGAATTATATTTACTAAATCATGTAATAATAATAATAACTGCTATTTAGATAACTCTTTATAGGGGGCAAGGCATTTTCTATACATTATTTCATTTGACCATGACAGACTTGTGAATGAAATATTATTATCACCATTTTAGGAAAAAAAAGAAACAGCCTCAAAGAAGCTAACATATATCAGAGGCAAGATTCATATCTAGTTCTTTATGCCAAAGCCCTTACCCATCTAGCAACATTTTTGAGCAAATTTGAAAATAAATTCACACGTTTTATTTTTTTTCATCTCCCCTAATTTGTCCTCTGGGAGAAAAAGACATAATGAATTAATTTCACTTTGGATTTCTAACTACTTGACTTATGAGACTACTTCTCTTAATCAGATGATTAAGTATAAGCCAAAGAGATTTATACCTTCATAAAGAAGATGTCTTCTGGGGGGCAGGTAGGTGGCTCAGTGGATTGAGAGCCAGGCTTAGAGACACAAGGTCCTGGCATCAGGTACTTCTGAGCTGTATGATCCTGGACAAGTCACTTAACCTCCATTGCCTGGCTTTTATTGCTCTAGTGCCTTGGAATCAATACATAGCATTGATTCTCAGAGAGAAGGCAAGGGTTTAAGAAAGAAAGCAAGAAAGCAAGCAAGCAAGAAAGCAAGCAAGAAAGAAAGAAAGAAAGAAAGGAAGAAAGAAAGAAAGAAAGAAAGAAAGAAAGAAAGAAAGAAAGAAAGAAAGAAAGAAAGAAAGAAAGAAAGAAAGAAAGAAAGAAAGAAAGAAAAAGAAAGATACATTCCTATTTCCATACCTTCCTCAAGTCCCAGAAGGGAAAACAGGTCTGATTAAGAGCCTTTAATTGCTTAAGAAGCCTTTCCCCCTGCCCATAAACATGGAAGTGTCAAAAGGGTAATCCATGGTGGTTAATCAATAGCCAGGCCTTAGATGAGTTTCTGAGAATGAAGTGAAGGAAGAGGAAGTGAGGAGATTTTTCAAAGGTGGTATTCGATAAACACAATAGGAGACAGAGGAGCATTAAGAGAAGGGAGATACTAAAAAGACCTAGTTTCTTGGTCTTGCCCTGAAACTGGCACATGCCTGTTTTTAAATAGGCTTCCTTGATCATTATGCTGGTATGACATTTGGTTATGTGAAATGGTAAACATCTGGATGAAATTGGGGTGGAGGGAGAAACCCACCCTAAAACTGAGACATTTCCAAATGGGCAAAGGAGTTTTTCATAGGGCTTCACTTTTCTTTGGATTCTTGGGGGCCTGATTAGACACAGCTTTGCAGTTCCTAAAACTGTCAATTTACCCTACAGTCACTTAACAACTATTTAGCGCCTTGCATGCTTTAGGCATTTGATAAATATTTGTCCAATTGAATTGAATTAATTGGTGATAGCCTTTCATAGATAGAATATATACTTTGGGCATCAAGATGATGGCAAATTCGTCATTTCACTGTGTTGAGTACTTTTATGGAGAGTCATTAATCTTCATTAGTAATAGTAACAGCTCCTGGAACTGGTAAATTAACCTTTGAAATGCTTATGATTGTTTAAAAAATTTGTATAGGATGAAAGAGCCATCTTTTGATCTCTTATGTAAAAGTGTGGTAATGAGCTTATTCAAGTTAATAGGGGGAAGGGAAGAGAAGAAATCAGAAGCTTTAAACAGCTGGGAGAGGAAGATGTCAAAAGCAGCTCCTGAGGTAACAACTCCCCTCAAAGCCTTCTTTAAAATAACCCTTTTGTCTCCTTCCTTAGAAGTGTCTTCAGGGGAAATTCATTATCTGTAGAGTTTAATTTGTTATGTAGGGTGCTAGGCAGTTGGTCCAGCATTAAGTTACTGTCATAAAACTTTGTAATTAGGGAGGTCAACTTGCCCAAGGGTGCCTCATAAGGGAGATGCCTTATTGCACACTTTCAAAAGCTACTTCTTCAGGAAAAAAAAAGAAGTTGATTAAACCAGGCAAGTATTATGTCTTCTCCCCCTGCAAAAGGTAACACTGAGCTTATAATAATTGTCTCATCTTGAGGAAGACACTTTTCAAATACACCAAGCAACTCTAATGAGGAAGGAGAATTGGTTTGGTTATTTTTATGCCTGTAGGGCAGTTCCTTGGGGTTTAAATGAGTTGCCATTTGATTTTTGTTTTCCAGAGCCTGGAGCTTTACAGGGAAAAGTTGGCTTGGTGTTTTCTAAAGAGAAACAACAAACAACAACCATACTCTTTAATTTGTAGAAGAAAGAAATGAGAGATACTGTGACCTACTGGAGAGAGAGAGAGATCGAAAAGGAGGCAGAAAGACTTGAATTCAAGTGCCACTTCTGACATATACTTTATATAAGCAAGTCACATAACTTCTCAATCCCTCAAGCAATTCTCCAAGAGTATAAACTGCAAAGTAGTTACTGATCTGCATAGTAAGAAGTTTCTTTATTAGGAGTTACCTCTACTAATGAAATTACCGGACTAGTTTTTTTTTTTTTTTAAATGAAAACAATAATGCTCAGCATTTATATAGTGCTCTAAGATTTATAGAGCACGTTACCAATATGGTTTCATTTAATCTTTATAACAGCCTATATGATGTAGGTGCTATTTTAGGTGCATTTTATAATCAAGGAAATAGCAGACAGAAGTTAAATTACTTGTCCAGTGTCACACGTAAGAAGTGTTTGAGGCAGGATTGAAACTCAGGACTTCTTGACTTTAAGACTAGTTTTCTATCTCCTCTGCTAATTATTTGTCACATGAAAGACTCATTGTAGGAAAATTGGTGGCATTTGTTTATATTTGTACCAATATTTGTTCACTACGCTTTTATTGAAAATAAATTTCCAAGAAAAGATCAAAGGTATCCAAAGATAAGCTGATCAGTATCATGGCCAATAAAGAACCCATGTTTTCCATTCTTATTGACTTAACCAAAACCTACTGACAATAATCTTATCTTCCATTTGTTTAGAGCTTTAGGCTTTTCAAAATGTTTTCATACCTGAGCAATTTTTAAAGAACCATAAATAATAAGTAGAGATTGCTACATGGCAGAGTGAAAAGAGCAGTGGATTTGGACTCAGAAGTAGAACTGAGGTCATATTCCACTCAGGTACTTAGTAGCTATGAGATCCTGGGAAAATCATTTAATCATGTTCAGACTCAGTTGTGTCATCAGTAAAATACAGATAATGCTGGAGTCTTTTTGTGAAGATGAATGAGATAATATTTGTAAAGCCCTACATTATTTACTAGATATTATTGCTGTGGGCCTGATGATGAACACGTTTCCTATTTTTCCCTCTAACCAAGAGAGAAGTGTGTTCCATGAACTTCAGAACAATGAAACTAACATCCATTTTCAAGCAGAATTCGGGAACAGATCATTAGATAGATAATGAATATTCCTTAATAAATGTGGTGATTGCTGAGGGCCAATATAAATTCTTTTTCTGTGTATGAAAGCATAGATTTTTATTTTTATATATAACTGAGTATAATATGTAGCATAATAAGATAATATATATGTTGTAATGTGTGATAAATTACAATAAATATTCTTATCTAATACAATAAATTCTCACAGTAGCTGTCTAAAAATCTGTCCAATGCTTTTTTCCCTTCTGCCCTTCCTCTCTCCTCAAGAAGATAGGTAATATGATATGTTATACATATATTATTATATAATACATATTTCCCTGTTTGTCATGTGAAACAAGAGATATGTTACTTATACTAGAGAAAAATTCATGAAGGAAATAAAGTGAAAAATGGTATCTTTCAATCTTGTATTTGGATTCTGTTCTTTCTATGGCAGTGCATATCCTTTTTCTTCATGAGTCCCTTGGAGTCGTCCTAGGTTCTTGCCATGATGAAAATAGTTGTCATCCACAGTTGGTCATCATTTATTATTTTTGGTACTGTGTACAATGTTCTCCTGGTCCTGCTCACTTCACTTAGCATCACTCACTTCATATATAAGTTCAGGTGGTTTTCTTTTTGCTTATTTGTTTTTTGTCATCTTGTTTTTCATTTCTTATGACACAGTAGTATTTCATTACAATCATATAGCACAACTTGTGGTAAGAATTATTTTTTTCTTTGGATAAGACTATTGTATTTGGAAAATATATATATAGCCTATCTACATATCATCTTGTAGCATTTTTGTAGCAAAGATAGAGAAATGTGGGTAACATGCCAGTATAGTAATATGTTGAATGAATACCAATAATAGATACTGACATTTATATTGAATTTTGTACAGTATCTTCATGTATAGTTTAAATCACAGAACTTAGAGCCAGAAGAGACATTATAGATTATTTAGTCTACTTCTATTGTTCTTTAGATGAGGGAGATGAAGCCCCTAATTTTTAAGTGACTTGATCAGTCATACAGCTATGATGTGTGTTTTTGATGTAGGTTTTGAACATATTTTCTACCCCTAATATCTGTACTAATTCCTCCTATTACTAAAACTACTGCTTGTCTTTATGTCAAATTTTTCAAAAAGGGATAGGGATCAGTCTTAAGAGAAATACCTCTTTTCAAAGATATGTCCATTTGTCCATTTGTGTTCTGGCAAATGTTTAACAACAAGGCTCTCCAGGAAAAAAATTAACTATGACACACTTTTACCTTAACCTAAATTATTATCATAATCTCCATCACTTTCCTAAGTCTAGACAACTAACCAAACAATAAATCAAACCTGATTTGTAGTGTTTTCTGATTTCTGAGACAGAAATGTTCAGACTGAACATTTAACAATTGTCTCTTACAGAGTTGGCTCTATAACATCCCTATTTCCTTAAATCTATCCTGATCTAATTTTGTGTCATTTGATTGTATGAACACCTGGGAGTGATTCTTATCTAATATAGAGAGAAAATAAACATCGGAAGGATAGTTACCATACTGGATGACAGCTTTCAATAAGCTTGATTAATCACTCAAATCTAAATCAATATAATTTAACAAGTATAAATGGAAAGTCGTATATTTAAGCTCCCCCCAAAATCAACTATGATATTTCTAGATAGAGGAGAAACAAAATAAATAAGAATAACGAGTGTGGAAAAGACTCAGGAGTATTAGTTAAATGCAAGCTCAGTTTGGACCGGAAGTATGGTATATCTCTCAAATCAGCTACATTATATTTATGGAAGTTTAGAACAAAGCAAATAATAGGCCTATTGTATTCTGCACTGGTCAGACTACATCTGCAATCCATAATAATTTTTGGGTGTCACACTTTAAGACATACATTGACTGATTGATGGGAGCAAGTCCAGAGGAGGACTGACTAAGATAGTTTGGAAACTGGAAAATGTGTCAACTGAAAAATTAAAGATGAAGAACAGAAGTCTTTGAGGGAAATGTGTTCCTATTCTCCAAATATATGAAGGCCTGTCATATGGAAGAGAGTAGATGGCTCTAGAGACCAAAATTAGAACTGGATGTTAGTATGATATAGGAGAAAGAATCGGTTTTGGAGTTAGCAAACATTTATTAAAACCTCAGCTCTTCTATTTACTGTTTGATCATGCAGGTCATTTGACCTATTTGCATCTCAATTTATTTACCTACATAACATTCATGAACATAATTCATGTGTATGACAAGTGGGTTGCATGCAAGTCCTTTAAATCCTTTATGTCTGATCCTGTAGTGAGAGAGCTGATCAGGAGAACTTGGGCTGGAAGGGACACCTTCTTCATGAATGGCAAGGCTCCAATAATTAGCTTAAGAATAAAAGAGATTTATTAAAAAGAATGCAAGTTGGATTTTTGAGCTGAGTTGGCTGGGGAGGCAGGAGCAAGTGGAATACTGCCTCTAAAAGGAGATGAAATTTGGGATACTTATACCCTTCTGGCAAAAGAGCCTACATGACTAGTGATGGGATGGTGGTGGGGTGATGGAGTGATGTTTTGGGGACTCTGGGACCTGAGATGGGTCATGTGCTTATGTCCTATTCCTCAAAGTCAAAAGGGGGTAAAATTGCCTAGTTTGGGGGATGTTTAGATATCTGAGCTAAAAACAGATGCTTATGAGAAGCAAGCTGGGAGGTGCCTAACTGTGGTCATCAATAATGAAGGGAGAGGGTGCAGCTGGGTAGCTCAGTGGATTGAGAGTCAGGCCTAGAGACAGGAGATCCTAGGTTCAAATCTGGCCTCAGACACTTCCCAGCTGTGTAACCCTGAGCAAGTCACTTGACCCCCATTGTCCACCCTTACCACTCTTCCACCTAGGAACCAATACACAGAAGTTAAGAGTTTTAAAAAAAAATGAAGGGAGAGGCAAAAGGGGATATTTCTCTCAGCTCAAATTCACCCTCCCTCAGCACTGCAGAAATGCAAGGGAAAATGAATTTTTTACGTACTCTCTGACCTGGGACACCTTTGGGGTTTTGGGCTGTCTAAAGGAAGCCTGTTCTCTCATATTAATCCTAAGCTAAAATGAGGAAGATTTGCTTTTGTATAAGGAAAAAGTTCCTAATAAGATGGAAGAGGCTTCCTTGCCACTTGTCTAACCATGTCATATCATACTTCCTAAACTTCCATTTCCTATCACTAGTTACTTGGACTCTGCCCTGAGAACCCTAAGATCTGCTATGTAGATTTTGTCTTATCTTATTGGGTCTCAGGTATTCATGACATTCTTTACCCACTTACTGAATCTACTGCCAAATACATACTGCATTTTTCTAAATCTCTTTAAACTTTTTTTCCCATATTATTAGAACTTAATCTCCTTGAAGGCAGGAACTATCTTACTTGCTTATATTACTAGTCAATATTTAGCACAAATCCTGGCACAAAAGTAAGAACTTGAAAAACTATTTTTTTTTATCTCTCTGCCTATCATCTATTTACTTAACAATTAGAGCCCTTAAAAATTCAATAGGTAACCTTGTGAGGCAGTCATTCTCCATCCCTGATGCAGAGTGAAAGTCCATGATTCCATTATCTCATTTGATTCTAATATCACCTCTGACATCAGATAAGTATCCTTTATTCCTATTTGACAGATAAAGAAAAGGAGATTAAGGTGACTTGCTTAATGATTGCTCAGCAAGTTAGAGGCAGAATGAGAATGTTGTTTTCTGTTGTCTCTAAGTTTACCACTACATTTCAACACTTATTTAAATATGACTAATTTGAAACAAGACTATTTGAAAAGCTCAAGCCCATTAAAATGACAAATTTAATTAAATATGAAAATATCAATAAAATTCATAACAAAATATAATCACAAGGAGAGAAATGCTATCAGGAAACATAATGTGGTAGGAAATTAATTTTATAACAGTAAATAAATATATAAAATACAACTCTCCTATGCTAATTGAAATTATCTTGTTATAGTAGGAAATTGAGATACACAAAATCTATTCTATAAGAATTTAACAGTGTATATGTACAACACTGTCCCATGAGACACTTACAAACTTGTTGAGAGATAGTCAGGAGAAGTACATTGAACAATGTCATATAAATTACAGAATGAAAAATATGTAAAATAACATTAAATTCTATGAAATCTGGTGAAATTACTTTGTGTACACGTAACATTTAAATATCTTTGTGCATGTTGTTTCCCAGAAGAGTTTAAGCTCCCTGAAGGCAGGTACTATTTAGTTATGTTCTTTGTATCCCTAACACCTAGCCCAGTACATTGTGTTTATCAAGTGTATACCATACCATATGCCATAACATATGCATGTATGCATATGATACTGTGTATGTATATGTGTGTGTATTCACTTGAACTGAATTTAAAGTCTCATTACTTTCTCCCAAGGAAAATCATGTTATCACATGATTAAATTGAGTTAGAGCTACAAAGGATAATAGAAGTTATCTATCCTAACTTCTTTTTGAGAAGGAAATAGAAATTTGGAAAGATGAAGTTATTTGTTCCAAATTCACACATCTTAAGCATTATAACTAAGATCTGTCTACCATCAGAGTTGATCACTGAATGAATGAATGAACTAGTTGTTAGGTTTTTTTTTTTTTTCTGACCACACAGTCTGATCAAATGTTCCATTGCATTGCTTTTTTTTTTTTTGGGGGGGGGGTGAATTGGCTAATATTGGTAAGAGGAAATATGTCATATCATCTCAGTCTTAATTTCTCTATGATTCACTTTCCCACTTTCCTGTGGGTGAGATGTGGATAATACTCTGTGGATTTTGTATTAGATGTTTAAAAGTAAGATAAGAAGCTAGAGAAATCACTTTTATTCTATCCCTATTATTTCTTTTATTTGCTTGATTAAATAGATTTGCTCACTGTCAGATAGAGTGTGAGAGAGAGAGAGAGAGAGAGAGAGAGAGAGAGAGAGAGAGAGAGAGAGAGTAACCAACAGTTACCTTCCCCTTTATATTGGCAAAGTAAAGTGACTTTTACTCTGAATTCTTTAAAGAGATTATCTAACCTCTATAGTACCAATATTTGACTATAGATATAATTTTAACCCAAAACTTTTCCTGGGGATAGAACAGTGAAGGAATGAACAAGAAGCCTTGTGCCCTTAAAGCCCCTCTAAAGAAGAAACAGTCTCCCTTGGACATAGAGAGGAATAAATCATAGAATATAGATGAGTTTATTTGTGCCACACTTAAACCAGCTTTCTATATTAGATACAATATAATGATATAGATAGATAGATGATAGAGTATAGATAGATAACAAATAAACAGTATAGTATATAGAGATAATAGTGTATATCTGTATAAATTAGTCTTTAGAGATAATTTATACTATCATATGTGTAGATAATAGTATAAAGAGATAATAATGTTTGCATATATGTATGTATATGTATATACATATATGTATGTTTACATACATGCACACTTGTGTATATGTGTGTATATATACTATTATCTCTCTATACTATTATCTATCATTATCTACATAATTTTATATATACTTTCTGTAAACACTTTTATTTATATATACTATTATCTATGTATATTATTTATATTTACTATTATGTGTATACATTATTTTTATATAAATGCTATTATTTCTCTATTCTACATAAAATATCCTAAATTTTGTCACATAACCTCTGAAAAATTATGGATAATTATAGGTTTTCCTTAATTCTCTTTCATTATCAATACTTATTATGTTTTCCATACATGAGGGGTCCATTTGCTTCATGTGGTTTCTCATGGGTGTGCTGGAGCCAGCTCCAACTGACTCTGTTGATAATTAAACTTTCTGTGGGAGCATTTACACCTTGAAATTTGGAAAATGCAAAAAAATCAGTGCTTGGCATTGTTTTGTTGATTGCCTAGAATTAAGAAAAAGATTGAGAAAATGTTCATGCATATTAAACTGAAAAGCATGTCCAAGGTAGTTTTTGGAGATCCTGTTAAATATTTATCTACAACTTCATTCTAAAAAACCATGTCGTACTTCATTGTACTATGGTTTTTAATGGATAAAAGAAAAACATTAATGATGATAAGAACACTGGACTAGGAATAATCAGAGGATCTGAAGACTAGGCCCTAGGTCTGCCACTTAAGGCTTTAATATCCATGGGGCTTTGGACAAGTTGTTTGAGCTTTCCTTTCATCTTTTTTAAAAATAGGAGTAAAACTATGGGTTGTTGAGGGAATCAAATGAGAGAGTGCATATGAAAACACTTTGGAAACTGTGTTATATAAATATAAGGGATTATTCTTCTTGGAACAAATCACAGAACTATTGATCTATACCTGAAGGCTTTTTATTGGAGCGTTCATGACCAGATGGTTTTGATTTTAATTGAATACCAATAAAATCTAGGACCACAGCTTAAGCTGATGACAAAGGAATTTGTCAGGTTTCTAACCACTAAAGACAGGTAACAATATTAATAATTTGACAGCAATTTATGTTCAAAGTCAGATTTCTTCTTTGAACTCAAATGGATCTCGGGGGCTATTTCTCTTCTAACAAATTTTAAAGTTAAACTCCATTGGAAAGATTGGAATTCTAGTTTCAGACTTTCAAGCATTCTGATGAGAGGAAATGAGAGATAGAAACAGTTAGACAGAGAGAGACAAAGACAAAAACAGAGACTCAGAAAGAAACAGTGACACAGGGGGAGACAGAAATCTCCAACTATAAATAGTCCTTAACTTCAGAATGGATTAGGTTCCCTAAGAGTCTATTGAAAATTAGTTCCTTAGTACTTGCAAACATTTTTGGATAGAAACAATGTCGAAAAGAGTGGATAGGTAGTTTGCTAAGTCATCTTCTAAAACCCACTTGGATTACAGATTTAGATTTGGAAGAGATCTTAGGAATAATCTTGTCCAGACCTCTTATTTTACAATTAAGGAAACAGAGACTCATGGAGGTAAAGTGACTTACTCAAGGTTACACAATAAACTATAGAGGTGGAATTTGAAATATGGTTTTATAACTTGAGAGATAGTGTTCTTTCAACAGTACTAAGCAGCTCATGCTAACCTAACCTAAAAAGTACTTGAGGTCTTAAATTCTTGGGGCCTCAGTTCCATCATCTGTGGAATAAAGGAGTTGAATTTCATTAGCTTCAAAAATATTTTAAATATTTTAATATTTTCAAAATATTAAATGCAATGAACATAATTGTCTTCTATGTTTTGAACTGGGGGAAGTGGGGTTCAGATGTGATTTTATCAATATGAGAAAATCCTGCTGTGGAAAATCCCTTCACCAATGCAGATAAGAAACTTTGTGCAAGTTATATTCTTAAAGTGTTGGCGTTTTTGTATATTATGCTGCCCTTGGAGACAGATTCAGGACTGCCCTCTCTTCATACACATGTCTGCTGCATAATAGGAGTAAACTCTGTCAACTCCAAGTCACTAGAGACAGTTGGATTGAGTTGGCTCCAGGGATCAGAAGATAAAACATTGAAAGACTCAGGAGCAAGGAGCAAGGAGCAAGACTTTCTACTTATGTAAAATCCTCTGAGACATATTTGATCTCTGTCCAGCCTCCAGCCCTTATTTCTTCTCTTTTGAGGGTCCCCAGAATTGGACCTTTCTAATATCATCTGCTATTACTTTTGGCTATTTGTTACTCTCCAGCTCGCTAAGAAACAAGGCTTTGTGTATTGTTTTACCTTACAGCTCTGTTTTAATATATAGCTAAATCTTCATTATTTTGTTAAAGGTTGGCTTGCTGGGTCCCTCCGAACTTATTTTATTATAGAAATCTATAAAAATTTCTCCATTCACCTCACTCTCTTTCTCTCCCTACATAATATATATTAAATATATTGTTGAATTATATCATCACAACTATAATATGGGATTATACTATTATAAAATATATTATAAAGGATATAATTTATACACAAATGTGATATATAATATGCATATATGGACAGAGAGTGGGGTGAGAAATTTTTATAGAACCAAGAACAGAGGAACATAATGTGTCTATCTTTATTTTTATTTATATACATACATTCACTTAAGCCCTATAGGGAAAGAAAAAGCCTTCATAGGTGATAATATTGAGCCTTCGTGTATACAAATTAAATTGAAAAATCATTCAGTTATTTATTAATTTCCTGGTAAATATCAAGCACTATAATGCTCTAGAACAGTGATTCCCAAAGTGGGTGCCACCGCTCCCTGGTGGGTGCTAAAGCGATCCAGGAGGGCGGTGATGGCCACAGGTGCATTGGGTGGGGGTGAATAACTGTAAGGGGGTGGGGATAGTATGTGACAGGGGCACTAAGTAATATTTTTTCTGGAAAGGGGGCGGAGCCAAAAAAGTTTGGGAACCACTGCTCTAGAGGTACAAAGGCAAAAAAAAAAAAAGGTGAAGTATTTGCCTTAAAATAGCTTCTTTTATACTGGTAGAATGAGATCTTGAGTAGATCACTTAATCTCTCTTGGCCTCATTTCCTTCATCTGTAAAACTGAGAGTACTAGAATAGATGACTGCTAAACTTTTTTCCAGTTCCAATGAAACTATAAAGCTATGTATATAGATAAAAAAACATGAAGTGAATGCAAATGAATTTGAAGGAAAAGATAAAAGAAATGAATGAATTTCTTCTACACTTTGGAAGAAAAGTCAATACATCTTAATCATCCTTTATTTTACCAGAATAAAGACACTTTTGGTCATTTCATCAAAAGACCTGAGGCAAGGCCTTAAAGGTTCAAAGCAAGATCATATAGAATAAGAGAGTAAGGAGAAACTATAGAAGTTTATTTCCTTCAACATACTTTCTGCCCTGCCCCTGCACTCTCTAACCTGGGCTGCCAGAAGAGCATGGTGAGAAGTGTGAGTTAAGGTTAGGACAGGGGTGGTCCTGGAAAGCTCTGGGTTAGTAGAGTTGAGTAGATGGGGCAGGTGTGGAAATCCCAAATCTCACATTCCCATTCTTAGACAAAAGGAAGCTGGAGATAAAAGTCATTATTTGTTTTCTTTCTTTTATTCAACTTCATTTTTTTTGTTCAATTAATAAGTATCTATTTTCTCTCCTCTCCTAGCTTAAAAGAAAAAAAAAACAAATTCTTATGATGAATTTGTATAGTCAAGAAAGCTGAGTTCCTACATTGACCATGTTCAAAAACACATGAACTTACATTTGGGTGATGCTTAGAACACTTAATGGTGGCCCCTCACTAATTGAGCTATTACTAAATGGAGTTTTCCTTTATCTTAAATGTTAAGATTTTATTCTCCATATATTTTTATGGCCCTTGATAAGAAAGATTATGTTTTCATGTAAAGCATGCCGTAAAGGATTTAGAATGTGCAGGGTTTAACAAGATGCTCAAAAACTGAAAACTCAAGACATTTTATTGGTCTTTTGCGAGTAATATACTGCAATACTATATCAGATGGTTGGAGGCAAGTGCATTAAAAAAAGTTTATGGGTTTGAAGTTCAGGAAGCTTTTCTCAGAAAAATCAGTGAGTGATTGATAACTGGGCACATTCTTTTTACAGACTTAATGTGAGCCACTATAAATATCAGACCAAGAAGCCCCAAGTTAAAAAACTGTGTTAGTTCAAAGTTATATCATTTGAGAATTAAATTGTCTTATGAAACACAATACCTTACCATATAAATGATCTGTTTTTTTTTCTGGTCAAATTACATTTTAAAATAAAAAATAAATATGATAAATAAAATATAGCTAAATGAAAAGAAATAATAGAATTATACAACAATTATATAATCTTAGAACTAGAAGGAGCTCATAAGGTAACAAAATTATTCTCTAAGCTGTAGTAGGACTATAGTTTCAAAGTTGAAAAGGATCTGAGAAGTCATTGATTCCAAACTTTTCTTTTCTCAAATGAGGAACCTGAAGCATATATTAAATGACTTACCCAGGGACATACAGTTAGTAACTATCTCAATAATGATTGAACCTAGGTCTTCCTGCCCCCAAATACATTGCTTATTCTTGAAGTCAGGAAAAACAGATTTAAATCCTATCTCTGATAGTCACTAGCTTTATTTTTCTTACCATAAGTCAATAGCTTCAAATGCTAGAGCTAGGTGAAAATGGCGTTGGGTCTTCTCTTCATTCATACAATAAGATTTCTCGTATTCTCAGAAGCCAGGTTGCCATATTACGGTAATGGGCTTTCAATATACTGATTTTTTTAAATTTTAAAAATTGTTTATTTAAGTAATTTATTTAATCTATAATACAAATATATTGATATAATAAATGTATTAATATAAACTTACTTTAAATTATTTTTATTATTTAAAAATTTACGTATTTGCTCCTTTGTTACAAATTAGAGTTTCAAGGTATCTCCCTCCCTCTTCATTAGATAAAAAGATATATATATATATATATATATACATATATGCAAAACTAAGTCTTTCTTGTTTCTATTTCTAAGTTCTTTCTCTAGAGGTGGATATACACAAGTTATTCTTCAAATAATATTTCTGTATCTGTATATAATGTTCTTTTTGTTCTGCTCATTTCATTCTTCATAATTTCATGTAGATCTTTGCATTTTTTTAATTAACTGACTCGTCATTTCTTATGGTGTAGCAGCATTCATAGATGAAATAATGTACATACAAAAGTATTGTCATACAGTAAATGAAGAAGAATCGGAAGACAAACTTTCTCCCTCCCTTTAGCCTATATGGCTTCCAAGAAAATGGCGTGAATTTGGAGCTGTTTCCTTTTCACAGTTTTAAATGCTAGGAGCTCCTGAGCCAATGGAATCAAGTCAATGAATCCAGAATACCAGATGGGATATTGCTACCATCAGGAAGCCCTGAGTAATCAAGGTCCTGGGATGCAGGGAGGTATGGCAGAGAGGAAGGAGCTTTCATCTTAGAACATATTAGGACTAGTACTACTTAGGAACTGAGATAAATTGTGACCTTCATTAACCTATTCTCCTCTCCAGAGATTAAGATGATAAGTAGGGGAAGATTATGCCCCTGAGGTGATGGTAGGAAGGGGAAGGAGGCTTACATGAGCCTATTTAAATATATGTTCTGGCAAATCTGTTAAGTAGTTAAATGGAATTGAGGTGCTTAGAACAAGGGTAACTGCTAGGCACTTGAGCCATTGGCAGAAATGGGAGACCCTTGCTAACCTTGTAAAGATATTGCAAAACCCTGAATGAGGAGAAGTGAAGGAAAGGGGAATGTGCATTTATATAGTTATCTACTTGCCAGGCATTCTGCTAAGCACTTAAAAAATTATCTTATTGATTTTCACTTCAGTCTTCAATATTGGTTCTATTATTCCCGTTATTCAGTTATAGAAACTGAGGCAAATATATGTTAAGTAACTTGCCCAGGTTCACATAGCTAGTAAGTACCTGAGATTGCATTTGAATTTAGGTCTTACTCCAGCCCCAGTTCTCTCCACTGAACCACCAACTGCCCTTAGGAGGCAGTACAATAGGGCAAGTAATATAATATATACCTGGCCTTCTGACAGTGGAATCAAGAGAAGCAGAACTGCATAGGAACCACATGACAAGACAAATCTAGAAACTATATGATCACAACTATAAAATACTTTTCACACATATTAAGTCAGATCTAAATGATCAGGAAAAACGTTCATGAAAAATGTTGCTGGGAAAACTGATAAACAATACGCCAGAAACTAGGCACAGACCAACACCTCACACCATTTACCAAGGTAAAGTCAAAATGGATGTATGATTTAGAATTAAGGGGTGGTACCACAAACAAATTAGAGGAGCATAGAATAGTTTATGCCTTGTTAGATTCGTGGATAATGGAAAAATTTGTGTCCAAAAAAGATAGAAAATGTTATAAAAGTAAAGTACATAGCTTTTACTACATGTAATTAAAAAGATTTTACGTAAACAAATGTAATGCAACCAAGATTAGAAGGGAAATAACAAACTTGGGAAAAATTTATAGCAAGTGTCTCTGATAAAGGCCTCATTTCCCAAATATGTAGACAACTATTTCAAATTCTTAAGAATATAGAGCACTCCTCAATTGTCAAATGGTCAAAAGGATGTGAACAGGCAATACTCAGATGAAGAAATTAAAACTATCTTTAGTCATATGAAATAATGTTCCAAATCACTATTGACTGAAGACATGCAAATTAAAACAACTCTGTGATGCCACTTTTCACCAACCAGACTGGCTAACATGATAAAAAAGGAAAATGATAAATGATAGAAGGATGCGGGAAAACTGGGATACTCTTGATGGAGCTGTGAAGTGATAGTCATTTTGGAAAGCAATCTGGAACTATGCCCAAAGAGACATTAAACTGTGCGTACCTTTCATCCCATCAATGCAGTTACTAGGTCTATATATCCCAAGGAGGTCAAATATAGGGGGAAAGTACATGTATGTACAAAAAATATTTACATTGGCTCTTTTTGAGGTGGCAAAGAAATGGAAACTGAAGAGTTGACTATCATTTGGGGATTGGTCAAACAAATTATGGTTGAGATATGATTGTAACGCAATACTATTGTGCCATAAGAAATGATAGACAAAATGATCACACACACAAAAAAGAGCAAAACAAACCTGGAAAGACTTATATGAAGTAATGCAAAGTAAAGTAAGCATAACTAGGAGAATTTGTACACATTAATAGCAATAATATATGAAGATCACCTGTGAACAACTTAACTATTATCAACATTGCAAGTATCCAAGAAAACTAAGGAACTGAGATGAAAAAAGTTAACCATTGGCAAAGAAGGAACTGACAAGAGTCTGAATGCATATTCAGACATGTAATTCTTCAATTTAATTCCTCCTTGAATTTTTTTCTAGAGTGAGCAACATGTGTCTTCTTTCACAATATGATGAACATGGAAATATGTATTGTATGATAATACTTGTACAATCCATATCATATTACCCGACATCATGGGAAAGGTGGAGGAGGGAGGGATAGAGAGAACATGGATGGCAAAATATCAGAAAATAATTACTGAAGATTGTTTTGATTTGATTTTTTTCAATTTCAAATTTCAATTTCAAAAAATTAATTTGAAAAAAATTTATGAAAAAACCCAACTTCATAGGAACTGAGTTGTTCCTGTTTTCCAGTTCCTTTCCTAAAATCAGTTGCTTAGAATTAATCATAACCTCCATTTGCTCTGACCAAAACATAGAACAATGAGACTATGACCTGCTTTGTTAGATGCTATGTCTTTTGATGACTGAAAAAAGGTCGTAAATTTAGGTATATACACATATGTGTATAATAGGCATATAAATATATATATATGTGTACACATATACACATACACGTCTACAAACCTATACATGTATGTATGTATGCATACATATGTGTACATGATCAAAGTACCTCTATAGATATACACTTAAACACACATATAAACAAGTGTACTATGATAGAAATGAGCAAATCATGGATTAGAGAGAAATGAAGAGGCACACAGATAACAATGTGCCTAGGGATATATGGTCAGGAGGTTGAATGGCATGTGGGGAACAGGCCATTTTTAAGTGGAACATAGAATATACAAAGTGGAATAATATAATCAAGAAGCAGTGTGAAGTCAATATATATGTAGGTGTCCCTAAATATTTTTACCTGAAATGTTGTCTTTAAAGACTCTATATCAAAAAATAAATCAGTTAACCTTAGCGACTAGTTCCTGAAAGACAATAATATTTATCTCAACATTTAGTAGTAATTATGATCGTTACCAATGTTGGTTTTCTTTGCATCGAAATGGTTCAAGCCTTCTGCATACTGAGTGGATTCTATATGGAGGATTTATGGGAAGACTTGGATATCACAGAAATAGCAACCTAACTAGTTTATGTGAAATTGGCATGGCTTGGATGATGATGCAAATGAAAAATATACATTTTCCCAATCCTACATTTATTATTTAAACTTGGAGGAAATTTAGATGAAGGGCTAAGCTTAGCCACTTGTTTCTAAGGAGTCAACAAGGTAGTAGTACACACAGAAAAATATGTGCAATATATATATATATACCCATTCACACATTGCTGATAAATTATTAGAAAAATATTCTAGCCATTAAAATAACTTTAAATAGCCTTTATTAAGTATTGGATTAATGGGTAGCATGTATAAGCAATTAAGTCAAGCAAATGCAAAGAGTTTAACCTCAAACAATCTATATTTTGTATCTTCTAAAACAGCCAGCCATAACTAGGACAGATCAATTCAGTTTTGCCACAGATTGTTATCAAGTGGCACCTTGCAAAAATTCCTCCAGTGGACCCTCCCCAAGCCATCATTTCTAGGGTTTCCTTACAGTTGCATCCATCTGCTGTCTGCCTTCTCCCACAAATATTCCTGCATCTCCCCCCCCCCCATCTGTCATGCCTGGTTCTTAGAACCTCCAAAGAAAGAGTCCTGCTCCAAGAATTTAAAAGGTCAGGGATCTGGGGTCATCTTTTCTCCACAGCAAAGAAATTGAATTCATCTCCAACAAAATTCCTAGTCATAGCTTTGTTCTCTACATCTTCCCAAGTGTGAAATAAGCCATGTTGTTTCTATGTTCATGTTATAGGCTTTTCAATATCCACAAAATGCCAGTTCTTCAGTTCTTTTCAGAATTCGCTGCTTCAACATAGCAGAAGTAGGACTTTTTAATAAGAGTCTAATTCTAATGTCTTTCTTCTGTGGATTTCTAGTTCATTCCATATATAGTTTGTTTTCACATAGTTATTTTCATGTTGTCTCCCCCATTAGACTGTGAGCTTCTTGAGAGCCAAGACTACCTTAATTTTATCCCTTGTCCTTAGCACAGGCCTGAAACATATACAATAATTGGCTGACTGAGAGACTCATTTTAAGTCCAAGGTTAAAAAATAAAGCTACCTTTGCTTCGCTAAGATAGTATAAGTCCCAAGTCGAAGACTATTTTTTCTTGACTATTAGATATGGCCATATTATCCATGTGAGGGTCCAGATGTGGGAATTAATGACTGTATTTTAGATTAATTCCTGGAAAAGTTCCCATTTTGTCATTTTTTTTAAAAATGAAGGTCATTTTATTGTAGGTATACTCATATATATCTCAATAGTAACTACTTGCAAACAAATTGGCTCAAAACTAGAGAAAATATAATGCTCTTTCCTTCATATATTATGTATTTGTAAAAATAATGGTCCTACATACATGGGAGGAAATAGTCTGGCTATCATAAGCTTGAAAGTTAAAACCGATATTTCCCAATGGTCATCTTTCTTGTTAGAGTTCCCTACTCTTTTGTGATAGAGCTCACTTGGGTGTATTGCAAAATATTTTAATACTCTAAATAATATCCACATTAAGAATGATATAAACTTAACTTCCTGTCTCCAGGAAAATTTCCTGTAGCAATCAAGTCTTCAAAAATGTCTGAAACTGCTTTTCATATTTTGTCCATTCAGGTTTCATTACCATCTTTGCTTTATTCTTTAACAAAGATTCAATTATGCTTACAGAATTCTCCACAGTGACATATAATAGAAAGGCTGAGAGCCTTTCACTGGGCCCTCCTTCCATGCTTTGCATCATTCTCTAAGTATGTCATAATTTTAACAATCACTCAAGTTTTTTTTAATCTGGTAAATGGAATCCTTGCTGACTTAACCTCCTGAGGTTATTCATATGCAATAAACATCTAAATACTTTTAAAACAGTTTAATAAAAACTTAAAGAAATCAAACTGAATACTGTATCGACAAATCACTAGGAAAATTATGTAGGTGTGGTTCAATTCCACCCTACAGTCATTATGTTAAATCATCATGTCTGGGGCAGCTGGTTGAATTTATATATTAAGTATAAACCTTCTAAGTGACACTTTTTATAATGCACTATGAATTTCCCTTTCTGAACTTCAAGTCTTATTTCATTAGAATGAGATGAGTAAAAATTCTAGAAACTCGGGGGAAAAACGGCTTTATTGAACATGTCATTTGCAAGATTCAAAAGCTGTATTGTCTTTGTTTCTTTTGTAATATATATGCATATATACGTAAATCGGCTTGCAAATAAAAATATGTTGACTAGAAATAGAGGGGGAAAGACTGAATATGAATATAGCATTATAAACAGAAAGTCAACTTTTTATCAAGCCATAGGTTTATAATTAGTTAGAAATCATAAGAACTGTTCTCTTAAACAGCTATTTTAAGAGTTAGTTTTAGCTGTAGAGAGCACTTAAATTCAACTTTAGTCCAAATTTAAGGAATTATCTCATGCCCCAAAGCTAAGTTGATTTCTTTGTTATGATTTCTAACTAATTTAGGTAATAATTAATTATGGAAATACAGAAAATAAATGTAATCCACCAGATTAAAACAGGTATTTATTAAGCACTGACTAACATAAGCTAGATTTTGCAGGAGATCCAAAATTTAGCTATGATATTGTCCCTGGCCCTAATTCATTTAAAGTCTAGTAAGGAGAGGAGAAACTGGAGGGAAATGTAAAGTAGAGCATGGATGTAACATTGATAACTAGGAGATAAAGACAACAATATACATATAGATCTGTTTCCTCATATGCCAAATAAACAATTTAGACTAGCTGATAAGTTTTCCTCTATCGCTAATTTTTAAAAATAAACCTTAGCCTGATCCTCAGGTTTGTAGATTACAATTTCGGATAAATAAGCTATCATTTATTTGGGGCAAGGGTTCAGTTTCATTAACTCTATGGTAGAGCATATTGTTTCAGACTGAGTATTAAAGCACATGAAGAAATAATTAAATCTCATTCTCACTTCCTCTCTTTTTAAAATTCTCCCACTTCATTTTTTCCCTTCTCTATTCTTCTATCCTATATTAAGATGTACAAGGTATAAAATATCTGGAACAAATATTAGGGTTTAATTTAATTATATTATTAGCATATGAAATAACTGACACAATTTTGAAAAGTATTATCTTATGTGTTTGGTATCACTATTATTTTATTATTATAATATATGTATAATAATATAAGTAATAAATCTAAATACAGTTTATCAGAGAAGTGGTCTGCTGCAATAGATAGAAAAGAAACTGAAGTCAGAAAGATCAAATCTATGACACTAGTTGAATGACTATTGACAGGTAAGTTAGCCTCCTTAGCCTCAAGCAATTATCTAAAACATCTAAATTACCCATATTTTTAGAGGAGTTTCTCCACTTCCCATGGTACAGTGGATAGAATGCTGGGCCTGGAGTCAAGAAGTCCTAAATTCAAATCTAGTCTCAAACACTGAATATTGTGACTCTGGGCAAGTTCCTTAACCTTTATTTGCCTCAGTTTCCCCATCTATTAAATAGGGACAAAAATAGCACCAAACATTCCACAGTTGTCATGAGAACCAAAGAGGTCAGTGATTGTAAAGTGTTTAGTAAAGTCCCTGGCACAAAGTAAGCACTATATAAATCTTGTTATGGTTGCTACTCTTATTAATATTAATATATTCTATCTATTTAGATCTTGAAATCTATTAATGCTTTCCAATTCTTTGTCTGCTCATTCAAAATTAATACCATAACTATTGGTCAAACCATTTGAACCAGAAAAAAGTTAAAAGTCATATAAAAGAAATCAGAAAAGAGACATTTAAACTATTCACAATTGCTCGTGTCTCTGCTTCAGAGGTAGTTTCTTAATATTGTAAATACAGAGTAATAACCTATAGCCTTGTGACCTTGATCACACCTTCTATTCATAGTAACCATGATATAACCAGGTTACATCTACCCTTCAGGTTCTAGAGATATCCCCAAGGGGCTAGTTGGTGAATTTTTAATATGATTGACTCAATCCCCTATTAGAGTGTTTTCTCTTCAGAGTTAACAGCCAATGTGATTTGTGTTTCAATTTCACTTAACCAAATAAGTTCAATTAACTTCAGAAATTTTAACTATTGCAAAGAAACAGACATATCCTGTTTTATTATACTTTGCTTAATTGCAGTTTGCAGCTATTGTATTTTTTTTTTTACAAATTGAAGTTTGTGGTCACCCTGCATCAAGCAAATCTACAAAGCATACACTCCAAAATCTGGGAGTACATTTTACCTCCCAACTCCTCCTCATTCCCATTGAGAAAACAAGAAAATCACCCTGGGTTCCTATCTTTGGAATAAATAGTATAATAATACTAATAATTGTATTACTAATTGTAATAGTAGTTACTCCCTTAGAAACCATTGTTGGCCAGATCTGCTATTATTTTCAACCTTCAAATTCTCTTATCTATATTTTCCCTGTATCTAATTTCTTTGTTTCTGTTTGGGCTTTGCCACTACTGAACACCTGGAGAAAATAATGAAGTCACACTCTTTTCCCTCAGTACACAGTCATGGTCCATAACCTTCACAAAGGCTCAAAACTGATCAGTTCCTGATTTCCTTGCACTGTTTTCTCTTTCCTCTGGGCTCAAATCACACTCCCAACCATGATTTTTATAAAAAAAAAAAACAAATTCTATTAAAGAAAATATTGAAGGCTTTGTAAAATTAGATCCCTCATTATTCTCCATTATTCACCACATCTTATTGCTATCAACAGCCTATCTCAATTTACCCTTCCCTAACTTATCCAGCTATCTAGCATTCATTCTCAACCTTCTTCCTCCCTCCCTCCCTCCCTCCTTCTCTCCCTCTCTCCCTCTCTCTCTCTCTCTGTCTCTCTCTCTTCCTCTGTCTCTCTCTCTGTAATCTCTGACTATTTCTCTGTCTGTCTGTCTGTCTGTCTGTCTCTCACACACACACATTCATTCATTGGATCATAGATTTAGAGCCAGAAGAGATCTTAGAGGCCATCTAATCCCACTATCTAATTTATAGATTAGGAAACTGAGGTCAAGAAAGTCTGAATGATTGATGATTTGAGATCACATAGCTAGTAAATAGAAGCAGGGGATTAGATCTCACAAATTCCAATTCCACTTTCAATCATCTTTCTACTGTATTGTGCTTCTTATTTAATACCTCCTTCCAGATTGACTCACAAGGGCATCTAGGTGGCACAGTATATAAAGCATTGGTCCTGGAATCAGGAACATCTGATTTCAAATCCATCCTCAGACACTTACTAGCTGTGTGACTCTGGGCAAGTCACTTAACCCTACTTATCTCAATTTCTTCATCTATTAAATGAGGTGGAGAAGGAAATTATAAACTATTCCAGTATCTCTGCCAGAAAAACACCAAAAGGAATCATTTTTTTTAATTTTAATTGAAAATTTTTATTTAATTAATTGATTTAGAATATTTTTCCATGGTTATATGATTCATGTTATTTCCCTCCCCTCATCCCCCACTTTCCCCTGTAGACAATGAGTAATTCCACTGGGTTCTACATATGTCATTGATCAAGACCAATTTCCATATTATTAATATTTGTATTAGGGTGATGAGTCTACATCCCCAATCATGTCCCCATCAACCCATGTGATCAAGCAATTGTCTTTCTTCTGTGTTTCGGTTCCTACAGTTCTTTCTTTGGATAGTGTTCTTTCTCATAAGTTCCTCAGAAATATCCTGGATCATAGCATTGCTGCTAGTAGAGAAGTCCATTACGTTTGATTGTGCCACAGTGTATCAGTCTCTGTGTTTATGGTTCTCCTGGTTCTGCTCCTTCCAAAAGGAATCATGATGAGCTGAACACAACTGAAAAAAAAAAAACAATAGCATGCTAACACATTAGCATATACCAACAATATACTCAGGATCCTAAAAGCCTAAAAAGATACTCCTTCTTTTGTGGGCTCTATACTATACAGTCACCACTTTCATCTTCCACTTTCCTTCCATACTAAATTCCTGATGCCTCTACTTCTTAACTAACAACTTTCTTCACAACTGTACAATAAGGTACTTCCCCAATCATTCTACTAAAACTCCTCTCAAAAGTTATCCATGACCTCCTATTAAGCAATTTCTGGTGTGGTTTTTTTTGGTCCTATTCCTCATGCTCCTTGACAGATGACATTATATTCAACCACATATTAAGTGCTCTCTCCACCATGGCTTCAAAGACAACACTCTCTCTTTCTTTAGCTCCAACATTTCTAACTCTCCTCTGAGCCTTCACTTGTTTTCATTTATTTCTTCACTGACTATTGTTAGTATTTATGAATATTTGTATTTGAGCTTTTTTCTTTCTTTCAACTACCTCTTTGGCAGTCTCATGCAATGATATGCCTTGAATTTCCATCTCTAGACTTAAAACTTTCAAATGTTAATCTTGAATTTTAATCTCTCTTTTGAGGTTCCTACCTTCATCTACAAATATTATAAACTCCTCCTACTCAAGATCTTGTTAGCACTTCACATTCACCATGGCCACAAGTGAACCCATTTTCCCCCCTTAAATTGGTTTTTCCATTTAATTTCATTATTTATGATGATGAAATCATATTTATCCTATTTCTCATGTTAAAAAGTGTTTACTTTGCTTTTTCCTGCTTACTCATCTATCATATATAAACACATGTACAAATGTTTGTTGTATGTGTACAACATTCACGTGTGTGTACACACATGCACATATATGTATATTTGCTTTTTACATGCACAAATATATACATATACGTATACATGTCTATATGTATGTTTGTGTGTATGCACAAAACAGTTACCCCAATATTCTGTAGACATTGTGGTTGCTGAAAGGGGCAGGGAAGAAAAAAAAAAAAGAACATTTGGTACATTGATAAAATCAGCTTATTCAATACACAGTGCCTCAGATAAAAATGCTTGAGGAGAGATACAAACCATTCTGTGGGTCTCAGAGAAAATGACTCCTCATATAAAGGTACTAAAAGGAGCTATTTAAAGTATAGCAATGACTGTAGTGGAGATCACTGTTGTGCATTATGGTCCATCAGCTCACTTATATATAACATTTTCTGGGTTTTAAAGGATATATCTGATTAACTATAAATCAATTAATGATTTGAGAAATATTAGATGATTACACAAGGATTGTTGGGATTTTGCTGGCAGAAAAGTGACTTTTTAAAATTTTCCATCATTGAAAAGGAGCTGAGCACAGGAAGTGTCAGTAGAAAATGGCTCATAAGACATAGAAGTTAATAAATGATGTGCTTATGAAAGATAGAGGAAAAGGACTCAACACATCTGAGAGGGGGATTTTAAGCAGATGTAAGGATCTCTTTGAATGGAGGAGAAGCTGAAGTTGATCAGATTCCATTGGTGTGAAGAATTCATTAGCCTAATTGCCTTTTACCTCCATCTTTAGCTAGAAAGAGGGAAAACCTTTCAGGGGTGACTGTTCCTCTTTATTGCTCTCTATGACTTGAGAAATGGGAACTTCTCAACTCATAGAGAAGAGACCTGGGTTTATTCTGACAGATACACACCTAGGTATTTTATTCTATCTATGGTTATTTCAAAAGGTTTATCTCTTACTGTCTTTTTATAGGGCATTGTGAGTAATATATAGAAATACATGAACGTAATTATAAAACACTTTTTTATGCAAATAAAGTCAGATTTAAATAAAGGTATCCCTTCCACATCACAACTTTCCTCATTGTGGTTTTCATATATTGCAGGTTGGCATAAGAAATTAAGTGGGGATTTTTGGGGTGGTCTGCAGAAGCCACAGATGACATGCAAAGGCCAGCAGGTAACACAGGAAAAGTCTAAAAACTCAGGAATGCATAAACTATATGTATAGTATTATATAATGTCAATATATTTTATCTTCTAATATCATAAATTTTATTTTATTTTATTGTACACACCCTATAAAAAATTCATACTTCTTCTCTGGTATGAAGGGAGGGCCAAAAAATTTTACATGGATTTTCCAGATTATAAGAGTGCCATGCCTCTAATCCATGTGATGTGGAGAGATACCTATAATTAGAGAAATATTAATTGTTCATGGATGGGCAGAATCAATACAATTAAAATGACTAAATTAGTTGTGGCATTTGGTTGTGATGGAATACTACTGTGTCATAAGAAATTATGAGCCAGTTAATTGTGGAAAACATGGAAATACCTACGTGAAATTATGAAGACTGTAACAAGTGGAATCAAGAGGGTATTACAAACAGAAGCAGAAATATTGTTTGAAGAATGACTTGTGTATGTCTATCTCCAGAGAAATAACTGATGAATAAAAAATAAGTAAAACATAGTTTTATATATACATCTATATTTTTGTCAAATGATGCCTTCTGTAATGTGGGGAGAGGACAGAGGAAGTTAACTGGGTATTTTAATGTAACAAACAAATATTCATTTTTATAAGAGGCCTTTTTAGGTGATGAGATTATGACTTGAGAGAATTATTTGTCACTGAAATAGCTTAAGACTTTCTCATTGCCTTCCTAAGGATGGCTGGATACTAAAGGAATTTGAAACCAGATCATTGTCCCAAAACTAGTAGGTCTACAGTGTTGTCCAGCAAGAGCTTGTGAGAGTAATAAGAAAAGACAAAAGAGAATTGACTACTTACTTTTTTTCTTAAAGAAATCAAAGACACAAACCCTGCAATCTAGAGCTTGGACTGCTCTGGGTGCATTAATTTCCCTATAACATGTGTTTTACTGCTAGATTTGTGTAATAGTATGACTATCTTTCCATGGATTTTTTTTATATTTGTGGGGAAAAAAGTATGACCTAGACTTATAAGGGAGCTAATGTTTTGAATATTTCTGCTTTTGCTTTCTATTAAGTAAATGTTATATTTATTCTTGCTTTTGCTTTATTTTCTTTCTTTTTATATTTTATTTTACCCAATTACAAGAAAATACATTTCCACATAAGATTTCCCAAGTAATATGATCCAAATTGTCTCCCTCCCTCTCTTCCTTTCCCCTCCTCACAGCTAGCAAGTGATTCTATCTGGATTATACACGTATTATCATGCAAAACATATTGCCTTATTTTCTAAAGGATTTTTCATTGATTTTAGGTTGGAAATGCACTGGTGGGGGCTTAAAAGCAAATGTGACAAGTATTGAGAATATATATTCCTATACTAAGGTTTTGCTAGAACCTTAAGAATTGAATTGTAGCCATATGGCCATGGTCTTGCTGTTGGCCTCTTTACAAAGGGAAAGTTTTCAGACCTACCACCATGAGGCCAGATATTAGAATCAGTAAACTGACCCAGAAGGACAGGGAGGGGAATCAAATGTCTTATCAAGTACCATGCCCAGACTACATAGTTATCAAATCCTACCAATTTTACCTCTACAACAAAACTCTCATCTGCCCCTTTTACTTTATCCTCCTCTAGAGTACTGTGAGTACTATAAGCCTAGTACTGTAGGCCTTCTTCCCATTTGGTGAGATAATTGCAGTCATTTACTGACAGGTCTATCCACTTCTCTTTCCTTCCAAACTGTTTCCAGGATTATCTTTTTTATGAATAGAAATCATGATATCATTCTTATGCTCAAAAATCTTTAGTGACTCACTATTGCCTAACAAATAAAATTAAACTCTTCTGTCTCATGTAAAAGACCTTCCACAATCTGATGCCATCTAGTTTCTCCAATCTTATCTTATATTTTTTGCCCTCTACACACACTAATCCACAACTTCTTTCTGCCTTTGTTCACTCTATGCCTTAAGTCTATACTTCATTCCTTCCCACTCTGTTCCACTTGAATTCCTACCCATTCTTAAAGTCCATCTCCACTACTTCCTCTGGTGGTCATGCTATCCCTTCCTCTGCCAGATCTCACATGGTTCTTTGGAATTCTTTCATAGGCTCATAATATTATTTAATGTTATAATTATTTTTATAATTTTGAATTAGTCTCATCTATTAATGTAAAGCTCTATTAATGTTTGTCATTCTTCCCTACTCACTCTTGATTTTTTTTCCATTTTCTTCTTTATTCCTTCTCATTTTTCCATCTTCTTTACTCAAAGCACTGAACACATAGTGGTAAATAAGCACAAGATTATGGTCAGAGTGGTATGTGGGAAGGGAACATGGAAGTCGAATTTCTATGATTATCTTCATCGTGAACTCTGCCAGTGATGATTATCCATGTTAATAACAACAATAATAAAAATTTATAGAGTGCATTAAAGTTTGCAAATCACTTTACACAATTTCACTTGATGCTCACAGCAATCTGATAACCTCAGAATTATTATTATACCCATATTATAGTTGAGGAAATAGAGTCTCAAGCAGTTAAAGTTTTGCCCAGGGTTGCACAACTTGTAAGTATCTGAGGCAAGATACAAATCTAGTGTGCTCTAGTCACAGTACCATATTGCCCTGTGCCACTCCTTTTCTTAATTATGCCTTGGGGGTCTTTGTTCATTCTTATAAACCTTCCATATGGGAGTGGGGGAGAGAAGAATAAAAAGTGAAGAGTTCTGTTTTTTTTTAATCACCATATTTTTTATGAAAATCAACACATGTTTATATTTAACCAGTACAACCTTGAACTCAGTAAAACGCCTTTAAGCACCTGCATGAAGCCAAGCAAACATTGTCTGTCTTCATTTCCAATTTCTGAGTCATTCCAAATCTAGGAAAGGCTGGGATTTTTTGCTTAAAATTCATCATGTACTTCCCTCTCTCAATGTCAAATGAATCACTACATTTTCAACACTTGATTATCCTTATTATCACTAAATATTCTGCAATTAACAACAATATTTAGACAACATTTATTTGTGGAATCATAATATCGAGTATTCTCTGTTTTAAATGAAATCTTGCCTCAGGCTACTTCTTCCTAGACTCTTCTGTGCTTCCATATCACACATACATTAATAGTTGTCTGAACTCTGCAACAATTTTCATTTTTCTTTGGCAATACAAGTGTTACCATCGCATTCATGAATCTCAATGATCTCTGGTGGCGGATCTTAATTCCACAGTTGCTCATCTGTTGTTTTTTTGTTTTTAGCTTTGCTTTGCATTATCTATTAAATGTTTTTTTTTAAATAAATGTTCCTTTCTAGCACGTATTTTTTTTCTTTCTAAGTACAAATCCTTTCCAAGAACTCAGAAGAGACAAAAGCTGAGAAGATGATGCTTATGATATACAATGCTGATTTGCATCAGAATGAGGCTATTTACCAGGTATGATGATGAAATTGTAGGTTTGCACTTATAGATCTCAAGCTGGAAGGAGTCATCTAAGCCAACCCATTCATTTGACACAGGAGGAAACTGAAACCCAGTGAAGGTAAGTGATTTGCCTAAAGTTACCAGCCAAGTAATTAGTGCTTTGTTGGCAGTAATAATAGGTTGGCACCTAGGTGGCTTAGTGGATAAAGCTCTTGACCTGGAGTCAGAAGCTCTTGAGTATAAATTCAGCCTCAGACACATGCTTAACTGTGTGATTCTGGGCATGTCACATTCCATCTGTCTCAGTTTCCTCATCTGTAAAATAGAGATAATATTGTAACATGCTTTCTAGGTCTGTTACCAGGTTAAAATGAGGTACTGTTTATAAAGCACTTTGCAACTTCAAAGCACTATGTAAATGCTAACTAGTAACAGTAGTAGAAGTAGTGAGTAGCACTATCAATCGGGATTTGAACTATCCTATGTTCAGCACTCTTTCCGCTGTTCCTAATAATGTCCTATATATGAGAGTAATGATATTAGACTTGAAGGTAGCATTTTAAAAGTTTTCCAAGTAGTTTGCACACATTATTATCTCATTTGAGCTTCTCAACAACTTAAGGAGTAGATAATGATCACAACAATTAGAATAATGGATCAGATACTCAATTCAATTCAATTCAGTAAACACTGAAGACCTACATGTGGCAGGCACATATGCTAAGTACCGGGGCTACAAATAAGAAAAAGAGACAGTCCCTACCCTCAAAAAGCTTATAATCTAATGGGAGAAGACATACACACAAAGAAGCTGAAAGTATGGAGGATTTGTACATGGGTATGAGAGGATCGTGTTCCATGGAATCAAAGACCACCAGAGCTACGGACAGAAAATATAAGATTAAAATTAATATCCAAATACTTCAAGTATTATATTTCATAAGATTTATTAATAATAAATAACATAAAAAGCTAGAGTAAAGAGGGAAGGGTGAGAGGCGGAGTTATACACAACTATGTACAAACAACATAAGCACTCAATTGGGGGGACAAAAAAAGAAAGGAATTCTGGGAGATGAAGTCTAAAGGTTCAAGATTTTCTAATTATACAAAAACAAAGTTATCGTGAAGGTTATCTTTGAAATAGTATATATAAATAAATATATAAATGTATAATAGAAAACAAAATATATTATAATATATAATATAATAAATAAATATAAATGAATAAATATATAAATTCAAAAATCCAAAATAAAAAAGATAAAAAGACAAAAATTTCCTGACCACAAGAAGCTTACATCCTAAAAGTAGAAAACACAGGTGGACTAAATAAATAAATATTTTACTACTTTTTAAAAAAAATTTTTTAAACCCTTAACTTCTGTGTATTGGTTCCTAGGTGGAGGAGTGGTAAGGGTGGGCAATGGGGGTCAAGTGACTTGCCCAGGGTCACACAGCTGGGAAGTGTCTGAGGTCAGATTTGAACCTAGGACCTCCCGTCTCTAGGCCTGACTCTCAATCCACTGAGCTACCCAGCTGCCCCCAAATAAATATTTTTTTT
>NC_058130.1:661523283-661549746 GCF_016433145.1 Gracilinanus agilis
TTTGCTTATCAGTTCATTTGGTTTCTGAGCCTCGCTTTCCAGTTGCAAGATTCTACCTTTTAAGCTGTTATTTTCTTGCCAGATCTCTTCCATTTTCCTCAAAATCTCAGATTTGAACTCTTCCATAGGTTGTGAGGAGTTTTCCTTATTTGGGGAGGGTCTAGATGGTTGTTTGTTCTCCTCTGTTTGCTCGGTTGTCTGGATTTTCTCTGTGTAGAAGCTGTCGAGTGTTAAAGACTTCTTTTTTTTGTTATTATTCTTTCTCTTCTGAATTTCCTGTAACTGGTTAGCCATCATTAGCCCAGCAGCTTCTCAGGTTTATCCTCGCTCTCAGTGTCTGTCTGAGATCTATTGGCTCCTGAGGACTGAGTTCTAGTTTTTTCCAAGGTCAAGCCCCCTGGTGGATTCCCTTGCTTGAACCTCTGCAGGAGGTTTCTTTACAAGTCTCAGGGAGCTACTTCCACAGTCGTATACCCGTCTGCACTGGTTCCCCACTTAGGCTTTAGTTCCTGGTTGTGTTTGCCTCCACCCACGCCTCTGCTCAGCCGGCACCCACGCCTCTGCTCAGCCGGCACCCACGCCTCTGCTCAGCCGGAGCTCCGCTCCCAGCATCTGCTCCCGCGCACGCGCGCTCAGCTTTCGCGTGCGTTCTTGACTTAATGGGGTCCTAAGTCTTGCTGCTCTCAGGAACAGGTCCCGGAGCTGCTGATGACTCGATGGGTGCCCCAAACTTGCTCTATTTCTTTTTAGCTGGGTTCAGAGCTATAGGTGAGTGTGGAGGGGGTGGGGGTGGGGCGGTTGCTCAGCTCGCGCTTGAGTGAGAGCCCTTTTTAGCTTGGAAATGTCTCGATTCCACGTACCTTCCACGCTGTGCCCTGTTGTGGGGTTCCTCCGTTCGTCTGGACTTGTTTTTATGTCCCCTTGAGGAGTTTTGTGTGTTTCGGTCAGGAGAGGTTTAGAGCTGCTTCTTACTCTGCCGCCATCTTAACCCGGAAGCCCCCAAATAAATATTTTAAGGTACAAAGTTAATAAAAAAAGGGGGGTTGGGGGCATAGAAGGAATATATTACATAAATAGGAGAAAGAAGATGCCAAGACCTGTGGACAGTAGGCAACAGCAAGTTGGACAGTTTGGTTGAAGGAAAAAGATACTAAATAATCCTGGAAAAAGAGACAGGAGCTAAAATGTTAAGGTTTTTGAATACCAAATGGAGTAGTTTGTATTTCATTTTAGAGGTAGCTTTATATAATGGAAAGAGCACTGAACTTGGAGATCCTAAGGACTCTGAACATGAATCTCTACTCTGCCATAAATTCCCATGGGACCTTCTGTAAGTTGCTTAAGCTCCCTAAACCTGAGTTTCACCACCTATAAAATAAGGGTGATTGGAATAGATAAGTTTCCCGTTCCTTTCCAGGTCTATATTTATCATGAGGTATTTCCATGTTACAGAGAAGACAGACTCAGAGAGTTTGTGACTTGTTCACTGTCACACAGCTAATCTCATGCAGAATTTAAGCCTACATCTTCCTGACATCAAGTCCAGGACTGGTACCATAAACTATACAAAAATAGTGGCTCCTTGACTTCAACATCCCAAAGAAGATGGAAATCATAGCTGTCAGTGGCCTGGGAACAGGCAGTCTGAGCATTTAACCCCCTAATCCAACCCTAAAACTCATATTTTATAGACTTGAAGAGTGAAAGTAAATGGAAGACAGAAATATTTCAGGAATATATACCAATAATAATTATAGGTAACATTTATGCAGCACTTAGTGGCTTTCAGATTATATGTTAAATGCTTTAAAATTGTTCTCTCATTTGATCTTGTCAACAGGCCTGGGAGGTAGGTGCTATTATTATCACCCCCATTTTAGAGCTGAGGAAACTGAGGTAGAGTCACAGAGCTAGTAAGTATATTAGGCCAGATTTGAGCTCATCATCCTTGAACTCAGGGTAAATGCTTAATTATAGCAAATTATAGCAAAAATATAGATTAAAGAGGAAAGGATTGTGAAGTGATGGCTAACATTGGAGTTATAGTACTTTCAGATTAGGAAGAAAGCTCTAGTCCTCTCCAAAACCCAGAGATTTAGAGCTGGAAGGGATCTGAGAGGGTTTTTTTCATCTACTCATTTTGCAAATGAGAATAAGGGATTTGCCCAAAGTCAAGGTATTATCCAGAAAATCTTAAATTTGAACTCAGCCTTTACACTTCACAATTTTCCACTTTTCTAGAGCTGTCTTACAGGAAGAGTCAGGGACAGTCTCCTAGAGGCAATGGACTTATAGTTATTGTGTAGATATAAAGAAGAGAACTGTTGAGATGCTATGTTAAGAGTGAGCCTCAAGGGGCAGCTAGGGGGTTCACTACATAGAGAACTAGGGCTAGACACAAGAAGTCTTGGGTTCAAATTTGAGCTTGGACACTTCCTAGTTCTATGACCCTTGGAAAGTCACTTAACCATAATTGCCTAGCCCTTTCTTAGTATTGATTCTAAGAGAGAAGGAAAGGGTTTTTTTAAAAAGGTAAAGGAATGATTTACAATCTTAATAAGAGGCTAATAAGTCTTAGACGTGAGGGTACAAATAAGAAGGCAGTGAATAGAACATCTTTGGTGGAATAGAGGGATAGAAAGAGTCCTGGTGACAACAAGAGTCTATTCACCAGGAATATTCCGGTTAAGAACTTTGAAGCTGAGAGTGCTTTGATGGAAACCTGGATGTCAGCCAGTCTAGACAGTGTTAGTGTTAGACAGTCTAGACACTGTGTTAGAGTCAACAGTGGTTTTGGGGTGGGGAGGAGGGAGTATTTTGGTAGTACTAGAGACTGGCTATCTGGTATTGGTCTAGGTGATGGGCAAGATAAAAGAAATGTAAATACCATGGTCTCAACCCTCCTGGAATTTGTACTCTAATTAAGGAATAAGGCTAAGCTGCAAATAACTCATACACAATGATATGCAGGTACACTTATTCTTATTTTCCTCACTTTTGAAATAGTGATAATATATTAAATTCTTCACAGGTATTTTTAGTATCACCTAAGTGAATCTAGTACTACATTTGAAGTCAGGAATACCCAAATTCGAATCTAGCCTCAGACACCAACTGTATGACCCTGGGTTAGTCACTTAGCCTTTGCCTCAGTATACTTAATAAATGTTCACAGATTGACTAACTGAAGCATTATACGGGCATCCTATCCACAATGTTGGGGCTAAAGACATGAGCCCCATATTATCTGGAAAAGCTGCATAAATTTTTTTCTCTCTCCCTTCATTTTATCAGAGAAATCTTAATTTTTTCTTTTTTCTTTTCCATTTATGGAGTGGTTACAGTAAAAGAAATTGTTTATATTTATGGTATTAAAAGACAAAATGTATTGATACCTATTTTATGTATTTCTGAGTTTTCAAACTTTTTCTGAGTTGTCTTTTGGCCTTCACACATTTTTTTTCAAGTTAATCAATATTTATGAAGCACTTCTGTGCAAGATGTATTTGCAGCTCCTGCAAAACTCCCTTCAAAATTCCCATTTAATTTCTAATGCCAACCCACAATATATTGAAACCAAGACATGAAAAGATATAGTGTAGAAGGAGTACCTGTATTTATGTGGGGTGTTATTGTCTTCCAGTAGACTGAAACTCCTTTAAGTTAGGCAGTATTTCATTTTGTCTTCAATAACCAGCACCTAGGAATAGTAGGTGCATAATAAATGCTTGTTGGTTGATTTATTTGTATCTCTAGCTCATCACAGTATCTTCACATAATAAACACATAAAAATGCTCATTGGAAGAAAGAATGAATGAAGTACAGAACAAAACATTACATAAGATGGAGAAAAGAAAATTTCATTTGGGTTTAGTTGTAATTCAACAAGTAAAAAGGTTGAAGTAGTTATATTGGCCATATAAAAGTAGGGGATAGTCAGGAGGTTCAATGAAAGACTGTTGGGAAAGACTTTGGGGCCTGGATTAAGGAAGACTTGAGTTCATATCTGGACCAAGACACGGACTAGCTATATAACTGGAATAGTCATGTAATATTTCTTTGCCTCAGTTTCTTCATCTGTAAAATGGGGATAATAATATCTATTGTTATTACCATTGTGTTAATCAAATAAGATAATTGTAAGGCATTTTGCACAGTGCTGGCACAAAGCAAGTTCTGTATAAAAGTTAGCTATTATTAGCCATTATGAAGAAGAATACTACATCTTTTTTGAGGCATCTAGATGACAGAGTAGATAGAATGCTGACTCTAAAAAAGGAAGCCTTATCTTCAAGAGTTAGAATCCAGTCTTGAATGCTTACTAGCTGTGTGACTCTGGTAAGTCACTTAACCCTGTTGGCCTCAATTTCTTCATCTGTAAAATGAGATAGAGAAGATGACAAGCCATTCTATTATTCTTGCCAAGAAAACCCAATATGGGGTCACGAAGAGTTAGACATTACTGAAATGACCAAATAACTGCATTTCTTTGGAGGCAGTGAGATACAGTAGCAAGAGTACTAGACCTGAATTCAAGAAGACCATAAATAGCTCAAGTCCTATCTCAGATACTTTCTTGATGTGTGACTCTGAGAAAGTCATTTGATCTTGTCTGCTTAACTTTCCTCATCTGTAAAATGAGAGTAATAAGCCCACTCACTGAAATTTGAAGTTAGTGTTAGATGAATCAAATGCTACAATAAATGTAAAGCTCTTAGCACAGTGCCTGGAACCGGGAAAGTACTTAATATTGAAAGTTCTTAATATTGTTTTTTTCCTACCTTCTTTCTACAGTTTGACTAGAGTACATGATAGGAAATCAAGTGAAGTCAAAGCGCAAAGGATGGGTGGGATCAGATCATCTTCTCGAGTGCCAAGAAATAAAATTTGAACTTTATGTTTTTGACAACGTGGATCACAAACTGAGTATAACCCTCTGTCTTGGTGAACCAAGCACTATTCTCTCCATCTTGTGTTAAGCATTAGCTCACCAACTAAAGTACTTCTTTGCCACAATTTTTACCCCAAAGACCCTTTCCACAAGAACATCCTGTGTGATAACATCTGTCCAGGGTAACTTCAAAGTTTCCCAGATTTCAGGAATCAGGTTGATCATTCAGGTCAAGGTATCTTACCCAATCAGTCATCTCTTACAAAATCCCCTCCTCATCTCCTTTTGCCTAAAGCCTTTGCCTTCCTTCATAATATAAACATAGATAAACCCCATGTAGACTCACTTTGGGAAGTTTTTGTGAATTAAGTAAAACCCCAAGACATTTTGATACTTTGGGGTGTCATTATTCTTGCATTAACCATAATATCAATAAAACAGATACAATAGTGCTATTACATTAAATTTTTAAAAAGCAATCTGTTGAGTTAATAGAAACTTAAAATAATAACATGTATTATAAAAGATCATTTTAAGTTTCCAAATAAAAGGAGAAGCAACGCACTCTAATTTTATAGTCAGAACAACCTGAGTTTATGCCCTACATTATAACTTCTTAAGTCACCCAGACAACATTCTTTCATTAGAAGTTATAACCAAGCTGGGGTTTTTTTTATAGTTTTTAAATGTTCACTTGAGGATCTTTTGTATTTTATTTTGCAATTCTTTTGTGGTAGAGGAAAGAAGTAATTGTCATAAACTTATCATTTATATTTAAATATGGATTTTCTTCTTTTTCCATCCCCTAGATGTCCTTTTTATCTCTCCCCTTTCAGAGAGTCAGCCTTTATAATAAAGAATTACCTATATCTATTTTGTACACTGACCACCTATTAATCCCTTTTGGAGAGATCCTAGACATGAGCCACACCTAAGCTCTGTTTAATAGATTTTTCCTGGAACTCTACCTGGGGGAGAGCAACAAGCCAAACTGCGACTGAGAGAAAAACCAGACACAACTTTTGCCCTCTCCCAGGTCAAGTCCAGCTAAAGATATGAGTCCAAAGCAGGAACTCATTATGAGATGGTCCACATGTTACAGTTTTAGAGAGTTGCTGAGGACTCTCAAAGGCATGACTTGTTTAGGGCCACAGAGCCAGTTACTGTTTTCCATCCTTCATTTTCTAAGAGGATCAATGATGTCACAAGAGTGATATCTTGATTTCTTCGTGAGTTGTATTTAAATGAGGCATAGTTGAGCAAAGTTGTCAGCCTCAGTCTTCTGTTGGCAAGACAAAAGTCAAGAGGACTTGTGATGGCTCAGAATATAGTTCATGTCAGAGGTAAGACTTGAATGCATGTTTTTCAGACTTGGTTACAAACTATCTAACCCAGGAACTCTTAAACACATAATAATTTAAATTTGGGTATATTTGGGTAAAGAGATGCAGCTTGAATTATCCTAACAGAGTTGATTCTTAAGATCATAGATTTAGATTAAAAAAAAAAAAGATCTCAGTGGCCATGGAATCCACATTCCCATTTCACAGATGAGGAAGCTAAGTAAGGCCCAGAAAGAAATTTGCTCATACTTACATAAGTAATAAGTGAAATGGGCAAAATCTGAACCAGTTGTCAGATTCCAGATCCAAAGCTTTTTTTCCCCACAATACTAATCTATTTTCTTTTTTATGAATCTACAAATTAAGACAAGTTGTTGCATTATAGATTCTTTGTTCCCATTTTTTAAGACAGAGAAATCAAGGAGAGGATGAATGAATGATTTGATGTCATAAGAATGTAATATTGTTATAAAGTCAAATATTCCTCTTCAAAGATTATTAACCCTAAAGCTGACTTTCATTGTAACCTATTAAAAAAGTTAAGTATTTCTTTAATTTGAATCCATTTCTGAAAAACATGTTTCAGTGTTGTTGAATTCATTTCATTTACATATTGACTTTTCTTCATCTGTACCATTTTTGAACATATTTTTTTTAAAGAGTGAAACCAATTTCCAAGTCAGAAGCCTAAATTACATTTCATTATTCCCATTATATGTACAACTGGGCCATTATGGATGTAAATACTCACTAGGGGTGTAAATGTGGGATTTGTCTGTATGATTTCTGAAACATTGTTTGAATAACAAGTCCTGTATGGACTGTCAATTAATCTTTAATATAATTCAGTTAATAAAACATTGTATAAATTGAAAACCACAAATACAGCTCTCAAGACAAAAAAGGAAGCAGAGTTGTAACTAGAGCAGGACAATCAAGCTTTGCCCCAGAGTACAGAATTTTTAAGCACATTGACTGCATTTGTACTGCTTCAGCAGGTAAAACAGAACATTGAGTTTAGTACCCAGACAGAATAATTAGTTAAAATAGGGAGATACACAGCTGCTCTCCAGGTGAGCATGCCCTTGGCCTGGCCCCACTTGGGTCTCCCTTTACTAGTGCTGCCTCCCCAACAATAGCCTTGTGGTTGGTGCTCCTGAGTCTCCACTCATTTAGTCCAGTGACCTCAGTTGACCCCATTGACTGCAACTAAACCAGTGTCCCTGGGTCTGAGATTTCTCTCCATAGTCTTTCCCTGTCCCCACTTCAAATCCATATTTTTTTTACTATTAGTGGTATTGATTAAAGAGGGTCCTTTCTATCTAGTTGGTCCCAGGTCTAATCTTCTCTACTGAAGTCATTGCTTCTTGGTGCCATCCTCCAAACTAGAATTTTAGCCCAGCGCCATATTGCTTTGATTGGTGAAAGCCTGCTTTATCTAGCTGACCCTGAGCCAGACATGCTTCTTCGCTTCTCCACTTGTCTCCCTAGCCTTTTCCTGTCCCCCTGTCTCCCTAATCTTCCTCCATTGCTTCTTTGGGAACTCTAATAAAATCAGAGTATCATTGATTCATTGAAAGGATGTATCATTCAATTATCTTCTTAATTTGTTCACCACACACCGTACTTTCCCCTGGATGTCAATCCTATCTATATTTTATCTACCCCTATTAGAATATAAGTCACTTTAGGGCAGAATCTGTCCCATGTTTGTATTTTTATCATTAGCTCTTAGTAAGCACTTAGATAGTAAGCATAATAATAAATAAAGTGTCTTTTTTATTTATTTAATATAATTTGTCTTTAAAAATGGACTCTTACTACTTACTTTCCTACTGGACTTTCCCTACAATGCTCTGGAATCTCTTCCCCCTGCAAACTCAGGGAGGGAGGAGGAGTGGGAGAAGGAAAGCAAAATGAAATTCCAATCCTGGATTTCACACACCTGCCCAGCAGCTCCTTCTACCAGTCAGAAGGATGTCCGTGTCACCAGTATCTTCACTCCTCTCCAGACTACATTCTTGACTTTACTCCTGAACTTTCTCTACAATGCCTTCCCTTCCCTTCTCAGTTTCAAATTCCTTTTACAGTTTGTCTCCTTTTATTAGAATGTAAGCTCCTTGAAGGCAGAAACTGTTTCTCTTTCTATGTATATTAGTAGCCCCGGTCCTTGGCACACTGCCTGATACAGCTTGTTGACTTGAAGATCCCTTTCATGTTGGTGATCTTGGGTATGTTTGGTATCTTTTGCTTAGGCATCAAAACTTCTAGTCATGGCTTTACAAGGAAAAGAACTTCCAAATGTCACAATTGTCTTTTTTTTTTTTTAAACGACATGGAGATAGCATACCCTGCAGATAGCAATTATACGCTGGGAGCAATGTATGAACACTATTTAACTTAGTGATGTATAAAAGGTCAAATACATTAGCTAATAGTGTTTTTGTCTCCAATAAGTGCCATCTTTTTTTTTTGCCAACTATCTACTTCATGGAGACTGTTAGTATAAATGGATTGCTTCTTTGTTATTCTTTATCATATTACTTTTCTATTTTTATGTCCTGTCTTGGGTAGTAAGATACTTCCTGTACTAACTTCTAAGGGAGACCCACTTTGACCCAAGGGCCTCCCTACCTGAAACTTCACAATGATTCTTTACTTTCTCATTTGTCGAATGTAGCTGTAATGAATAATAAGGACTAATAATGTTATGTACTGTTCGTCTCTATTGATTTCTAAGGTGCCTATTGAGTACTGGGCAGAAAAATCTCCCTCTTAGGAATTCTTTTAAACTCTTGTTCACATTTCTCACCTGATAGATTCTATTTTTGTATTCCAATCCAATCCATTCAGACAAACATTTATTAATGATTTATGAGAGGTGCTGAGCATTCAAGGACAAAGTTGAAGCAGTCCCTACCCTTAGGAATACGATGTTCTCCTGGGAGGATAAAACACATATACAATTAAATAAGTCAACTAAGTAAATTAATATTAAGAAGTAGAGAGTTCTAATAATTGAGGTGATAACAAAAGAGCTAGGAAATTAGTAACCAAGCTATGTTTTACAGAAAGCCGGAGATTTGACGAAGTAGAGAAGACTGATTATATGCCTTCCATGGGGACAACTTGCATGGTATGGAGGTAGGATATGGCATATCTTGTATGGAAATAGCTAATCAGCTAATGTGTAAAGGGGAGTGATATAAAATAAAAGGCATATGGGGAAAGTTCAGGAAGGGTTTGCCACATTAGCAATTATTATCATAATTATAAGAGCACTTTAATGTTTGAAAAGCACATTACCTGCACATATCTCCTCAACTACTCTATAAGATATATGTGATTAGTATCATTTACATTCAGAGGAAATTGAGATTCAGAGAGATTAAAAGATTTGCCCAGGAACACCCAACTAGTAAGTTTTTCAGGTGGGATTTGAACTCAAATCTTCTTCATTCCATATCAAACACTTTAAGAGTCTTAACAGGAAGAGCTATATTATTTCACTTAAAAAAAGTTTCCCCAGGGGCAGCTGGATGGCTCAGTGGATTGAGAGTCAGGCCCGGGGAGGGGAGGTCCTGGGTTTGGACCTGACCTCAGACACTTCCTACCTGTGTGACCCTGGGCCAGTCACTTGACCGCCATTGCCTAGCCCTGTAACAAATAAAATTAACATAGAAGAATATATATATAAAAAGATATTAGGGTTTAAAAAAAAACAAAAAAAAGTTTCCCCAGTATCTAGCATAAAAACTTATACATAATCAGTGCTTAATGAATGTTTTGACTGAATGAGATGACACAAAATAAGGATTTTAATATCAAATCCTGTATAGCAATTCACATTCACATATTGCTTCAATATTTATAAAGTGTTTCCTTACAACAACAGCCTGAGACAGAAAATAGAAATATCATCATCTTATTTTACAAATAGGGAAACTGAACCTCAGAAATTTTGAAAGACTTACACATGTAAACATGTGAGCCATGCTTTAAACCCAGCTTTCACAACTCCTTGTGCAAGATCTTTCTGTCTGTCAGGCATGTATTGATCTGAATTCTAACACAACAGGAGAAAGACTAATTGAAAGGTTGACCAGGAATTTCACATTTCATATTTCTAGGGGGCCATATCCTTGATACTAAAGAGCAACTATCCCTTTCGTCACTTAGAGAAAATTTGCAGCATGTCCCACATTTTACTGTATTTTGCTAACATAACACTCCCATGTTTTGTGGCACATTTGTCATGTCTATAGGAACAAGTGGCGAACCTGTCTTGCAGATTGATGTAGGCCATCTGCTTGACAATATCTTGTATCTGAAAACCCAGTCCTTTTACACTGATGGCTGACATCACTCAGAAATGGCTTTGGGACATATTCACCTGTGTAAGCCCAGGAGAAGAATTCTTTAGTTAAACAAAATTAGTTGGGCCATAGAAAGTTTGCTATCTATAGGATTCTGCCTTAATGGCAGATCATTAGTGCTTAACTAATGATGCATAGCTCTTTTGCCTTAACTAATGAGCTAAAAAGTTAATTTATAGTAACATAAAAATGGAAAGGGGAAAAAGAAATCTAACTTCTGCTACAAGAAGACACATTTCTATTTTTAAATGTTAACTTTCCAGACAGAGGCCACAATTAGCACACTAAAGTTAAACTAGAAATAAATAGAAAAGCTTTACGAAATTCTCATACTGATGGGGTGGTAGTTAATACATTGGCTCATAGAAACTGCCAGATGAGAATGTAGTCTTTACAAATTTCAATATTCTCTTCTGTGATCTTTTATACAACTGGTATTAAAGACAGTTGAAAGGAGAGCCTCAAGACTTGGGCACAGACATACTAACTTAATTTCCATTTAAAGTAATGGTGTGAGCAATCTCACACCATTACTTCCAAGTAGCCACACTAATGCCTACCAACCGCAGACACACTTGCAGATGCATACAAAAGAACAAAGGAATTTCCCCCCCTCCCCAGTATTACATTTGTATAATGGACTCCAGTGAGGTGGTAGTTTTCACATCATGGATGAGCACCCTAAGTGATAAAAAAAAAAGTCAGCATCCAGAGACATATGGTGTGTCAACATCACATACCACATTCAACCAGATATGCTGGCAAGAAACAAGATCCCATTCATAATACATAAAGCTACTTGTCAATATTCTGGGACTGGGAAAAACTCATTCGAGTTGAATGTTTGTTGTTTCCATAGGGCTTGGGTTTTCAGTCTCATGCATCCTTTAAAGTGTAGCAGGAGAAAACAGAAGTACTTCAGTGCCAAAATCTCCAGCCTGTCGAACCCAATTTGTAAGACTTTGTATAAATAATGTCAACTTTAGCTGTTCTGGCTAAGTAGTCCAAGGAGCAATGTGCAAAGTGGAAGGTAGATCAGCTTACTGCAACTGAATGTAGGGCCTTAGAGTGAGTCATCATAACGTAATCTGCTTAGGCATTTTAATAAGCAAGTACTGGGGAAAGTTTTCAGTTACCTCAAGGCTTCAAATAGAAACTTGTATTCAGACAGATGAATGAAAAACAAATAGATTTAGTGGTTGGATTTAAAGTGGCCCTTTATCTCTTCATCTTGTCCACAGGCTTCCCCCTCACCAAGAGTAGGCAGCTATTTAAAATTATAGCAGATCAGTAAATTTGTCTTTGTTCCTCTTCATCAAAAAGTATGTTTTGCTTCCTGTTTTAGAAAGGGAAGCATGTTTCATAATTACTTGAAAGAGGAAAAGGCAAAAGGTTTATTATAGATGAGAAAATTCTATCCATCACCTAAAACATGTAATTGTAAATCTAAATAATTCTGAAGAAAATGAGATTCACTAGAATGTGATTCTAGGTACAGAACTATTTAGTATGCTGAATTCTAACTAGTTTGTGTTTCCCCATAATTCTGTTGTTTGATACCCTTATCCATGATTGCTTAAACATTGTGGAAAGTTGGCTACATAGAAAATTGTACTTTTTATGTGCAATTTAAAAAAAAGATATAAAAAGTAAAAAGCATTCTCTTTAAGTCAATAGACTGCTAAATTAGATTCTTAAAACAGATTCCAGTGGGTATAGTTACCTAAAGCTAGTACAATTCCTTTAGGTGCCTGGGTTTTCATCTAAAGCTAAGAAATAGTCGGTGAATAGACATTTGTTAAGCTCCTACTTAGGTGCATCGATGTGATCCAGGGGATAGAATTCTGGGCCGGAAATCAGGAAGACTCTCTTTTTGAGTTCATATCTAGCCTTTGAGTTCATATCTGTGGCCCTGGGCAAGCCACTTAACCCTGTTTATCTCAGTTTCATCATTTAGGAAATAAACTGGAGAAGGAAATGGCAAACCAGTATCTCTGTCAAGAAAGCCTTAAATATGGTCATAAAGAATCAAACCTGATTGAAATGACTGAACCAACAACAAGATCTTGCTATGTGCCCAGCACTATACAAAGCACTGAGGCAACAAAAAGAGATAAAAGATATTAGTAATATGTTATAATCCTTTGTGGCAATAATTTTCTGGCTATGATATGTTGATGAGATGTCAAAATATTTAGATAAAAATGAAAACTTTCAAGTATATGGATATTTGTGTCTGTGCCTATCTGGTATAGACATGAACATGGTGTTTCTAAATGTGCTTTAAATGTTTACACAGACATATTTGTGTATATATATGTGTGTGCACTATATATGTTATACACATATATGTTTATATGAATGCCTCTTCCAGTGGTAACAGTTACAATGTCATCATATATTCATAGCCCATGGTTTCTTGATCATATTCCTCATAATACTTCAATGGTGTTATTGTTGATTGGAAAAGATGGATACGCTGTCTTGCTAGGACTACAAAAAAGGTTAAAATCAGACATATGTGAATCCTTCCTCAAGATCCTTTAATATTTTAGTCGATGTCAAGGAAGCACTTGTGTCCATCTGGTAGTCCTTGTTATAACTACATGAATAATCCAGATTCTTTTGTGGTTATCTCTACCTCTGCTATGAAAGAACAGAAAATTGTTATGATGGCAAAGCTAGGTGTAAAGTGGATAGAGTGTCAGGCCTAAAGTCAGAAAGACCTAAATTCAAATTTAATCTCAGGCACTTAGTAGCTCTGTGACCCTGGCAAGTTCTGAACCTTTGTTTGTCTCAGTTTCCTCATCTATAAAATAGAAATAATAATAGCACCTACCTCACAGGATTGTTGGGAAGATCAAATCAGATAATAATTGTAACATGCTTAGCATAATATCCAACATATAGTAGGTGCTATAGAAATGTTAGCTGCTATCACCATCATCATTATCAACAACATCATAATTATCATTATAGTGGTAAAGTAACAGGAAGAGTTATAATGAGCTCCAACACCTCCACTCCCATACCACTCACTTTCTACTCACTACAATACCTCCAAATAGATTTTTAAAATGCACTAGATCTTATACTGTTTGGGAAATCTAAGACAAAAAATCGTTGTTGATGTTTAGTTGTGTTTCATTCCATGTAATCCCATTGGGGATTTTCTTCACAAAGATACTGGAGTGTTTACCCATTTCCTTTTCCAGCTTTAGATGAGGAACCTGAGACAAACGTCTTTAAGTGACTTTCCCATAGTTCCAGAGTTAGTAATTATCTGAGTCTGGATTTAAACCCAGGTCTTCCTGACTCCATCACTCTATCTACTTTTTCACCTAGCTGCTCTGTTACCATTGCCACCTAGCTGATTCACAATGAGTCATTTTTCCAGAGCAGTTTGGAAAAGAAAAAAAAAGAGAGATCTTTAGACACTTTAGAAATGCAGAGGAAGAGAACTGACCAAGAGTGTGCCACAGAACATTCCAAGGCAGGGAAAAACTACTTTCCCAGATCTAGCACTGAGGGCCTTAAAATTTATCAGAGTACCGAAACAGGTACCAATTGGAAGTTCCATAATTTACTACTTATTTCTAAGACATATGGTAGGGTAAATTGAAGAGGGAACCTGAGGAATGGCTCACACAAAGGGAAATGAGCAGAACCAAGAGAACATTCTACAAATAAAGTGAAACATTGTGGAATAAACAAGTGTAATCAACTTTGCTACTAATAGCAATGCAATGATATAGGACAATACCAAGGGACTTATGAGAAAGAATGGTGTCCACATCGAGAGAAAGAACTGTGGGAGTAGAAATGAAGAAATATATGATTTATCACTTGCTTATATGGGTATAGGATTTGGGGTTTTTGTTTTTAAAAGATTAATCCAGGAAAAAAATTAATAATATGGAAATAGGTGTCAAGTGATAATACATGTATAAACTAGTAAAATTGCCTGTTGAATCCAGGAGGGAAAGGGGGGAAAGGGAGGGGAAGAACATGAAACATGTAACCATAGAAAAATACTTTAAAAAAATAAACAATTTAATGTATATATGCAATGTGCATTTAATATATTAAATGTAAATCTAGCTGAAGGTAGGGGAAATAAAAGAATGTTAGTGTGAAATCTCTTAATTAATCAATAAATGATTTCCATATCCTTTGGAAAAACCCAAAGTGACCTTGGGGCTTGTGCTCATATACATAATCACTCACTAACTCACTCTAAGGCTCTTTAGTATGGTCACAATGGATAGTCATAGTTCCATTATAGTCATTTTTAAAACTCACTTTGCCAAAATTATAGCTACAATATGGCAGATCAACCAACAAGAATTGACATAGAGTACATACTGAGGTTCAGGTTCTTTGCTCACCATTGAAGACACAAAGACAATCAAGCAGTCCTTCCCCTTAAGGATGCTAAAACTTCTTGGAACCACATGGGAGAGGTGGATGGCAGATGGACACCAAAGTAGAAAAGTAGTCCTGAAAAGGGCTCAACAAACCCTCACACCACAAGTTCTGGTATTCCCTGAGCACTTTGTACAACTCTCAAAATAAATACAAAGCAATTTTGGTGGACGGGGTCAAAGAAAAGGGGGAAAGAGGAGAGAGAGAGGAATGTGCTCAGCAAAGGAACATGATTTTGAAATCCAGAGGAAATCAGGAATAGAGACTAAGGGAAGGAAAGCAGGTCAACCAGAGCCTATCCATGAAAAAGAGATTTTAAGAGAACCTCATCAGTGAGAGAAAAGAGAAAAGGTCTTTCAGACTTTTATGTCATAGTGAGTAGGCTATTCTAGTTTTGTCCAATGCAAGGAAGCTCCAAATACTGAGAGGAATTCTAAGATGAACCAGCAGCAAAGAGGGAGGGAACATTTTTCAAGTTCAGGAACCAGGAGGGAGAAAAGATTCAGGGAGGAGGTAATTCCTTTGCAGAGTTTTGAAGGAAGCTAAGGCTTCTAAAGGATGGAGAATGAGTGCATTAAAATACAGAAGAACAACCTGTGCAAAGGCATAAATATGGCAGATAGAAAGTCTCCGACAGAACAGCAAAGCACCAGTTCTATTGAGCCATAAAGTACATAAAAGAAAGTAATGAATAATAATAAATCTGGAAGTACAGGCTGTGGAAGTATAGTTTGTGAAGGAATTTAAATGCAAAATAGGCATTTATATTTTGTCCTACAAGTAATAGGGAGTCACCAAAGATTCTTGAGTAGTGTGATAACATGATCAGGTTCCTGCTTTTAAGAATATCACTGAAAGCTATATGGAGAAGGGGTTGGAGAGGAGAGAGACTTAAAGCAAGAAACCAGTTAGGAAAGAATCATAATAGTCTAGGAGAGAGTTGGTTAGAACTTGAATTTAAATGGTGGCTTTTTGAATAAATGGAAGGGGAGATGCCAGAGGTGTTCTAGAGAGAATCATAAAGAGAATGATATTTTTAAGAAACAATAATATTGATTATGTTTTAGTAGGTTTTATGTTAAATGTATTTAATTTTGTAGGAACCAAAAATTTAGAAGTGAACTGAAATGATGTAAAGGGAGAATAAGAACTGTAGCATATCAAAGACCCATTTTCACACGTGAAAACATGAAAAGTTGTTGCAAAATTTGCTGGATCCATAATGGGCTCAAGAGTCACATGAACACACATAAATAAATCAAACATTCCACAGGGGAAAAAAGTATCCTTAATCTATAAGTAGTAGTGCCCTTTCTCATCATTTGGTGACAAGGTGACCAGGATCTTTTCTTTTAAAAATGATTGTTTGCATGTTATATGCTAAAAACTCAAGGCAACTTTAACACATTGGCAGAACTTTTAGCAAATTTATTTGTATATGTATGTATAAATACAAATATATATGTATAGACAAACACGCGTGTGTATATGTACATATACAGTCATCCCTCACTATATCATGGTTTACTTATCACAACTTCACTGTATTGTAGGTTTTAAATATATATATATATATACATATATATATATATATATATATACCCAATTCTGTATAGCAGAGTTTTCACAATATCGTGGGATTTTATGGATGAATACCATACTGGATACAATGGAAATGCAGTACACCACTACTGCTTGTGTAAGTTTGTCAATGTAAGATTGTATATGCACACTATTGGCTGATGGAATGAAAGGCAACCAACCACAGCACTATGTTCTGTATCCTGGGCACTGATTGGCTCCGCAACTGTAGTATCGTTCTGTTTGCTCTCCCACTGTGCCTATAGGTTCAGCATCTCTCCTTGTCCACTTCACATTGACATCTGATTGCTGCATGTAGTGTTGCTCTGCGGTGTTGTGTTTTTGTGAAGTTTTCGTAAAAGTTTGAATTTATTTCAAGCCCAATATCACCCAAATTATTCAGCACCTTCTAAGGCATCTGACAATGAACTCAAGCACCAGAGGAAGATTCTTACCATCAAAGAATAATAAAATGAATATAACACTGCTACTTCATGGATTTTCACCTATTGCAGGAGTCTCTGGAACATAACTCTCCCAAAAGGTGAGGAATCACTTGTATACACAATGCACAAATCTATATCTATATTCCTCAGCAATATTTATCTTTTTTATCTGTTTTTACTTTGTTGTTTTATTTTTAGAAGCATCAGCTAATTATTCTGTGAAGATGTATGGTATGTAACTGGCAAATTTTAACTTGTTATTGGTTTTCCCTGATGCCCAGGACAGTTATGGACCACCTTCCTCTTCAATCAGGTGTTTACCTTCAGTAAATACTAAGGTCTCACAAAATGTGGCAATTTGGAACCTTCAGGGTATATAAGTCATTCACAACAGGAGAGAAATTTTCCTAAAATGTTATACACATCCCTGCCTTCTCTGACAGAGAAGAGTGAATATAATTTAAATTTCTCTTGATGACTCTAGGTGATTGTTGACAATCATCATTTATTGTCACACATCACAATAATTATAGCTCATTCATATATCTCAGAGCATTTAAGATAAAAGATCTTATTTGATCTTCAAAACAACCATTTGAGGCAGATGCTATTCCTAGCCTCATTTTACAATTGAAAGAATTATAAAATGTTTACAATTGAGAGAGGTTGTGACTTGCACAGGGTCATATATCTACTGTCTGAGTCAACATATAAATCAGAGAACGATATTTTTTTTCAGTAACAACTTTAAAAAACTGTTACTAAGGCTAATAGGAATTGTGTTTATAAAGGAACACATACAAAATCATTCATCACTGAAGTACAGATGAAGAACCTGAAGCTCAAAGAAGTTAAGTTGCTTGCCCAAGGTCACATAGCTTATAAGTAGCAAAGGTGGGACATGAATCCATGTGTTCTGACGTGGTGGAGTATGTCACATTACCCCTAACAAACTAAACCATCACTCACTCAAGCCAAATTGGAAACTACTGAATTTTTCTCTTATAGTTAACAAATTCCATATGCTCACTGGGACTGATCAATGCAGAGTTCAATTATCTCTTCACACACTCTTGTATACCCCAGAGTAAGAACTGCAAGGTCAGAATGACTATAAATGGAAAATTTTATTCAAAATGCATTAATAAAGTCAGTAGGAACATTGAGTGCATATTCCAGCAATGAAACACATCAAAATGTCATAACTTTTAATTATACAAAAGTACCAATTGTTCTTAATACAAATCAAATGTTTAACTGGAGAAATAAAATTTCCTTTGGCTTCTTCTCCACACCTACTCATCTCATAAAATCTATATCTTGAGACAGCCTGAATACCAACAATCTAAGTCCCTTTCCTTGGAGTTTCTGATTAGCAAGACTATCTATCATTTGCTTTTCTCTAGGGAGTGGCAATCTTTGGCCATAATACTGCCTTCCCATGAAATTGGTTCTCATCTCTCAGTGGTTCTCATTCACACACATTTAATCTTTCCTAAGCTGGATTTTCTCCAGTTCAACTCTCCCTTCCAATTTGCAAAAGAAAAAACAAATAATCAAATGTACTGAGGAAATATCATAATTTACTTCAATAACCTAGTGACTACTGTGGAGCCAAAGGGTTTTCCCCAGGATAATAATATTCTGAGGTTTAATTGCTTCTTGAAGTAATCTTCTAAACTAGAATTCAGGTCTGTATTTAATATATCTAAAAGTTATTTAGGTAGTAAGATATTTGGTAATTAGGAATTAATTAAATGGTATAATTTATGCATAAGATGTATTAGGAAAGAGAGTATGTTGGGTTTCTTTAACATCTGAACAGAACCTTAGAGATTCATGATGGGAGGGAATTTTCTTTCCCATAATGCCTTGGGAGTCAGTTAACCAACAAACAGTCTTTGCACTTGGGTTTTGAATCCTGTCATGACAGGAGGTTTCCAAGAGCAGCTCATCTAAGACTGGGAATTTCTCAGTTATTCTACCTCAATAAGATTTCATCCAGCAAACCAAACCATCAAAGAAGATTGCTGGTGGAAAAAAATCTGGCCAGCACAGCTGGTTTTCTGTGAGTTGGAGGAGGCTGTAAAGATCTCAAGCTGTTGTTCCAACTGGACAGATGAAAAGAAAAATTCATCTTACTCTCTTTTTGTGATAAAGTTAATTCTTAGTGTAGGTTAAGATAAGATAGAGGTTTGTTTTTTTTTTTGGGGGGGTGGAAATTAAGGAAGATAGGTAGAATAGTATAGATCCAACTTTTATTGGAGGTTAAAGAATATCCTTGTGGATAAGGACATTTGGGGATAAGATAGATTATAAGCTTAGGAATTTATATATCTCTTTGTTATTTATTTCCTTTTCCTATCCCTTCCCTTAGTAAATTTTTTATAATAGATTTTTTTATACTCCTGCTTGAATTGGAATTCTAAAGACTGCTAACCAGAAGCCATCTTGAGTTAACAGCCACAGAACCCAGCCTTCATTAAAGAAGTCAGCTTATAGTGATACCACACTATATAATTTATCTAAAAGGCTTAGAACCCCTAACATTTATGAGTATCCAGTCTCTTGTTATAGAAATCACCTCATGGGCCTATATTAAATAAGTGTGTGTGTGTTTGTGTATCTGAGATAAGGAAATGGTAAACCATTCTAGTATCTTTGCCAAGAAAACTCCATGGACACTCTGGTTCATGGGATCCTAGAGAGTCAGATATGACTAAACAGAACAACAAATGTAAACATAGATGTGTATCTAAAGACATTGATATAGCATAATAGTTAATATCTAATATAAAATAACAATTAGAAGGAAAAAATCTCATTATTATTGTTCCCTTTTCATACTTTCTTGTTGTGAGGGTCATTCTCTTTGCCTGTCCAAATAATTCTATTTATTTTTATACTAGACTTATGATTTTATTACTATCGGGAACTTCCAGTGTGCAAACTCCCTCCATGGATACGGATCAACAATTCTTCTATAATTTAAAATCTCAGAAAGCTGTGTGCTATTCTGAAAAGTTGTGACTTGTCTTCATTCACCTATACAGTACGTGTTACAGACAGATCTAGATCCTAGTATCTCCTAGCCTATCCTAACCACTACACTATGCTACTTCTCAAATCTTATTATATTTTCATGCCTCAAAAGCAATCTCCCATCAAAGCTTTTCTGAAAACTCAGGCCAATAGGTAGCTCCTGACCTTTGACGATGTTAATTTTCAGTAGAACACATTTAGCCCTTATGTCTATTTTATCTTATTTGTTTTCTAATTGTTTCATGTAGCTAAGTCTTTTCTTTCAATATAGGATTCAAATTTATTGAGGGAAGTTACCATGACTTTTTTTTAACACCTTCCTTTTTGTCTTAGAATCAATACTAAGTAACCAATCTAAAACAGAGAGAAGGGGTTAGGGTTGATCAATTAGGGTTAAGTGACTTGCCCAGGGTCACACAATTAGAATTGTCTAATATTCTATTTGAACCTAACTCCAGGCCTAGTTCTCTATCTACTTAGCAACCTAGCTGCCCCTATGATTTTTATTTCTTTTGAGTTTCTCACTATATAAACAAAAATGCTAGAAACAAAGTGTTTATTTAACGTAGATTTAAATGGAAATTTTTCCTCATTGTCAATAAAAATAAATATGAGTTTGTGTTATTTTCATTTAATTCTTTGATAAGCACAAGTTCATCACTTAGAATATTCAAATTAATATTTTAAATTCTATAGCAGGATCCTAGCTGTTGCTAATACTTTTAATTTTCATATTTGTAATTTATTGGTGTGTATGTATATATGGGTATATATTAGTGTGTGGGGAATTTCCAGTATACAAACTCCCTCCATGGATGCAGATCAGCACAAATGTAATCCCAAACCAAAAACCTACTGGTGTGTCAGACTTTCTCCTCAATGATGAAAATGAATGCCTTGGCCTATAGGCGAGGCAGAGTGGAACTGGTCAAAGTAGGAGAGCTCCAGACTTCTTCAGTCATCTTTGAGTGCTGGAAAGACATGAGAGTTGGTGGCAGTCTCCATCATGTCCCTATCAAGAGCTTGCTACATTAGAAACTTAGGGAAACCGCCCTTGAGTGAGATCTGGATTGCTTTCTTAACTATCTTATTTCCAAAAGGAGAGCACCTTTACTTTATGTCATCTAGTACATAATTCTCGTATGTATACTGTAGCCTCCAATAATGAAAGTTATCAGAAGTTATATTGAACCTCCAAATCATATTGTTTGGACAAGTAGTATTTAAGAGAACACATATAATCTAACTAGGTACCCTCTCTCTAAGGAGAGCAGAGTGGCCAAATCTCTGTCTTCCTACTTTCCCTTGTGACTGGAATGAAAGTCTTCTTTGAAGAAGAGTGAAAATAAAAAAGACCAGAGTTGTCTATTCTGACCCTTTTCATGCCTCGCAATGATAAACCCCTATGCCACACATGGGGGAGAGTCTTTGCACCACAGGGTCCTTACTATAACTATGAATATACCTATATTTTTAATAGAACAAATTAGAATCATTCAAAATTAAGTACAAGTGGAATAACAATTCATAAATTTATTGTAATTTCCTGTTAATGACATTAGCTATAGCAGATATACAAACAATCAACAAACATGCATTATGTTCTTATTATATATCAGCCACTGTGCTAGGTTTTGGACATGCAAAAAAGGCAGAAATCACCATTACCATTAATGAGCTTATACTCTAATGGGAGAAATAACATGCAACTACATTAATAAATACTGAATAATAAATAAACTTAAATTCTTATAAATATGCATTAAGAATGTCTATTATTTTTCTAAATAATCTTGGTTTTAGAAAGCTTTATAATTAAGAATATACTTTACATTTCATCAACTCAATCTTTTAATACCAGAGTTCAAATTTTATTACTTGTTCAATTGAAATTTATTCTGAACTAAATTCACATTGTTCCATTTATTGTCTGGCTTTATCTTCATTTTAATTAATCTCCAAAAATATGAGAGAATTTTAATTTAAAATGAGTATAACCAAGATTACAACCAAACAGTTGTGAATGACAGCTCACAAGAAAATTCACAATCAAATATCACAATAAAAAATTCAAAAATTTATTCTATCCCCACCTCTAAACTTATAACCTTGGTGGAAAAAGAGATCCTCAGCAATCATTATCTATCACAATGCTTCAATTATCCCTCATAATCTCTCTAAACCCATTTTAATAAATAGTATAAACAGACTATAGAAACATTTGACTTGTCCAGAGTTCTATAAGATTGGGTCATCCTATTTGAGTTTCACAATAACTGGAAAATATTTTTGGACAATATGTAGTTATTAAGGAGCCAGCATGGCAGAACGTGTAGATCTCTATTTAATGACCTTCAGTAATAGGAAATTCACTTTCGTTGGGACCAAATTTGTTCCTCTGTAACTCCCATTTGTTAATCACTGATTTGCCTTCTGGGGTAAAAAAACAATTGCTTTGAATTTGTCCTTTGAGAAATTAACAATAACTTACATTTTCGGTGGTTCCAAATTCAATGGAACATTTTAATATAATATAACTCATTAGAGCATATATTCTAATAGATAATAAATCAAAGTTTGAAACAGAGGAAAGTTTCTTTGATTAAGAATTATTTATGAATAAAAGTAAATAATTAATTTCCACATAGATAGAAATTTCCAAATGTACCATAGACAGAAAAAATATAAAGATAATTGGTTTCAGATTTTAGGAAGATGTTAAAATGTGATGACACCAAAATATAAATGCTAACTTCAAGTCTTTGTCATTATGAAAATGAAGCAGTAGACGGAGAGGGAAGACTCCTTTTGGCCTATACTGTCCTAAGAAACATTCTGTGTAAAAAATGTTGTTTAATCTGAGGCAGATTATGATTGAAAGAAAATAAATATCAAAGGAGATTGATTTTCAAGAGAATGCAAAGATATTCAAAGGTTGAGGATTTAAGGATATCATAGATAGACTAATAAACTCAGAATTAAGAAGACCTGGATTTAAATTTCTCCTCAAAAATATAAGCTATATCACACTAAGCAATTTTTTAAAAAGTTGAAAGAAAGAAGAAACTCGTGACTTCAAGTATTCATTTAATGAAGGCAAAACAGTAGAAAAAAAAATCTGGCTCTGTAGTTTCAATTCAAAATACTGTAACTTACTGTCAGAACAAAAAAAATCAATGTACACTCTCTAAGGAACTAGTCAAAGAAAAAGAAAGCAATGAGAAATGTTACCCCAATAAGTTGAGAAGATGGACAGCTATGGAAGAAGAAACCAGATCTGAAGAGGGAATCTCTTGGGAAAATTTCTCTTTTCTCCACCTTTTCCCTCCACTTCCAACATGGTCATGGTTTCTTGCAGTGGAGATACTCATTCTGAAGGAGGCCTAAAAAGAAAGCCCAGTCAGTCAAGACATGACAAAGATCTTAATGAAATTCAAATGTTACTCCAGGCCATCGAGAGTTAATCTACAGAAAGGGCCAAAGGATCCAGCTGATCAAACTTTCTAGCAAAGACACCCCATACAGCTTGGAAACACCAGTGTGGGAGAAAAGACAATGGGTCCTTGAAGAATCAGAGGTAAGAGTTATCTAAGGCATATGTATTCCCTATATTCCCTATACTTGTGACTTTCCACTGGTATATTCTGTTTATCTTCCCATGGATGTTTCTATTTATTGTTAGAGTATACTCCAGTTTATGGTGGAAATATTTCAGAGCTACCATTAAGACCTCCATTTAAGAAATGCATTGGCTTTCAGTTAAATGTATTCTAGGGATGACTATTAAAGATTAATTCATTTCTGAGAGCTTATGAGTTTTAATTTTAGCAATATAGACCCACCAAATACCTTAAACATAGAATTTAGTCATTCCTCTGGGAATCTAGTCTATAAGTGGGAGTAGAGAGGTGCCCTAAACAGAGGGAGTTCTCTGTAAACTAATAGAAATTATATATAAGTTTAAAAGGCTTCGTTTTTGGAGAAAAGCACTAGAGGAAAGGATCTGACAGGAAGTAGTACCTGAGCTGAGCCTTGAAAAAATCTAGCTATTCCAAGAGTAGATGAGGAGGGAAATAGAGCAGCTGTTATACTGGATTCCATTCCCTTCCTTAATGTTTTGGCAATATGTTATTGACAATCATTTATCTTCTAAAGCATTTAGATTTCCTCTTATCAAATAGTCATGTTAAAGCAAAAAAAGAAAGCCTGGAGAATATAGGATTTATATATATAAATATGTATGTATAGTTTATGTATGCATGTGTATATAAATGTTTAAGCATAAAAAAATAAACTGAGATCAAGTATTAAAAAAATGCTTCTCCTTACTCTTTGTAAATAACAAGACAAATGGGAGCGATAACCCTTATAGTTGCACTAAATTTCAGGAAATCACTTTGCATATGAAAAAATGCTCCAAATCACCATTGATTAGAGAAATGCAAATTAAAATAACTCTGAGGTAAAATACTCATATACTAGCTAACATGACAACAAAGGAAAATAATAAATGCTGGAGGAGATGTTGAAAAATTGGGACACCAATACACTGCTGGTGGACCTGTGAATTGATACAGCCATTCAGGAAAGCAATCTGAAACCATGTCCAAAAGACCATCAGATTATATACCCTTTCACCCAGCAATGGCACTATTAGGTCTGAACCCAAAGAGATTAAAGATGGGAGAAAAGAACCTATGTATATACAACTATTTATAGCAGCTCTTTTTGTGGTGGCAAAGAATTGGAAACTGAAGGGATGTACCTCAGTTGGGGAATGGCTGAACAAGCTGTGGTACATGCCTCTAGTAGAGTACTATTGTGCCATAAGAAATGACAAAATGATCACAAAAAAGCATGGATGTATATAAAGTGATGTAAAGTGAAGTAAGTAGAACAAGGAGACAAATAACGATAATGTATGATGATTTACTATGAATGACATAACTATTGTCAACAAGGCAAGGATACAGGACAACTGCAAGAGACTCATAAAAAAAAGTAATATCCACTGCAATAGAAGAAATAGACAAGTTTGAATGCAAATTGAAATATGCCACTCTTTATTTCATTCCCTCCATGAATTTTTCTCTACTGTAAGCAATGTATGTCTTCTTTCACAACATGATGAAAATGGAAATATATATTATATGATAATCTGTGTACAACCTATATCATATTACCTGCTGCCTTGCATAGTAGAAAGGTGTGGGAGGGATAAAGAAAACATGCAAAATATTAGAAAATGAATATTTAAAAATTGTATTCACATATTACCTGGAAAAAATAAAAATTTATTATAATAAGAAATCATGGGGTGGAGCCAAGATGGTGGCTTGGTAGCAGCAAAAGCTGACACTGCTCTGAGAACCCTCCCAAACCAACCTTAAAATAGCACTTTAAAATGACAAGAGGCAAAACAACAACAACAAGATAGAGTAAGGAAGCTATCCTGAGGAAAACAACTTGAAAAGTAGGCAGAGGGATTCAGTTTTCACAGGATAAGGGGGAACCAGAAGTAAAATTGCACTCAGAGGAGTGTGAGCTGACCACATCACACCTATTGCACCAGGTTCTGAGCCTTGGAGTACCAAGCCCTGTCACCAACCCTCAATGAGGTCCATAAAAATTGGGCCTTTCAAATTAGCAGTGAATCCCCTAGACTCAGGGTAAAATAGCTCACACCACTGAGTCTTACCAACCATCAGCAGAGGAGACAGAAACAGCAGTTTTCAGAACTTCCCATCCAAAGACAAAAAAAAAAAAAAAAAAAAAAAAAAAAAAGGATGGGAAAATGAGCAAATAGCAAAAGAAACATTTACCCATAGAAAATTTTTATGGGGACAAAGAGCAAGGCATAGATTCAGTAGGGATCAGTGAGATCCAAATAACCACATGCAAAACTTCAAAGAAAAATGGGAATTGGTCTCAGATGCTGTAAGAACTCAAAAAGGAAATTCAAAAATCAAATAAGAGAGTTTTATTTAAAAGATAAGTGGTGAATTAAACCTCAACTCCATAATATGTGCATGATGTTTAAATCTTGTCAATAGATGGAAGGTAATATTCATTGTACTTTGTTTCACCAGACTTTTGACTCTTCTTCCCTCAAGAGGCCATTTTCTCAATCCTCAGTCACTATCAGAGAACTTATCTTCTGCTGATTTCATGTTTCCTGCCAGAAAGTCTTCATCAAAACATAAACTATCCAAAGGCCACAGAAATTATTTGTTTTCAATGGATTTCTCATTCTTCCTCCATATTTCCTTTCTATATTACAAATGTGACAAAATTATCATGGGAAGAAGAAGAAAGAAGAAGAAGAAGGAGAAGGAAGAAGAAGAAGAAGAAGAAGAAG
>NC_058130.1:661550059-661555261 GCF_016433145.1 Gracilinanus agilis
AAGGAAGGAAGGAAGGAAGGAAGGAAGGAAGGAAGGAAGGAAGGAAGGAAGGAAGGAAGGAAGGAAGGAGAAACTATTAGAATGAAATTGTCCATTGTTGTGGAATGTAAAAAATATGAACTCAAAATGTTGTACCAGAGTATTCAATATAGTGAGCCCAGATAGAAAAGGATAATTACCTTTGGGACTGTCAATATTTTGACAGCACCTACAACATGCAAAAAATGTGGCTGCTCCAGAAGACTGGAGCTATTGTTAGAAAGACAATCTCAGTTCACTAACTGGAAAAAGGAAAACAAGCAGCAGTCCAACGGAAACAAGGGTGATGGCCCCTTCAGAATCAAATTCCTCACTTACAAAAATGAAGTTACAGTGCCTCAATCCTTCAGTATTTAGAGTGAATATGATTTTCTCACCTGCCCTCTTTTTAATGACCTTAATAGAATTATTTTTAAAACAACACAACATCTTTGCATGCTGGCAGTCTTCATAATTTTCTTTGTGCTTTAATTTTTAAAAAATTATGTCAAACACAACTGAGCAAAATGAAACATGCAAGGAAACCATGATAAAGGAAGACAAGGGAGGAATTAGATGATTGCTGGGGTCTCTTAATCCACATGCCAATGTAGTGATGTTAACTTTCTCCTAAACTTCTAATTCCACCTGACCAAACCCACTGGAGCTTTGTCAAAAATCACAATGATATCCTTATACTTCCAAGCCAGCATCTTACAAAGACCTGGGTGGCTGGTGAGCCTTAACCAGCAAACCTGGCTCAGTTCTGTTGGCACTAGCTATTTTGAGAAAACACTCAGAGATCTTTCCCGTCATAAAACACTGGACAGAGCAAGGAAAGCTATGAAATGTCCAACTTTAATTCTGTGAATTTACACTTGCAAAAACACACATCTTCACCAAAATTAGGAAGACTTGAGAATTTGGCTCTGAGCAAAATTCCACTCCTGGGACAGTGGGATTGAATGCAGATTTCTGCTTCAGGCAAAACCTCACTATTATTTCTAGACAATGCAGCTTTCTGTAGTGAAATTGTGGCGCTTCACAGTTAGACTGGCAGCAAGCCAGTTGCCAGTTTTCTCCAGTGAATTTGCCAGCTTGGCTCAGAGAGAGGAGATTTTCACACAGCTAAACCAGACTGGTAACATGCCTGATGAAACTTAGGGAAAATTAATTCAAGAGAGAGTCTCTCTTTTTTAATTGTTGTTGTTGTTAAGGTAAATGATGAATATGAGGGTTAGCTCAGTGAAGGAAAAATGGAGTCCCAAAGTTTCTCTTCCAAATCTACAGACTAAGATAAATCATATATGAATTTGGTGTTACCCAAATCACTGATCCCTAGAATTTGGCTCTCTAATGCTAAATTCACTGTACAAAGAAAGGACATAATCAAGGAGTGTGACTGAAAGGGAATATACTGGAACATGTTTTATAAGATTTCCCAAATTACTTAGCATATGCTGTAAACAGATTCACCTTTTATGTGTGGTGAATAAGATAAAAAAAAAAGTTCAAATGGAGTGACCTTTCGTAGACCCATATTCTCTGGAAGTGGTAAACTGTCTGGTTACGTTTCATTCAATTACAGATTTTATGCTTGAGACCATAGAGATCAGGTATTCCAACCTATTCCACCCCTTGCCATTTTACTGATTAAAAAACCTGAGGCCTAGAGAGTTTATGACTAACCTGAAGTCATATGGCAAGTTTACAACTATCAGGTCCAGAACCAATTCTTCTCACTTCTCTAGCAGTTTATCCACCACTCCATGTGACCTTCATAACCTTTCCCATAAAGTTGTATAGTCTAAACCATGTCTACACAATACTGAAACATCTGGTAATTTTAGCCAAGTCTGTCTAAAAGTTAGTTAATTCAGGCAAAAATTTAGCCTGCCATCTGTATGGGTCACTCAGTTGCCTTAACAGAACAGATGTTTGAGCATTGTACAAACATAGCATAAGCCAAACTTGAATGTAATCCTACACACAATTCCTGTTCACTTAAGACATTATTCCAAAATTCATATTCATGTAATTTTCATTTTGGAATTCCATAAGCAAGATAGGATTTCTTTTAGAAATCAGAATAGAATACAAAAAAACTAGGTGGGGCCATAATACGAAGTTGGCAATGCATGGCTAGACATAAAAATTTATGCAGATCTAAAGAAATTTGGATGAAGCAAATTTAAGAAACTCCTTGCAGATGTAAGAGATTCTTATTTTCACTATTTTGGACCTAAAGCCTAACTAAATCTATTCATTTCTATTCCCCCAAATTCTGTATTGATGCTAATATTAACCCCACCTCCAGATTGGGCCCTCTTTTTCAAATTTGGGGGAGTTTTTGTTTTTTTGCTTCCAGGCCTTTAGCTCAGGACCCTTTGTCCTTAAAAACTTGGCTTAATTCAGTGTTTCTTGTATCTCCAAACTCAGGGAGGATTCAGCCTGTACCTTGCATGAAACAAAAAAGACCAAAATAAAAAAAAAAACAGTTCAAATTTGCTATCCTTTTCTAGACCCATATTCGCTGGAAGTAATATACTGTCTGATTAGGTTTCATACAACATAGAATTCTTTGCCTGAAAGAGACCACAGAAATTAGTTATTCCAATTATGTCCTACCCCGTGCCATTTGACAGATTAAAAAAAAACTGAGGCCTAGAGAGTTCAGACTCAGTCCATGACAGGTCAGGCCTAGAACCTGTCAGAGTTCTCTAGGATAGTGCCATGAAGAAGAGTATACTGACATAATCCACACACTAAGAAAATAAATTAATATTTCTTTTAAGGAGCACATACACAAACTTGGAATGGGAAATGGGGGAGCCAAAAAAAATGGGAAAACAACAAGATGAATATTTTATAAAATATGGAAAATAAGCCATTGAGTATGTGTTATACCTCCCTTTCTCCTCTGAATATTGATGATGATGGTGAGAAGTCAGAGAGCTAAATCTTACTTTGCTAGCCTCCTTACTTTATCTGGACCTAAGCATTTAGCTGGTTGCCTGTATAAATAACACATTCAATTATTCAAAAACTTCTTATTCATTTTATTATCCATCTAATCCACCCCACCCCCCACTGCTGACATTGCATATTTCAGTTTTCAAGATGATCTGTTAGCAAGATTTGGAGCTTTGGAGGAGCAAGAAAAGAACATCCTATACAAATCAGTGATTTTATTTTCTACCCGATAACAAATCAAGCACAGGGCTTGATGGTAGAGGGAATTGAAATTATTGACTAAAATGAGACTTGTGGATTATCTATGGATTTCAATTATTGTGTCCTTCCTGCTCCTCATTACTTTTGATAAATGAAAGTTCATTGTTTTCTTCTTTTGGTATTTGAGTCAATTATCTGATGGGTAAAAATAACAAGGCTTCATTGGTTTCAATTTCAAATCCAATGAATTTTTCTTTAGTTTATGAAACATGAGCAAATTGGGCCAGTGACCTTGTCCCAGACCATGGCTAGCAGAGCCCATAAGATAAAACTGAAACTAACATTTATTCCCTAATACTGTTCTTTATACCCATACTTCTGTTAATATAAGAAAATCAGTTGGTATCAAAGTGCTCCTTTATAATAGACAGATGGATAAATCACACTGGAACATATAGAGGCTTTTAGGAAGGAAAGATCATTCCACTGGGGAGGAAGTTCCACTTAAGAAGGTGTAAGAACCTAATCCAGGAAGACCGAAAACAGAGAAAGAAAACTACTGACCAATTTCCTTAATGAACATAGATGCAAAAAATCTTAAATAAAATACTAGTAAAGAGACTACAGCAAGTCCTCATGAGGATTATTCACTATGATTAGGTGGACTTTATACATTGTTGGCTCCAGGGTGGTGGGAAGGGAAGATGGGAGGGAAAGAAAATGTATCATGTAAACATGGAAAATATTTTTAATAAAAAAAAATTATAGAGAGCCAGGCCTAGAGACAGGAGGTCCTAAATTCAAATCCAGCCTCAGACACTTCCCAGCTGTGTGACCCTGGGCAAGTCACTTGACCCCCATTGCCTACCCTTACCAATCTTCCACCTATAAGTCAATACACAGAAGTTAAGGGTTTAAAATTAAAAAAAAAAAGTATAAGGAGATTCGTATAGTGCCCTCCAGACCCATTTTTGTCTTATTTAAAAGATAATTCTATTGAATAGAATCAAATTCACCCACCATATAATGAAAAAATATTCCTAAGTCCTAATACTAAGATAGAACAGTATTTTACATACATCTTAATGATAGCAAATTGTGCAACTTTATGTAAGCATATTTGTTCTAATCACTAATGCTCTGAAAATCTCATCTCATTTTGTCCACCAATGTATTCAAACAGAAGGTAGAATTCCCTGGGAAGTAAATATTCTATTCCTTTTGGATGAAATATTTAGAATGCTTCAACTTGCTTTGGGTTAGACTCTAGGTGCACTGATTTTTATTACTTATGTCTAGCAAATGACACCTTTTCTATATCTCAGTTTATTCATCTATAAAATGTAGGAGTTGAACTAGACAGCCTATAAAAATCTCTTGCAGCTATAAATCTATTTTATATTTCTGAGCCTATCGTTTCCACCGTGGCCATTATCTGCCATTGACATAATCTGCTACCCCATGGAAATGATAAGGAAAGGAAAATTTAATATGGTCTCACATTGCTTCCTATTCTCTACCTCTTCCCCTTCTCTTCAAAAACTCAATCCCATAGATATATATGCATAGAGAAATATGTCTTAGAGGGAAGATCATGCCTATGTTGAAAGGCAAATCAATAAGAGGAACCAGTTTTGTGTGCTGAGCATGATCAGGGGAACCACTCATTTGCTGCACTTAAGACTTGTTTTAGGTTTGTGCCATGGTGCTTTGCTGGGAAGACACAGAAAGGTGCCCCACTCCCCCAACCTCGTCCCTAGAACACTTCTGGAGATGTCATGTCACCTTAGCAAATTATTTCCCTTCTAAGTTTGAATGAACATTCATTTATTTCTTCTTTCCTTCCTTCTTTCCTTCCTTCCTTTCTTTTTTCCTTTCTTTATCTTTCTTTTTTCTTCCTTCCTTGCTTCCTTCCTTTCTTTTTTCCTTCCTTCCTTCCTTCCTTCCTTCCTTCCTTCCTTCCTTCCTTCCTTCCTTCCTTCCTTCCTTCCTTCCTTTCTTTCTTTCTTT